>NC_065536.1:54556853-54869353 GCF_932294415.1 Quercus robur
TACGACTGTGAGAGTGCCCTTTTTCGTAACACTCAGGCCCAAGGATCCCGAGCCGAATAGTTGTGGTTTGGTGGACCGGACTTTGATTCACCGCAGCTAACGGGCTGTTTAAGAATCAAATGCGCAGGGCATGCTTCCTACAATACATGTAAACTAACAACAAGGATATTTGCATTGAATGACAAATATAAAGAACAACAAAGTAAATGCAGAGAAACAAAAGCGCAAAGTAACGTTATAAGGATCCTTAGAGCAGTGGAAAGTATTTCATTAAGTTTTCCTTTATCAATGTTACAGTACGCTCACTAAGACGTGATACAAGGTTCAAGCAAGCTCAAAAATTACAGACTTAGATGGCTATCTCAGCCTCTAAGACTTGCAAAGTTTGATTCTTTTTGAATCCGAGTATGTGCATTAGTGGCTTTTCTGGGATACCGGGAAGTAGTGTTATTAACTTTTCCTGAGTTTTTCTCCTCTTTTCAGAATTTTATCAATAGCTCTTTCACTCTTCAAGATCCCCCTTTTCTTCGCAACCTTTCTCTCCCTTTTATAGCGATATTCTGGGATCACAGGGGAACCATTGGTTCCCCTGTTTTGTCCTCTAGTTAACAGGGCATGTACCGTGCCCATCACTTAGCAAGTTCTATTCCCTGTTTTCTCATCCTTTCCTTCCTTTGGTTTCGGTTCCTTTGAAAGTCCATGGCCGGCTACCCATTTTGGGATATACTGAGACCACGCCTTTCTCGATCCCACCTTTGGGCAGTTCTCCCTTTTTGCCTTTTTTCCCAGCTGGGCGGAATCCCATTCGGCCGGTTTGAAAGTCGTTCGTTGCCATTCCCTTTTTTTATACTTCTCGGTTCTGGTTCCCCGAGGTGCTCCCCACTTGCGTCATGATAGGTCACTGATTCTTCCTTCTTTTCTTGCTGGGTCGTTTTGGCGCTTGTGGATTTTCCTCTGTTTCTCATGTTTCTTTTTCTTTTTGGTCCTTTTCTTTTGAACTGTCTCAATCTTCCTTTGACTGTGCTTATGGGCCTGGGAGGATTCGTGCCTCTTGGTAGTCGCTGATGATCCTGGCTATTTCTTCTTTAATCTCTTGATGTGGGTTTCTCTTCCTTCTTGATGCTTCTTTTTTTTGGGCTTCAAGCCTCTTAGGCCTGCCGTTTCTTTTCTTTCGTGGTCCCCTTGCACCTACTTCCTTGGTCTTGGCTTATTTTCTTTTGGGCTTGGCTCACTTCTTTGGGCTTGGGCACTATGATCTCTTATTTTAGACCTCAACATTTAGCCCCCCGAGCTCGTGGGTTGCCTGAAGCCCACGCGTGAGTAATTCAGGGTTTCTTAGATTTTGTAGTATCTTCTTTTAATTACCCCTAAGTTCCCTTCTTTCTTACTCAGGATCCCGGTCTTTCTTGCTGCTTCTTTAGTCTTTTGATGTGTGTCGTGTTCTCTTATTTTACAACTTCCTCTTTGCACGGGACGTGGCAGTTGAGTATTTGGAGTAAAATTCCTTTACCCACCTTTCTCGTTCCCCGTAACTTCCATTAATAACTGCTAATTAATCTCTTCTTCAAAATTAAATTTTTTGGCAACTGGCGCGTCTTTCCATACACTGTCTTCTCCAACTGCTATTTGCGCCTTTATTGCGGCCGTTTCACATTATCACTTTGCTTCTCTAAGTCTTTCATTCTTGGGTCTCTTTTTTCTCTCTGTCATTCCCGTCTTCCCTTTATCGCTCTTTCAATCCGCTTTTTCATTATTCGCATTGTTCTAATGGCTTCTTCTTCTTCCCGAAAAAGAAGAGAGCGCACCCCAAGCCCTTCTGAGGGCGAAGGTTCTTCTGGTTCCGCTCCAAGTGATTCTCACGAAGTCACTGAACGTCCGGCCTTTCCTTTATGGGACCCCTGGTATTCTCCCAGTCCGTTTTTTCCTCAGGTATCTCATGGCGAGGCTCCTCCGTCTCCTCATGCCTGGATGTTTTCTGGCCAGGCGGGTTTTGCTGGTTCTGCTCAGGTTCCAGACCCTAGAGAGATTTTTGACCTTCAAATTAGACAAGGAATTCGAGTGGCGGTGCCTAACTTTTTTTATTTTGTTCCGGGGAAAATCCAAGGCTGGCCCATCTGGGTAGACAAGGAACTGTCTGATGTGGAGTTTGTGGGTCGCCTGGAGCGCGCTGGTATCCTAAAAGTAATGGTAATTTCTAGAAATCTTGAGGGTTTCAGAGACACCAAGGGGCTCAGGCATCTGGTACGCCGTTGGTGCCCTTCTCTTCATACTTTTTTCTTTTCTGTTGGTGAGTTGACGATTACTTTGGAGGATGTGGTTAATAACTTCCTTCTCCCGGTGTTTAGTGATGAGATTCCTTTTGATATTAGCCTTTCTAGAGAGGATCTTGTGGTGGAAGATAAGTTGTTTGGCCATTTTGGCGGTCGTACTGCCTGTCCCGGTGGTAAGCCGGCTAGAATGGGGAGATGGGTGATGACCCTTTCCCGTGAGAAGAATAAAGAAGTTAGGTGGGCTGGTTTCTTGGCATTTTGGCTTAGCGAATTCTTGTTCAGCGAGTTCCCTGGGTACGGGGTTAAGTCTTCCTTTTTTCCATTAGCGATCAAGTTGGCTCGAGGTACTCAATATCCTTTAGCCCCTCTGTTTTTGGGCCATGTTTATTCTCAATTAGATCAGCTTCATGGAGATGAGGCCGAGGGTGATTCTTGTTATGTGATTACTTCGTCTCTTCACTGTGCTATTCTTCAAATTTTCATGTGGGACCGTTCTGCAGCTACTTTGGCTAAATGTAGGAATTTGAAGTTTGTAAAAGATAAATTCCAAGGATCCCCCGACATAGTGAAGGGTCTTTGTGGTAATTTGACTGATGCTTTTCTCATTATCTTTCGTTGGATTAGTTTGAAAGGTGGTGGCCTCAATCTTGTTGAGTTATTCGATCAAACAGGGAATTTTCGTTGGAGATCTCCTCGTGAGTTTGGTCCTGGCTTTGCGTGCAATTCTGTGTTGTCTTCCTTTTTATCTTCTACAGGTAATACTTTTGATTTGCGTCGTGGTGATGAAGGCAGTCTGGCTTATCTTGCTTGCATTAGCCCCTCTTGGCTTCTTGTGCCTTCTTTGAGTGGTCCAAGATATACCCATTATTCAGCACACCGGGTGCTTCGACAGTTTGGTTTTGACCAGGACATTCCTCCAATTTTTAAGGACATAGTGCTGTCCCTTCCTTCTTTGGATCCTTTCTTGAGGCTGCAGGCCTTTTCTTATTGGTCACGGAGGTGCCCCCAATTTCCAGTGCCTAACTCCCAGAGAGGAGTTTTTGCTTCTAGCGGCTATACTGGCTACTGGAGAAGAGTACAGAAGTCTTTTGTTGATTATGTTGGCTCTAGTTCAGTTCGGGAAACCCCTAGTCTTAGTATTGCCTCTGCTTCAACATCCAATAGACGTTTATCCTTGCCTACTGCTGGGATTGTTTCTGCTGCCCTAAGTAGCAAGACTGTGTTTGCAGAATGGCATGCCTCCAGGGGAGGTTGGGTGACTTATGCACAAGATTTTCCTGGAACTTGGTTGGGTTGCGGACTAATTATTGGTACTTCCTCCGGAGTACCTATTAAGAAGGGTGCAGTGGAGACAATAGGCGCTGCTACCGCTTCAGTTAAAGGCAAGGACGTCAGGCCGGAAAAGACGAAAATAGTTGGTGTTGAGGAAAGTGCAAAAGGTGTGAAGACTGGTCCTGAGACGAAAAGAAGAAAAACTGGAAGTCACAGACACATTTGGTATCCTAGGAAGACAAGGAGGCCGGGCAACCTTTGGCTTCAAGGACCCGGAAGAAGACCAAGGTAGAGTCTTCTTTTTCCCAGGTTCCTGTGACTTCTTCAATCCCTGGTTCTTTAGGATCCTCTGATTTTGTATCCCAGCCCCCCTTAGGACCCTCGGGCGTACTCGTAGTAAGCAAAAGATCTCCAAAAAATCTGTAGAGAGAGAGAGAAGGGCAAGACCTCTTTCCTTCTTCTCTCTTTTTTCATTTGTTCATATTGTTGCAATTACTTCCTCCCTTTTTAGCTGACGAGTGATCCTTTCCTTTGCAGTCCAAACGCAAGTCTAACTTCAAGAAGGGCAAAAGTCAATCGTCTGGTGATGATGTGGCATGGATTTCTCTTGTTTATGCTTCTCCGTTTGCTCTGGTACTGTGTTGTTTGTATCACCCCGTTGTCTTCACTTATTACTGTTTGCTTTTTCTCTTCTTTTCTCTTTAGGTGGAGGTGTCTCCTCCTATGACCGGCAAAGTTCTGGAAGAAGAAACTGTTACAGCCCTTTCTATTGCATTTCCCGTTATGGAGGAGGAGCCCCTTAGTGGTGGTCTGGCTGAGGAGACCGGGCAACCGATGCAGAGTGCCCAAGCTTTTCAGGATCCCGAAGCTTCTAAGATCCCCACATCTCAAAGTCCTCAGCTTGAGCGCACTCCTAGTCCCATCAGAACCGTGTTTCCTCAAACATTATCAGGTAAAGAGACTTTGGGAGGCACACCTTTATCCAAACAAACAGGTGAGTCGTATTCCCTTTTAAAATAGTGTTTTCATCTCTATTTCTCTTTGTTCACCTTTTTTTTTTTTTTGAGTTTCTTCTTTCTTTTCTCCTTTTAGGTCAAGCCAGTGTGAGGTCTTCTCCTAGTGTTGCCTCCCCCTTGGAATCAGAAAACTCAGAAGGTGAGTGTGAATTGTTTCCACTGTGTTTCCTTTTTCTTTCTTTCTTTCCCTACCCTCTCTTCTTTTTCTTCTTCCATGGCGAAGCCCCCTGCATCTCTTCCTTCCTTTAGCCGTTTCGCCATAAGTTCTTTACCCTTTCTTCAACTTGCTTTATGCCCTTTCCCAGAACCTTCGAGGAAATCAAAGGAGTAGGAGGAAAAGACTCTGCCTCAAGAAACTGGTATGGGTTCGCTCTTCTTTTCTTTTCTTCCTTTTTTTTTTTTTTGTCACTCCTCTCCTTTTCTCTTTTTTTTTTTTAAGACTAAATCTATTCTTCTTTTCTCTTTTCTTTTGCGAATGTTGATATAGGCCTTAGAGATTCTGAGCCTGCTATTCCTGAGGGAATTGTGAGATCCGTTCAAATTGCTGATCTTTAGTCAAAACAAAAGAGTGCAAGTTTTCCAGTTTCTGCAGGCGGGGACACAGTGATGGGGGATGCTCCGGGAGTGGTTGCCCCAGATCTTGATTCAAGGCTTTCCTCCTTCCTAGCTCGTTTTGATCTTATGGGGTTCAACAGCCTTCCCGCCAACCACTTCTACTCTTTTGGGTCCTCTTATGGCAGCTTCCTGCGTTTCTTTGTGCCTGTTGAAGGCCTGCCGCTGTTAGAAAGTGTGAGGGTGCCTTTTTCGTGACACTCAGGCCTAAGGATCCCAGGCCTAAATGAAAAGGAGGATTTAGTGAACCGGGCCTTGACTCACCGCAGCTAACGAGCTGTTTAAGAATCAAGTGGTATACAGAGGATGCTCCTGACAATATAAAAATGACAAGCAAGGATATCGAAGAGTGCCAAAAAATTAACAAGGTAAATTCAGAAGGAAAGAAACAGGATTAGCAAAGTGATAAAAAAAAAATAATACTGAGGGGATCCTGAGAAATATGAAGCAATGTTTCATTAATACATTGTCTGTTCGATTACAGAAAGCTTACTAGGACGTGATACAAGGTTCAATCAAGCTCAAAAATTACAGTCTTGAATGGCTATTTCAGCCTTCAAAACTTGCAAAGTTTGATTCCCGTTGAATCCGAGTATGTGCAATAGTGGCTTTTACAGGATACCGGGAAGCAATGTTTGTTTTTCCCTTAGTATTTTTCTTCACCACAGATTTTTCTGATAGCTTTTCTAGAAAAATCTCTTCTTTCTTGTATTTTTCTCTTTTTCTCGCTGCCCCCCTTCTTTACGACCCATCCCCTCCTTTTATAATGGAGTTTTTTGGTCTTCCCGGGGAACCGTTGGTTCCCCTGTTTTATCCTTTTGCAAACAGAGCTCGTCCTGTTTCCATCATCTCGGTAAGTCCCATTTCCCTTTTTTCTCATTCTTTCCTTCTTTCGGCTCTGATTCTTTTGAAAATTCCTGGTTGGCCATCTTCTTTGGGATGTGCTGAGGTATGCCCTTCTCGGCATCCCCGTTTCTAGCGTTTTCCACTTTTCCCTTTTCTTTCCCATCTGGGCGGAATCCTGTTCTGCCATTTTTGAAAGTCATTTGTTATCATCCTTCTTCCCTGTTCTGGTTCCCCGAGGCTTTTTTCTGTCTGTGCCATGAGAGGTCGCTCGTGTTCTTTTTGCTTTTGTTTCTTGTTTTCTTCTTCTGTCTTTTTCTTTCGAGCTGTCCTAGTCTTCCTTTGTCTTCGTGCCTGAAGGGATCTGTGCCTCTCGATGGTTCCTGAGGATCCTTGCTTCTTATCCCTTGCCGTGGTTCTTTTTTTTTTGGATACTTTTTTGTCTGGGCTTCAGGATCCTCTGGGCCTTTCTTTTATTCCCTCATGGGTCTCCTGTATCTACTACTTTGGGCTTAGCTTGAATTTTCCTTTTGGGCTTGACTTATTCTTTTTGGGCTTATTTCACTATGATCCTTTTTCAGACCTCAACATTTAGCCCCCCGAGCTTGTGGGTTGCCTGAAGCCCACGCATGAGTGATTTAGATTTTCTAAGATTTTCGTAGGATCCCCTTCTCCAACTTCTACTAGGTTCCCTTCCTTTTTACTTGGGATCCCGGCCCTTTTCTGCTGCTTTTGGTCACCTCCTTTTTGCATGTCACGTTCCCTTATAATCATTATTTTTTGCAGTTTCCTCTTTGCACGGGACGTGGCAGTTGAGTATTTGAGGTAAAACTCCTCTACCCAATTTTCTCGTTTCCCGTTACTTCTCATTAATAACCGCTGATTAATCCCTTCTTCAAATTAAAATTTTTTTTGGCAACTGGCGCGTCTTTCCATACACTGTCTTCCCCAACTGCTATTTGCGCCTTTATTGTAGCCGTTTCATCTTATCATTTTGATTTTCTGAGTCTTTCATTCTTTGGGTTTCTCTTTCTTCTTTTTTTTTTCTTCTTCTCTGTTACTCTGGTCTTTCCCCTTTTCACACTTTCAATCTCTTCTCTTTTCATTGTACGTGTTGTTCCAATGGCTTCTTCTTCTTCTCGAAAAAGGAGAGAGCGTACCCCCAGTCCTTCTGAGGGTGAAGGTTCTTCTGGTACTGCTCCGAGTGATTCTCGTGAGGTTACCGAACGTCCGGCCTTCCCTTTACGGGATCCTTGGTATTCTCTCAGTTTATTTTTTCCTCATGTATCTCATGGTGAGGCTCCTCCATCTCCTCATGCTTGGATGTTTTCTGGCCAAGCGGGTTTCGCTGGTTCCGCCCAAGTTCCTGACCCTAGAGAGATTTTTGATCTTCAGATTAGACAAGGAATTCGAGAGGTGGTTCCTATCTTCTTTGATTTTGTCCCGGGAAAAATTCGGGGCTGGCCTATCTGGGTAGACAAGGAACTGTCTGATGTTGAGTTTGTGGGTCGCTTGGAGCGCGCCGGTATCCTGAAGGCAGTGGCTATTTCCAGAAACCTTGAGGGCTTCAGAGACGCCAAAGGGCTCAGGCATCTGGTACGTCATTGGTGCCCTTCCCTTCATACTTTTTTTTTTTTTTTTTTTTCTGCTGGTGAATTGACGATTACCTTGGAAGATGTGGTTAATAACTTCCTCCTCCCGGTATTTGGTGACGAGAGCCCCTTTGATATTAACCTTTCTGGGGAGGATCTCGTGGTGTAAGATAAATTGTTTGGTCATTTTGGTGGTCGTTCTGCCTCTTCTGGTGGTAAGCCGGCTAGAATGGGGAGATGGGTGATGACCCTCTCTCGTGAGAAAGATAAGGAAGTGAGGTGGGCCGGTTTTCTGGCTTTTTGGCTTAGTAAGTTTTGTTTAGTGAGTTCCTTGGGTACGGAGTTAAGTCTTCCTTTTTTCCGTTGGCAATCAAGTTGGCTCGAGGTACCCAATATCCTTTGGCCCCTCTGTTTTTGGGTCATGTTTACTCTCAATTGGACCAGCTTCATGGAGATGAGACCGAGGGTGATTCTTGTTATGTGATTACCTCATCTCTTCACTATGCTATCCTTCAGATTTTCATGTGGGGCCGTTCTGCAGCTACTTTGGCCAAGTGCAGGAATTTGAAATTTGTGAAGGACAAATTCCAAGGATCCCCAGACATAGTGAAAGGTCTTTGTGGCAATTCTACCGATGCCTTTCCCATCATCTTTCGTTGGAATAACTTGAAAGGTGGTGGCCTCAATCTTGTGGAGTTATTTGACCAAGCAGGGAGCTTACATTGGAGATCCCCTCGTGAGTTTGGCCCTGGCTTTGCGTGTGATTCTGTAATGTCTTCTTTTTTATCTTCTACAGGTAATTCCTTTGACTTGCGCCGTGGTGATGAGGGCAGTCTGGCTTATCTTGCCTGCATTAGCCCCTCTTGGCTTCCTGTGCCTTCTTCAAGTGGCCCAAAATATACTCATTATTCAGCACACCAGGTGCTCCGACAGTTTGGTTTTGATCAGGACATTCCTCCAGTTTTTAAGGACGTGGTGCCGTCTCTTCCTTCTTTGGATCCTTTCCTGAGGCTGCAGGCCTTTTCTTATTGGTCACGGAGGAGCCCCCAATTTGTAGTGCCTAGCTCCCAGAGAGGAGTCTTTGCTTCTAGTGGCTATACCAGTTATTGGAGAAGAGTACAGAAGTCTTTTGTTGACTATGTTGGCTCTGGTACAGTTCGGGAAACCCCGGATCTTAGCATTGTTTTTGCTCCGACATCCAATAGGCGTTTATCCCTTCCTACTGCTGGGATTGTTTCTGCTGCTGCAAGCAGCAAGACTGGGTTTGCAAAGTGGCATGCCTCCAGGGAAGGTTCTGTGACTTATGGACAGGATTTTCCTGAGACTTGGCTGGGTTATAGTCTCATCATTGGCACTTCCTCTGGGGTGCCCATCAAGAAAGGTGCAGTGGAGACAATAGGTGCTGCCACTGCTCCGAGTAAAGGTAAGGATGTCAGGCCGAAGAAAATGAAAGCTGTTGATGTTGATGAAAGTACAGGGGGTGTGGAGATAGGTTCTGAGACAAAAAGAAGAAAAATTAGGAAATCTCAAACACACTTGGCATCTCAGGAAGACAAGGATGTCAGGGAACCTTTGGCTTCAAGGACCTGGAAGAAGACCAAGGTAGAGTCTTCTTTTCCCAGGTTCCTGTGACTACTTCAGTCCATGGTTCTTTAGGATCCTCTGGTTTTGTATCCCAGCCTCCTTTAGGACCTTTTGGGCGTACTCGTAGTAAGCAAAAGACTTCCAGAGAATCTGTAGAGAGAGAGAGAGAAGGGCAAGACCTCTTTCCTTCTTCTCTCTTTTTCATTTGTTCACCTTGTTGCACTTATTTCTATTTTGCTGACGAGTGGTGGTTTCCTTTGCAGTCCAAACGCAAGTCTGATTACAAGAAGGGCAAAAGCCAATCTTCTGGTGACGACATGGTATGTGCCCCCCCTTTTTTTTTGTTCTGACATTGTGTTGTTAGCATTACCCCGCTATTTTTACTTGGCACTGCTTTTTCCTCTTCTTATTCCTTTAGGTGGAGGTATCTCCTCCTATGACCGGCAAGGCTCTGGGAGAGGAAATCGTCACAGCTCTTTCTATTGCTTTTCCTACTGTGGGGGAGGAGCCCCCTGCTGGTGGTCCAGTTGAGGAAGCCGGGCAACTGATGCAGGGTTCCCAGGATTCTCAGGATCCCAAAGCCTCTAGGATCCCTTCATCCCAAAGTCCCCATCTTGAGCGCACTCCTAGTCCCATCAGGACTGTGTTTCCTCAAACCTTGTCAGATAAAGGCGTCTTGGGAGACACTTCTTTATCCAAACAAACAGGTGAGCCTTGTTTCCTTGAAATAGCGTTATATCTCTATTTTCTTTTCCATTTTTTTTTGAGTTCCTCCTTTTCTTTCTCCTTTTAGGTCAAACCAGTGAGAAATCCGCTCTCAGTGTTGCTTCTTCTTTAGAATCAGAAAGCTTAGAAGGTGAGTGCGAGCTGCTCCCATTGTGTTTCCTTTTCTTTTCTTTCCTTCCCCTCGCCCTTCTCTTTTTATTTTTTTATGGCAAAGCCCCCTGCACCTATTCCTTCCTTTAGCCACCTTGCCATTGGTCCTTCACCTTTTCTTCAACTTGCCTTATGTTCTTTCCCAGAATCCTCAGGGAAGTCAAGGGATCAGGAAGAAGAGGCTCTGCCCCAAGAAGCCGGTACTGGTTTGTCCTTCTTTCTCCCCCTTTTTTTTTTTTAAGAATAAATCTGTTCTTCCTTTTCCCTTTTTTTTGAATATCGATATAGGTTTTGCAGATTCTGAACCTGTTATCCCTGAAGGAATCGTGAGACCCGTTCAAATTGCTGACCTTCATCTAGAGCGAAAGGCTGCAAGTCCTCCAGTCTCTGCAAGTGGTGACACAGCGATGGGGGACGCCTCGAGAGTGGCTGCCTCAGATCTTGATTCAAGGCTTTCCTCCTTCCTGGCTCGCTTTGATCTCTTGGAATTTAACAGTCTTCTTGTCAGCCATTTCCATGTTTTTGGATCTTCTTATGGCAGCTTCCTGCGCTTTTCTGTTCCTGTTGAAGGCCTGCCGCTGTTAGAAAGTCTGCTCAAGAGTCACGAGGATTTCACCAGTGGCTTCAGGGGAGGCGTTTTTCTGGGCAATATTTTGATAGAGTTGCTGTGTGCTGTGCTGGTTTCCCTGAGGAATTCTTCTGTAGATTCTTTGTCTGAAGAAAAACTTTTGGAGTGGAGAGGGGTGGTCCAAGACCTTCTGGAGGCCAAGTTCAATTTGTCTTTTCTGTTGGATCACTTGCGTTTGTTGGCTCATATGCTGTTTCAGAGGCAATCATTCAAGAGTATAAACACCGAGATAGCTGCTGCTAAGGAAGCTTTAGCTCATGCTCACAAGGTTCTACAAGACTTGAAGGTCAAGCGGCAGAGGATCCTTTCTACTTTGATTGTGCCTGTTATTCCTCTAAATGCCTCCCTGTTGGCTGGCCTCATTCCTTAGCTTATTTTAGATTTACTTAAACAATTTGGGGTTGTATAAGTTTTTTTTTTTTTGAACATTGCTTTCCTCTTTGTTTCTTTTTTTTTTTTTGTGTTTCAAAACTGCTTCTCATTTCTTAGTATGTGAATCTGCCTTTTTCTTTGATATATTGCCTTTTCTTTTCTATGACTTTTCTTTTTTCTTTCCTGAGTCCTGGACCATGGTTCCTATAGGCTTCACTGTAAGTTCTAGTCCAGGTACCCGGTAATCTATTATGCAAGTACTGAACTGGGTACACCGGTATCCTTTCCTATATATATATATATATATTTTTTTTTTTTTTTCTTTGAGATACGATCCCAGTTCATGAACTTTGACAGGTTACCCCCTTTTGCCAAGTGCTAGGCTAGGTATCTTGGATACTTTACTTTTATCTGTGATCCTAGAACTATGCACTTGGAACTGTCTGTGGGATATCTGAAATTATCTGTGAGGTGGATCCTGGGCCATATGTAAAAGGGTATTACATACCCTTTTTTTTTCTCTCTTTTTTTTTTGACTCAGGTATCCCTCCTTAAATCTATCCAAACTTGGTCTTTGCAGTATTTAAAGAAAGACTTAAATGTTGAAGAAACAGGAACTTCATAAAAAAATGGTCATTTTTAAGGAACAAAGGAAAAATCATTTAGTGCAGTATTGACCACAAAGTGTCAATCTATCATATGTTCCTGAACAAAAGCATTTTAGACCAAAATTCATGATAAAGGCTGAAATAAAAAGATTAAAAAAAAAAAAAAAAAAAAAAAAAAAAAAAAAAAAAAAAACTTAGCAGATAGTGAAGCTGGTAAAAGGATCCTGAGGTACCGGGATCCCCTCGTCCTTATGCATAGTATTGCTTTAGCCATTTCCCGTTTATGGGTTCTGTCAGGACTGTCCCATCCTCTTTGGTAAGGTAATAATACCCACTCTCATGAGCTGCATTAATGATGTAGGGTCCTTCCCATTTTGGGGTGAACTTGGAAGGCCCTGGCAGGTTCCTCCTCACATGCTCCGCCATCCTTAGTACTAATTGTCCTTCAGTGAACACTCTTGGGCGTACTGCTTGTGCATATGCTCTGGTCATTCTTTGCTGGTACCTCTGGCTCCTTTTCTTGGCTAGCTCTCTTTCTTCTTCTACCCCTTCCAGATCTGCTAGCCTCCTTTCATTGTTCGCGTCCTCACTTTCTCCTTGATTTTCCTCCAGAACTACCCTTGGTGTAGGAATGACTAACTCCACGGGGCTGATGGCTTCTGTTCCATAGACCAGGGAGAATGGGGAGAATCTTGTGGCTGTCTTTACAGAGCTTCTACATGCCCAAAGCACATCTGCCAGATGGTCACTCCATTTCCCTCCATACTCATGCTTCATTTTCTTAAGGATCTTCAACATTACCCTATTAGTAGCTTCAGCTTGGCCGTTTCCTTGTGGGTAGTATGGGGTAGATCTTCCATGCTTGATGTTGTATGCTTCAGTTAACCCCTTCATATCTTTGTTTATGAAAGGGGTTCCGTTGTCACTGATCAATCTTCTGGGGATCCCGAACCTTGTAATGATGTGGTTTCGAATGAAATTTGCTACAGCTGCTCTAGTAGCTTTTTTCAAAGGGATGGCCTCTACCCATTTTGTAAAGTACTCTGTGGCTGCCAGGATCCATATATAACCGTTGGATAGAGGGTTTATAGGCCCTATGAGATCAAGCCCCCAAGTATGAAAAGGCCATGGCGTCGTCATATCCTGTAGGACATTTGGGTGAGTATGAATTGCATCTCCCAGGACTTGGCAAGCATGACATGTTTTGACCAGCTCCTCAGAGTCTCTTTTCATCGTTGGCCAGTAATATCCCAACAACAGTAACTTCTTGTACAGCCTTCTCTTCCCCGGGTGACTTCCACAATCTCTAGAATGTACTTCTCTAACTACTTCTCTAGCTTCCTTTGGTCCCAGGCACCTGAGGGGATCCCCATGGTATCCCTTTTTGAATAAGATGTCGTTCTGCAAGAAATACCTGCCTGCTAGCTTTTTGAGCTTGTGGGCCAGTTTCTTGTCAGTTGGCAGGATCCCCTGAGCCAGGTATCCTATGAAAGGAACCCGCCAATCTTCTGCAATAAACACCGCATAGCTTTCTTCTTTATCAATTGCCAAACGACACTCCTGGCATTTTTCCTGTATAATTGCTACTTCCTTGTCCATATCTGGCCAGTAATACCCCATGCGTTGCATCCTTCTATATAGGCTGACCTTTTCTGCAACTCCACATGCTTGGGTGTGTAATTCTTCTAGTTTCGACTTTCCTTCCTTCTTGGTGATACATCTGGACAATATTCCTCCTGGCAGCCTTCTATACAATTCTCCTTCTATCTGAGTGTAATCCATTAGCTCTTTGATGTTCCCTCTAGGCCCTGCCTCTTTCATCTTTTCTTTGACTTCGTCCCTCCAGTCCCACTGTTTGGACTCTTCGAGGTACATCCCTTGGAGGATCCTTACAATAGAATGTTCCTGCCTTCCTATTTTTATCAGCGTATCTCTCCCATTAAATGGTATTTGGGATCCCAGGGTGGCGAGTGCATCAGCAAAATTGTTTTCACTTCTTTGAGTGTACTCTATGTTGAAGGTCTGAAATTCCATCTCCAGCCTTTGTGCCCAAGTCCTGTAGGCTGCTAAGCTTTGTTCTCGTAATGCGAAGTCACCTTTCACTTGGGAGACTACAAGATTGGAATCTCCCAACACTCTCATATGTTTTACTCCTATGTTTAGTGCTATAGTCAACCCGGTTAAGTATGCCTCATATTAAACTGCATTATTAGAGCACGAAAAACCAAGCTTGAAAGACAAGGGCATGATATCCCCATTTTCACAACTTAGTACAATTCCTACCCCATTTGAAGTTGCTGTAGCCGACCCATCAAACCTCATGGTCCATTTCTTCCCTAGGATCTCCATTACTGCTACTTCACCAGGGATTTCTTCGCTCAGCTGGCCTTCCTCCTTTCCTAGGAATTGAGCTAGCAAATCTGCTATGGCCTAGCTCTTGACAGCCTTAGGAGTTCTTATGCCTATATCATATTAAGAGAGCAACACTAGCCATTGTGCTATTCTTCCCGTAAGAAGGGGCTGGTGCAGGAGTGCTTTTATGGGGTGAGACTTGGTTACCAAGAGGATTTGGTGAGCTGAGAAGTACCTTTTCAACCTTTGGGATGCATAAATGATCACTAGGCAGGCTTTCTCTATTCTGGGGTACTTGGTCTCGGTATCCTTGAGTGTTCTGCTTACATAATATACAGGCTGCTCATTTCCTTGGTCATCTTCTTGTGCCAGCAAAACTTCTATTGCTTGGGAGTTTGATGCTAAGTATAGCAACAGAGGTCGCCCACGTACTGGTGCCTAGAGGGTGGGCAGATGATTCATGATGCCCTGAATTCTTTGAAAAGCTTCCTGCTGCTCTGTCCCCCAGGTAAATTCATTCCCCTTTTTCAACAATTTGGATAGGCCTGCTGTAGCTGAGGCTAAACCAGGCACAAATCTCCTAATATAGGAGACCCTTCCCAGGAAGCTTTTGAGTTCCCTAACAGTAGTTGGTCTTCTCATTGTGGCGATAGCTGTGGCCTTGGCTGGATCCACACTTATGCCTTTGTGATGTACTAGGAACCCAAGGAACTTTCCAACAGACACTCCAAAGGCGCACTTCATGGGGTTCATACGTAACTTGTACTTCCTGCATCTTTCAAAGACTTGCTCAAGTACTTGGAAATGTCTTGTTCTGGTTTTTGACTTGACCACAATGTCATCTACATAATCTTCCATCTCCTCATGTCATTGAAAATGGCTGTCATGGTCTGCTAATACGTAACCCTCGCATTTTTTAGGCCAAAGGGCATTACAGTGTAGTAAAAGTTCCCAATCGGAGTTCTGAATGCCGTCTTCTCTGCATCTTTGGCTGCCATGCGGATTTGGTTGTACCCACTATACCCATCCATAAATGAGAACATTGAGCTTCTTGCAGCTGAATCTACAAGGAGGTCGATATTGGGCAAGGGGAATTCATCTTTAGGACATGCCTTGTTCAAGTTGCGAAAGTCTACACAGCAACGGATCTGACTGTTTTTCTTCTTCACAGGTACAATGTTGGAAAGCCATTTTGGGTGTTGGATGGGTTTGATAAAACCAGCTGTTAGCAATTTTTTGACCTCTTGAACTATTTGAGCTTCTACCTCAGTGTGGAAGACCCTAGCCGGTTGGACTACTGGCCTCATCCCTGGGTCCACATTAAGAGAATGGATTACCAACCCTGGGTCTAGACCAGGCATCTCATCATAGGTCCATGCAAACACATCTCTGTATTTTTGAAGCAAGGTTACCAGTTGTTCTCTTTCTTGCGCCACCAATTGACTACTAATGAAGACAGGCTTTCGGGATCCCGGTTCTGTCCCCAAATCTATTTCCTTTAATTCTTCATCAGGCTGAATCTGGGCCTCCTTAACTGGTTCTTCTGGAATTTCTTCTTGGGCCATCATGCAGCTTGGTGGTCCGGAACCTTCCTACACAATGCATTCGGGTCCCGCGCACCTTCATAAACGATAGATTAGCCTTCCCCCAGGTTCCCGCACTACCACACATTCTTGGGATACTGAAGAGCTGGGCTTCCTTTTTTGTCTTTTTCTTTCCAGAAGGTTCCTCGGGTCACGGGTGCCCCTCCCTCCTTCTTCTTCTTCTAGGATAGGTGTCCCTGGGGTCCCCGGGGCGGGATTCTCAACATCTGGCTCCAATTCATCATAAAACATCGTTTTTGCAAAGTTCACTTCTCCCTGGCTGAAAGGATTATGGTTGGCAGGGATCCTTATGGGCCTCCCATTCAGTCTCCCTTTAATGCATTGATGGAACGTGGATGGAATAAGGCGATGTTTATGAAGCCACGGGCGTCCCAACAACACATGATAAGAAACTTCTGCATTAATCACATGAAACCTTGTTAGGGCTACTATTGGCCCTACCCTTAAAGCTAGCTGCACGTATCCTTCTGTTGATTCCACCGATCCTCCAAATCCTGTTATTTCCATGGGAGCCCCCAGGATCCTTCTGTCAACTAAGCCTACAGCTTCCAGGGTACTCAAGGCTATGAGATTGAGTGATGCCCCCGTGTCCACCAGTGCTCTTCTGACTTGAACGCCGTTTATGGTGGCCATTAGATAAAGGGGTCTACGGTGGTCTGGGTGCTCAACCTCCATGTCTTCATCAGTGAAGGTTATTGCATTGGTTGTCTCCAAGAAAGCTCGACTAGCATGTGACTCTGCTGTAAAGCATTCCATCCCTGAATCTGCTGCAATGCTCATGAGAGACTCTGTGGCCACTCTTCTTGCTTCTGGTCCGAATCCTAATTGATTGAATAGTGACCTGAACTTAGGATTCTTCTGGAGGGTCCTTACTGTGCTCGGGTGGAAGGATCCTTTAGATTCTCCTGCTTCTGCCAGGTTCCCGTGTATTACTACTGCTACCACCCCTTTTCCTTTGTGGTTAGGCAAGGGGTTCCTCTGCACTTCTGGCTCCTTCTGAGTGAGTTCCAGGGTTCCTTCTCTCAACTTTTTGTGGAAGAATCTGCGAAAGGTCCAGCAATCCTTTGTGGAGTGTTTGACATAATTATAGATTCTGCAAAATAAAGGATTCTTCCTTTCTTCTTCAGTTGGTGGCCTGGACACAGTGAATGGCCTAACAACCACATCTCCGATCCATTTGTCTAAGACATGGCTTAACTCCTCAACTGTACATGGGATCACTGGTGGTTCCTCGAACACCTTCCCATCTGGTCTCTTCCTTTTCTCTCCCACTGATGCCGTCATAGCTTGGGACGCGGGTAGCCTTTTTGTCCTCATGGTTTGCGCCGTCCTTCTGGTTCTCTGTAGCAGGTCAGCAAATTGTGTGATACATAGATTTTCAAGGTTGAGCTTGTAGTCAAAAAGCATGTTGGCTACACAGGTTTCCACGAGTTCCTTTTCTTCATGATCCCCATAGCAGTCTAGGGACACATCTTCAAACCTTTTAATGAACTGGACGGGATCCTCTCCAGGTCTCTACCTCACCATTTGCAGATTCTAGAAAGTGATCTTGTCTTCACCAAGGTAATATTTGGCGCATAATTTTTCCATCATCTCATCCCAGGTTTTGATGGACCCGGGTCTCAGTGTGGTGTACCAGGTGTATGCCCTGTCCACTAAGGACTTGGCGAATTCCCTTAGACATAGTTCTCTGTCTCCTGCATAGGGGCCCATAGTGTGGACAAACCTACTCACATGTTCCACGACACTTCCATTTCTTCCATCGAAAGGATGGAACTTTAGGGGTTCGTATCCCTTAGGGTATGGTTTGCCAAGAAGTTCTGGAGGGAACGGGGGATCCCAAGAGAATTGCTTGGGGATCCCTGATTGTTTTTCCCTTTCTTGCTCCAGGAGGGCATTGACATCTGCCAGTGTTAAGTACTGAGGGTTGGCTCTTCCTCCCACTGCTGACCCTCCTTCTGGCTGCGTCCTATCTTGGTGGCCAGTAGGGGGAACATTGTCTCTGATTTCCTGTGTCCTGCCCTCTTTGAGAAGACGAACTTCTTGCTCCAGATCCTTCAACATTGCTGTCATCCTGGCCATGAGGTCTGGTTCCTGCCTTGCGTGTCTTTGTTCTGACACAACCTTCTGTTCTACCAGGGGTATCCCGCCTCTTTGCCTGGAAGCTACCTCGTTTTCTCCTACGGGCTCAGAGCCCGTAGGTGGCACATTAGTTCATTTGCTATTTCTTTGTCTTGGAGGCATACTCTGTGAAGGGATTACTTCTTCCTTCTTCTTTGCCCAGTCCTTAGTGAAGTCGCCAAAATGTGAGGGTGCCTTTTTCGTGACACTCAGGCCCAAGGATCCCAGGCCTAAATGAAAAGGAGGATTTGGTGAACCGGGCCTTGACTCACCGTAGCTAACGAGCTGTTTAAGAATCAAGTGGTATACAGAGGATGCTCCTGACAATATAAAAATGACAAGCAAGGATATCGAAGAGTGCCAAAAAATTAACAAGGTAAATTCAGAAGGAAAGAAACAAGATTAGCAAAGTGATAAAAAAAAAAAATGCTGAGGGGATCCTAAGAAATATGAAGCAATGTTTCATTAATACATTGTCTATTCGATTACAGAAAGCTCACTAGGACGTGATACAAGGTTCAATCAAGCTCAAAAATTACAGTCTTGAATGGCTATTTCAGCCTTCAAAACTTGCAAAGTTTGATTCCCGTTGAATCCGAGTATGTGCAATAGTGGCTTTTACAAGATACCGGGAAGCAATGTTTGTTTTTCCCTTAGTATTTTTCTTCACCACAGATTTTTCTGATAGCTTTTCTAGAAAAATCTCTTCTTTCTTGTATTTTTCTCTTTTTCTCACTGCCCCCCTTCTTTACGACCCATCCCCTCCTTTTATAATGGAGTTTTTTGGTCTTCCCGGGGAACCGTTGGTTCCCCTGTTTTATCCTTTTGCAAACAGAGCTCATCCTGTTTCCATCATCTCGGTAAGTCCCATTTCCATTTTTTCTCATTCTTTCCTTCTTTCGGCTTTGATTCTTTTGAAAGTTCCTAGTTGGCCATCTTCTTTGGGATGTACTGAGGTATGCCCTTCTCGACATCCCCGTTTCTGGCGTTTTCCACTTTTCCCTTTTCTTTCCCATCTGGGCGGAATCCTGTTCTGCCATTTTTGAAAGTCATTTGTTATCATCCTTCTTCCCTGTTCTGGTTCCCCGAGACTTTTTTCTATCTGTGCCATGAAAGGTCTCTCGCGTTCTTTTTGCTTTTGTTTCTTGTTTTCTTCTTCTGTCTTTTTCTTTCGAGCTGTCCTAGTCTTCCTTTGTCTTCGTGCCTGAAGGGATCTACGCCTCTCGATGGTTCCTGAGGATCCTTGCTTCTTATCCCTTGTCGTGGTTCTTTTTTTTTTTGGATACTTCTTTGTTTGGGCTTCAGGATCCTCTGGGCCTTTCTTTTATTCCCTCATGGGTCTCCTGTATCTACTACTTTTGGCTTAGCTTGAATTTTCCTTTTGGGCTTGACTTATTCTTTTTGGGCTTATTTCACTATGATCCTTTTCAGACCTCAACAAAAAGTTTGCTCAAGAGTCACGGAGATTTCACCAGTGGTTTTAGGGGAGGCATTTTTCTGGGTAATATTTTAATGAAGTTGCTATGTGCTGTGCTGGTTTCGTTGAGGGATTCTTCTGTGGACTCTTTATTTGAAGAAAAGCTTTTGGAATGGAGAGGTGTGGTCCAAGACCTTCTAGAGGCCAAGTTCAATTTGTCTTTCTTGCTAGATCATTTGCGCCTATTGGCCAGCATGCTGTTTCAGAGGCAAACCTCCAGGAGCATAGATGCTAAGATTGCTGTTGCTAAGGAAACTTTGGCTCATGCTCACAAGGCTTTGCAAGATTTGAAGGTCAAACGGCAGAGGATTCTTTCTTCTTCAACTGTGCCTGTCATTCCTCCAGATGGCTCCTTGTTGGCCGGCCTCATTCCTTAGCTTTCTTTCTTCTCCCTTTTTAGATCCGTATAAACAATTTGGGGTTGTATAAGTTTCTTTTTTTTTTTAACACTGCTCTTTTTTTTTTTTAGCTCTGTGTTTGTGTTTCAAGACTGCTTCTAATTTCTTAGTATGTGGATCTGCTTTTCTCTTTGATACATTGCCTTCTCTTTTGATACATGTTTTTTTTTTTTTTTTTTTTGATACATGACTTTTCTCTTTTCTTTCCTGAGTCCTGGACCATGGTTCCTACAGGCTTCGCTGTAGGTTCTGGACCAGGTACCCGGTGGTTACTTTGTTGTGCAAGTACTAAACTGGGTACACTGGGTATCTTTTCCTTCTTTTTTTTGTATATATATATTTTTAGATACGGTCCCAGTTCATGAACTTGACAGGTTCCGCCTTTTGCCAAGTGCTAGGCTAGGTATCTTGGGCATTTTACTTTTGCCTGTGATCCTAGACCTATGCATTTGACACTGTCTGTGGGGTATTTGGAATCATCTATGAGGTGGATCCTTGGCCATGTATAAAAAGGGTATTAAATACCTTTTTTTTTTTTACTCAGATATCCTCTCTTAATTCTGTCCAAACCTAGACTTTGCAGTATTTAAAACTCAAATATTGAAGAAAAAGGAACTTTCATTAAAATATGGTCATCTTTTAAGGAACATAGAGAAATCATTTAATATAGTACTGACCACAGAGTGTCAATCTACCATAGGTTCCTGAACAAAATCATTTAGACCAGAATTCATGATAAAAGCTAAGAGAAACAATAAGAGAAAAAACAAGAAACACTTAGCGGGTTCTGAAGCTGGCAAAAGGATCCTGACGTTCTGAGATCCCTTCTTCCTTATGCATAGTATTGTTTCAGCCATTTTCCGTTTATGGATTCTGTCAGGACTGTTCCATCTTCCTTTGTAAGGTAGTAATACCCACTTTCATAGGCTGCCCTAATGATGTAGGGTCCTTCTCATTTTAGGGTGAACTTGGAGGGTCCTAGTAGGTTCCTCCTTATGTGCTCCGCCATCCTTAGTACCAATTGCCCTTCAGTGAACATCCTTGGGCGTACTGCTTGTGCATATGCTCTAGTCATTCTTTGCTGGTACCTTTGGCTTCTTTTTTTGGCTAACTCTCTTTCTTCTTCTACCCCTTCCAGATCTGCCAGCCTTCTCTCATTGTTTGCGTCCTCATTTTCTTCTTGGCTTTCTTCAAGGACTACCCTTGGTGTAGGAATAACTAATTCCACGGGGCTGATAGCTTTTGTTCCATAGACTAGGGAAAATGACGAGAATCCTGTGCCTGTCTTTACAGAGCTCCTACATGCCCAAAGTACATCTGCCAAATGATCACTCAATTTCCCTCCATATTCATGCTTCATCTTCTTAAGGATCTTCAACATCACCCTATTGGTGGCCTCAGCTTGGCCTTTTCCTTGTGGATAGTATGGGGTAGACCTCCCATGTTTGATGTGATATGCCTCAGTTAACCCTTTCATGTCTTTGTTTATGAACGGGGTCCCGTTGTTAATGATCAATTTTAGGGGGATCCCGAACCTTGTAATGATGTGGTCTCGAATAAAGTTTGCTACGGCTGCTCTAGTGGCCTTTTTCAAGGGGATGGCCTCTACCCATTTTGTAAAGTACTCGGTGGCTACCAAGATCCATATGTAACCGTTGGATGGAGGGTTTATAGGCCCTATGAGATCGAGCCCCCAAGTGTGAAATGGCCATGGTGTCGTCATATCCTGTAGAACATTTGGGTGAGTGTGAATTGCATCTCTCAGGACTTGGCAGGCGTGGCATGTTTTGGCTAGCTCCTCAGAGTCCCTTTTCATTGTTGGCCAGTAGTATCCCAACAACAATAATTACTTGTAGAGCCTTCTTTTTCCCGAGTGACTCCTACAATCACTGGAATGAACTTCCCTAACCACTTCTCTAACGTCTTTTGGCCCCAGGCACCTTAAGGGGTCCCCACTGTATCCCCTTTTGAATAAGATACCATTCTGCAGGAAATACCTGTCTGCAAGTTTCTTGAGCTGGTGGGCTAGTGTCCTGTCGGTTGGTAGGATCCCTTGAGCCAGGTATTCTATGAATGGAACTCGCCAATCTTCTGCAACAAACACAGCATAGCTTTCTTCCTTATTTATCGTCAGCCGACACTTTTGACATTTTTTCTATATAGTTGCTGCCTCCTTGTTCATATTTGGCCAGTAATACCCCATGCGTTGCATCCTTCTATATAGGCTGATCTTTTCTGCAATTCCACAAGCTTAGGTATGTAATTCTTCTAGCTTCCGTTTTCCTTCCTTCTCGTCAATACATCTGGACAAGATTCCACCTGGCAGCCTTCTATACAATTCTCCTTCTATCTGAGTGTAATCCTTTAGTTCTTTGATGTTCCCTCCGGGTCCTGCCTTTTTCATCTTTTCTTTGACTTCGCTCCTCCAATCCCACTGTTTGGACTCTCCGGGGTACATCCCTTGGAGGATCCTTACAATAGAATGTTCCTGCCTTCCTATTTTTATCAGCGTGTCCCTTCCCTGGAATGGTATTTGGGATCCCAAAGTGGCGAGTGCATCAGCAAACCTATTTTCACTTCTTTGAGTGTACTCTATGCTAAAGGTCTGGAATTCCAGCTCCAGCCTTTGTGCCCAAGTTCTGTAGGCTGCTAAACTTTTTTCCCGTAACGCAAAGTCTCCTTTTACTTGGGAAACCACAAGATTGGAGTCTCCCAATACTCTCATATACCTTACTCCTATACTGAGTGCTATAGTTAGCCCGATTAAGTATGTCTCATATTCAGCTGCGTTTTTAGAGCACGAGAAACCAAGCTTGAAAGACAAGGGTATGGTGTCCCCATTCTCACAGCTTAGTACGATTCCTACCCCATTTAAAGTTGTTGTAGCTGACCCGTTGAATCTCATGATCCATTTCTTTCCTGGGATCTCTGTTACTGCCACTTCACTAGGGATTTCTTCACTCATTGGAACTTCCTCCTTTCATAGGAACTGAGCCAGCAGATCTGCTATGGCTTGGCTTTTGACAACTTTGGGAGTCTTGATGCCTATGTCGTATTGAGAGAGCAAGACTAGCTATTGTGCTATTCTTCTCGTGAGAAGGGGCTAGTGTAGGAGTGCCTTTATAGGGTGGGACTTGGTTACCAAAAGGATTTGGTGAGCTGAGAAGTACCTTTTTAACCTCTGGGACGCGTAGATGATTACTAGGCAGGCTTTCTCTATTCTGGGGTACCTGGTCTCGGTGTCCTTGAGTGTCCTGCTTACGTAATAAACAGGCTGTTCATTCCCTTGGTCATCTTCTTGTGCCAATAAAGCTCCTATTGCCTGGGAATTTGATGCCAAGTATAACAACAGAGGTCGCCCACGTACTGGTGCCTGGAGGGTGGGCAAATGATTCATGATGTACTAAATTCTTTGGAAAGCCTCCTGTTGTTCCGTTCCCCAGATAAATTAAGTTCCCTTTTTCAATAGTTTAGATAAACCTATCGTAACTGAGGCCAACCTAGGCACAAATCTCCTAATATAGGAGACCCTTCCTAGGAAACTTTTGAGCTCCCTCACAGTAGTTGGTCTTCTCATCGTGGCGATGGCTGTGGCTTTGACTGGATCTACACTTATGCCTCTGCTATGTACTAGGAACCCAAGGAACTTTCTAGCAGACACCCCAAAGGCACATTTCATGGGGTTCATGCGTAGTTTGTACTTCCTGCATGTTTCAAAAACTTGCTCAAGTACTTGAAAGTGTCCTGACCTAGTCTTTGATTTGACCACAATGTCATCTACATAATCTTCCATCTCCTCATGTATCATGTCATGGAAAATGGCTATCATGGTTCGCTGGTATATAGCCCCCGCATTTTTGAGGCCAAAGGGCATTACAGTGTAGTAAAAATTCCCAATTGGGGTTCTGAATGTCATTTTCTCTGCGTCTTTGGCAGCCATGAGGATTTGGTTGTACCCACTGTACCCATCCATAAATGAGAACATTGAGCTTCCTACTGCAGAATCTACAAGGAGGTCGATATTGGGTAGGGGAACTCATCTTTTGGGCACGCCTTATTTAGGTTGCGGAAGTCCACACAGCAACGGATCTAACCATTTTTCTTCTTCACAGGTACAATGTTGGAGAGCCATTTTGAGTGTTGGATAGGTTTGATAAAACCAGCTGTTAGTAGTTTCTTGACTTCCTGAACTATCGGAGCTTCTACCTCGATGTGAAAGACCCTAGCCGGCTGAACTACTGGCCTCATTCCTGGGTCCACATTAAGAGAATGAACTACCAATCCCGGGTCTAAACCGGGCATTTCATCATAGGTCCACGCGAACACGTCTTTGTATTTTTGAAGTAAAGCTACCAATTGTTTCCTTTCTTATGTCATCAGCTGACTGCTAATAAAGACAGGCTTCCGGGATCCCGGCTTGGTTCCCAAATTTATTTCCTTTAATTCTTCCTCAGGCTGAATTTGGGCTTTCTTGACTGGTTCTTCTGGGATTTCTCCTTGGGCCATCATGTAATTTGGTGGTCTGGGACCTTTCTGCATGATGCATTCAGTTCCCGCGCACCTTTATAAGCGATAGATTAACCTCCCTCTGGGTTCACGCACCACCACGCATTCCCGGGATCCTGAAGAGCTGAGCTCCCTTTTTTGCCTTTTTCTTTCCAAAAGGTTTCTCAGGTCACAGGTGCCCCTTCCTCCTTCTTCTTCTTCTAGGATAGATACCCCTGGAGTACCTAGGGTCGGGCTCTCATCATCTGGCTCTAACTCATCATAAAACATTGCTTCTGCAAAATTTACTTCTCCCTGGCTGAAAGGGTTACGGTTGGCAGGGATCCTCACGGGCCTCCCATTCAGTCTCCCTTTAATGCATTGATGAAACGTAGATGGAATAAGGCGGTGTTTATGGTGCCATGGGCGTCCCAACAACACATGGTAAGATACTTCTGCATTAATCACGTGAAACCTTGTCAGGGCTACTATCGGCCCAACCCTTAAGGCTAGCTGTACGTATCCTTCTGTTGATTCCACCGACCCCCCAAATCCTGTTATCTCCATGGGAGCCCCCAGGATCTTTCTGTCAACCAGGCCTACAGCTTCCAGGGTACTCAAGGCTATGAGGTTGAGTGATGCCCCTGTGTCCACCAGTGCTCTTCTGATTTGGATGCCATTTATAGCGGTCATTAGATAAAGGGGCCTTCGGTGGTTCGGGTGTTCAATCTCCATGTCTTCGTTAGTGAAGGTTATTGCATTGGTTATCTCCAGGAAAGCTCGACTAGCATGTGACTCTGCTGTGAAGCATTCCATTCCTGAATCCGCTGTTATGCTCATGAGAGACTCTGTAGCCACCCTTCTTGCTTCTGGTCCAAATCCCAGTTGGTTGAATAATGACCTGAACTTGGGATTCTTCTGGAGAATCCTGACTGTGCTTGGGTGGAAGGATCCTTTTGATTCTCCTGCTTCTGCCGGGTTCCCATGGATTACTATTGCTACCATCCCTTTCCCTTTATGGTTAGGCAAGGGGTTCCTCTGCACTTCTGGCTCCTTCTGAGTGAGTTCCAGGGTTCCTTCCCTTAGCTTTTTGTGGAAGAGTCTGCGAAGGGTCCAGCAATCCTTGGTGGAATGCTTGACATAGTTATGGATCCTGCAAAACAAAGGGTTCTTCCTTTCTTCCTCAGTTGGCGGCCTGGACACAGTAAACGGTCTAACAACTCCATCTCTGATCCATTTATCTAAGACATGGTTTAACTCCTCAGCTGTACATGGGATCACCGGTGGTTCCTCGAACACCTTCCTGTCTAGCCTCTTCCTTTTCTCTCCTACTGAAGCTGTCATAGCTTGGGACACCGGCATCCTTTATGTCCTCATAGTTTGTGCTGTCCTCCTGGTTCTCTGTAACAGGTCAGCAAAATGAGTGATACATAGATTTTCGAGGTTGAGCCTATAATCAAAAAGCATGTTGGCTATGCAGGTTTCCACGAACTCCTTCTCTTCGTGGTCCCCATAGCAATCTAGGGACACATCTTCAAATCTTTTAATGAACTGTACGGGATCCTCTCCAGGTCTCTGCCTCACCATCTGAAGGTTCTGGAAGTGATCTTGTCCTCACCGAGGTAATATTTGGCACAGAATCTTTCCATCATTTCATCCCAGGTTTTGATAGACCCGGGTCTCAGCGTGGTGTACCAAGTGTATGCTCTATCCACTAAGGATTTAGCAAACTCCTTTAGACATAGTTCTTTGTCTCCTGCATATGGGCCTATAATGTGAATGAACCTACTCACATGTTCCACAACACTTCCATTTCTTCCATCGAAATGATGGAACTTTGGGGGTTCGTACCCCTTGGGGTATGGTTTGTCGAGAAGTTCTGGGGGGAACGGGGGATCCTGAGAGAATTGCTTACGAATCCCTGAGAGTTTTTCCCTTTCTTGCTCCAAGAGGGCACTGACATCTGCAGTGTTAAGTATTGGGGGTTGGCTCTCCCTCCCTCTGCTGACCCTCCTTCTGGTTGCGTTCTGTCTTGGTTACCAGCAGGGGGAACATTATCCTTGATTTCTTGTGTCCTGCCTTCTTTAAGAAGGCAAACTTCTTGCTCCAGATCCTTCAACATTGCTATCATCTGAGCCATAAGGTCTGGTTCCTGCCTTGTGTGCCTTTGTCCCGACACAACCTCTTGCTCCACCGGGGGTACCTCGCCTCTCTGTCTAGAGGCTACCTCGTTTTCTCCCACAGGCTCGGAGGCCGTAGGTGACACATTAGTTCCTTTGCTATTTCTTTGTCTTGGAGGCATACTCTGCGAAGGGATTGCTTCTTCCCTCTTCTTTGCCCAGTCCCCAGTGGAGTCGCCAAAATGTGAGAGTGCCCTTTTTCGTAACACTCAGGCCCAAGCATCCCGGGCTGAATAGTTGTGGTTTGGTGGACCGGACTTTGATTCACCGCAGCTAACGGGCTGTTTCAGAATCAAATGCATAGGGCATGCTTCCTACAATACATGTAAACTAACAACAAGGATATTTGCATTGAATGACAAATATAAAGAACAGCAAAGCAAATGCAGAGAAACAAAAGCACAAAGTAACGTTATAAGGATCCTTAGAGCAGTGGAAAGTATTTCATTAAGTTTTCCTTTATCAATGTTACAGTACGCTCACTAAGACGTGATACAAGGTTCAAACAAGCTCAAAAATTATAGACTTAGATGGCTATCTCAACCTCTAAGACTTGCAAAGTTTGATTCTTTTTGAATCCGAGTATGTGCATTAGTGGCTTTTCTGGGATACTGGGAAGTAGTGTTATTAACTTTTCTTGAGTTTTTCTCCTCTTTTCAGAATTTTATCAATAGCACTTTCACTCTTCAAAATCCCCCTTTTCTTCGCAACCTTTCTCTCCCTTTTATAGCGATATTCTGGGATCACAGGGGAACCATTGGTTCCCCTGTTTTATCCTCTGGTTAACAGGGCATGTACCGTGCCCATCACTTAGCAGGTTCTATTCTCTGTTTTCTCATCCTTTCCTTCCTTTGGTTTCGGTTCCTTTGAAAGTCCATGGCCGGCTACCCATTTTGGGATATACTGAGACCACGCCTTTCTCGATCCCACCATTTGGCAGTTCTCCCTTTTTGCCTTTTTTCCTAGCCGGGCGGAATCCCATTCTGCCGGTTTGAAAGTCGTTCATTGCCATTCCCTTTTTTTATACTTCTCGGTTCTGGTTCCCCGAGGCGCTCCCCACTTGCGTCATGACAGGTCGCTGATTCTTCCTTCTTTTCTTGCTGGGTCGTTTTGGCGCTTGTGGATTTTCCTCTGTTTCTCGTGTTTCTTTTTCTTTTTTGTCCTTTTCTTTTTAACTGTCTCAATCTTCCTTTGACTGTGCTTATGCGCCTGGGAGGATTTGCGCCTCTTGGTAGTCGCTGAGGATCCTGGCTATTTCTTCTTTAATCTCTTGATGTGGGTTTCTCTTCCTTCTTGATGCTTCTTGTTTTTGGGCATCAAGCCTCTTGGGCCTGCCATTTCTTTTCTTTCGTGGTCCCCTTGCACCTGCTTCCTTGGTCTTGGCTTATTTTCTTTTGGGCTTGGCTCACTTCTTTGGGCTTGGGCATTGTGATCTCTTATTTTAGACCTCAACAACGACCACATAAAAAATTTAAAAAAAAAAAAAAAAAAAAAAAAAAAAACCAGACATTAGTATTCTAGTCATTAAAGAGTAAATCATTAGTATTTAGGGAGGAAATTACAATATTTTTTTCATTGATGTAATTTTATTTTTGAGAAACAAACACACTTTTTTTTTTTTTTTTTTTTTGAGGGGGCGAAACAAACACACATAAGAGTGAAGGAATGATAATTTGAGTGTACATCAGAGCTGTCCTGATGGACTTCATTACAATAGTCCAGTATGGTGTAGTACGGTGAATACAATACAGGATGCCTATTCACTGCAATTACATTTACAAAGATCACACGTACTGTCTGATTTTATTCTTTATTCTTTAGGAAAAAAAAAAAAAAAAAAACCAAGTTTTTAAAGTTGAAACTCAAAAGCTTCCTTTACTCTCCTCCTCTTTCCTTCTTGCCTATAAAATTCGTCCATATAGTCCTTGAAACTATAGTTTCGATACTTTGGAGAGTGCTCTTCATCAATCAAATCCTCAATTGGACCAATCATAGTGTCTCTACTTGGTGTATAGAACATTCCTAACGACAGTCGCGGCAACAACTTGTTGGTGACAGCCCTGTGTCCAACACTCTTGAACTTTCCATTACTAAGAACCTACACAAAAGTTAAAATATAGTTTCAAAAATTAAATTTATAATCCACTAACAAATTAACTACCACTCAGGTAGACATACGTGCTTGATTTGCATTCCAAAAGTAGTAATTTGGTAAATTTGTGGTAAGAACATCGTACACCAAAATTTGATTTTTCTTTGGTAAACCATCAAAGTTATTTGTCTAATAGAAAATTCCTATCAGAGGATGGTATACCCTTTTAACCAGGGAGAACCTAAAAATCTAAACAATAAATTGGTCACAACAAATTTCACAATTAATTGAGTTGGCAATTTGTTAATGGTGAATAATGAAATAGTGTTAGTGTTGATCCATATAAAAATCAATGATAATATGCAAATTCAATAGTTGTCAAATTTGTACCTCAAAAAAAGGAAAAAAAAAAGTAATTGTCAAATTTGATATGAAAATTGTTCTATTTGTAACATTGCTAAAAAAATTATCATTTAAAAACAAAAGATGACCCTTCCCTCTTTACTATTTGCCTTTTTGTAAAATCTAATTTCATTTTTTTTTTTTATAAAAGAATTGTACTTCTTAATTTATTTTTTTATGTATAATTTTTTTTAGGTCTCACTTTTTCTATGTAAAATTATACTTTAACCAGCAATATTTGCACAGTAACTCACTAGAACAAGTATGTACAATTTCTACTTTAACTAGCAATATTTGCACTATAACTCACTAGAACAAGTACAAAGAACACTTAGGGTGTGTTTGGATATCGCCTATTGTTGAAAACTGAAAATACTGTAGCAAAATAATTTTTATTGAAAAAAGTACTTGCAGATCCCGTGAATAGTGCACAGGACCCACTGAAAAACGTGGGACGCAGCTGAAAAATGCTTTTCAGTACTATCCAAACATACACTTAATCATGCAACAATGGAATAGCTTTTTTTTGTAAGAAAATAATGGAATAGTTTTTTTTTTTTTTGAGAAGAATAATGGAATAGTTGATATCCATATTTTTCCCACTTTAATAATTGAGTATATTTCTAAGTTCTAAATATACAGCAACACAAACCATAAGCCCTCCAAGTTCCAACACCGCCCACACTAGCATCTATAAATGCCAACCATATATGATTATATTATCTATTCAACAATTTAAAGATAACATAATTTTACAAGTGAGTAGTGATATAAATACTATAAGTTTTACTATATTTAGTTTACAAACTAATATGACATCAATTATAAATAGAAAATTTAAATATTCATTTAAGAGATGGTTGAAATCCGCCAATCACATTCATTGTAAGTTTAATGTAATAAAAATTGTAGTATTAGTATCTTTAGGATTTTTCTTTACAGAGTGGAAAAATTTAACAAATACCTTAAAGGCATAGGGAAATTGCAGTAAACTTGTAGTTTGGCCCAAAATCACTTTGCCTACCCATGATTTGAAAAGTGACACTCTACCCATCTGAGATAAACTCCGTTTGTTATCCATAACCCACCTCAGTTAAAAACATGAGTAAATATGTATTTTTTTTCTTTCCATTTATGTTTCTCTCCTCCCAAAACAAAAAACAAGTAAAAACACGAGAAAATAAAATCAAAAAGTGCTATTTGTAAAAAATTGAAGAGGTATGACATCAGATGGTTCATCATATTTCTCATAACACATTCAATCCCGAATTAACAAGCTTTAAGATTCAACCACCAAATCAACCAACTAAAACCAAACCAAAGGGGAAGGATATTTCGGCCAAAATAAATTAACAAAGCCAAACAAAAACACCACCGTAAGAACACCACATGATTTTCGGAAAAAATAAAAAGGAAATCCACAACCCAATCAACCTTTTCTTTTTCTTTTTTTCTTTTTTTTTTCATTTTTTTTTCATACTGGGCATAATACTTAATTAGTTTCTATGGAAAGATAATCTATAGAATCAGCTATTGAACGACCCAATCAAGCTAGACCAGTGGGTTGCCAAACCAAATTTTTACATTTTTATCAAAGTGTTCGTACCTTCACCACAAGGGGACTTCCTGGTGGTGATGTGCAGATCCTTGGTGGGGATTTTCACCGGGTCCTTAACCTCAACATCTTGTCACCAAGAACCAAATCCACACAAACCTTCCCAAGATTTTTATGCTCTTTTTATTTTATGGATCTACTACTTTTCCTCTAGATCCAGCTTAATTTCAAACCTCCTAGATTAAACAAAACCACAGTCCAAAGTTCCAAACACAAACCCCCAGATCAATGAATATTCATATGAGCAAACCAATGAAAATTCCTGCTCAACGAAAATTTATATGAGAGAGAAGATAAGAGAGTTTTGAACTTTTTGGTTTGATAGAGGGAGGCGAGACAGTGGTAGAGAAAAAATTTAAAAAAAAATTAAAAAAAAAAAAAACCAAATATTGGTGGAAAGTGGGTTGGCGAGCAACAAATATAAAATTAGTAGAAATTCGGCTTTAGCTATAAAATTGTGGAGATTGATTTGGATTTTATTTTTCTGTGTGTATGTTCCTCATGTTCAAGATCTATGTGAATGGAAAGAGTGACCAATTCTATTTTGATCTTATTTCTATTTTTTTAATGTTATTTCTTGTTTTGGGAGGAGAGAGACATAAAAAGAGAGTAAAAGTACATATTTACTCCTATTTTTAATAGAGATGAATTATAGAAAACAAATAGAGTTTACCTTAAGTGGGTAAAACGATATTTTTTAAACCACGGGTAGGCAAATTGATTTTAGGCCAAACCACAGGTGGGTTTACTGCAATTACCCTAAAAATAATTTTTTATTATTATTTAAATTGTCCATTAACAAATGCCTTAAAGACGCTCGTTTACCGAACTCTTACAAATTTCTACTAGAGGATTTAAATATAGGAAGTTTTGTACAGGAAACCTTTTGAAAGCTTATGTGGAAACATTAGAAAAAGTCAATAAAAGTCAAACGCTTCAATTTATATATGTGAGGAATTTGGCTGTCATAGAATTTAGAATCAATGAAAAACCATGTTAGACTAATGAATAATAATGTGGAAAATTTTAGGCTTTCAAAACCTTATATGGCAATATTAGAAGAAATCAGCAAAAATTCAAAACTTTTCATTTTATTTTCTCTAAATATGGAATTTCATAATTATATTAGTTATTAATAGAAATTTGTTACTTTTTAATTTGTATATAAAACCATCTATTATACAGTTTACAAAAAATATGACATGTCAGAATTCTAATACATGGTGTATGTCTATATGAAACCATCTTCTTCTTTTTTTAAATAATGCGATAGACACAATAATTTTCACAATAGTTAAGTTAAAAAAATTACAAAAAAAAAAAGTTGATAAGTTTTAGTGGTTCTTATTTTGGCTCATCATTAATATTATTTTTTTTAACTACTATTAACAACTAATCACCTTAGCAATTGTGAACATTTTGTAAAATATTTTGTACTATTGAATTATTGCAATTTTTTTATGTCTCGTGCTACTTTAATTAGTGGGTTCCATATTTTACACATAATAATAGTAATAATAACAATAATAATAATAATAATAATAAATCTACTTAATGTTCACATACAACCCCACAACCCTAAAACCCTAAAGTCATTACTATTTTTTTTTTCCCCATCTATTGGATTTTTGTATTTTCTCAATTCCGAACTGTAGATTTTTGTTATAAACCGAAACATTAAAAACTTAGAAGAATTAAAAATAAATAAATATGTTGAATTCTATATTTTTTAAAAGCAATCAAGGAAAGTGAGCGTAAAATTGATAAAACATTACAGTCTGCATTTATATTAGATTTTTGTATGACAATTACATTAGTTTACAACTGTTTATTATTTTTGTTATTAAAGTATATTGCTACCTGAATTTGATCAGCCAGATTGACGACAAATGCATTTGGCACAGGATTAATAGATAACCATTTTCCATCTTTGATCATTTGGAGGCCAGTCACTCCCTCCACCTGTAGGAGTACCGCTATTGAACCAAGATCATTATGATCAGGCAACCCCATTGTGAGCTCGGGCTTTGGACATGGTGGATAGTAATTTGCTTGACAGTTAAGCCCAGGCCTCTCACCCATTCTCTTCTTTAAACATTCCTTATCAAGGCCAAGCCCTCGGGATATCAAACTCAAAAGCCTATCCATCAAAGCTCCAATCTCCCTTGCATACTCAGAAAAAACTTCTCTATATGTATAACAATCAAACAAAACAGATCATGCATGACTTAAAAAGTTATTGAGTTTACGCAATCAATATATAAAGGCAGCATGTATAGGATAACTTGGTAGAAGAAAAACAAAAAGGTTGTAAGTGAGATTGAGATACCGATACTGAGGAGGATTTGCGGGTAACAAATTAGTGAAATCTTCAGTAGGATGCCAAGGGTGTGAGAAGGTCTCACTCCACATTGCGACCTTTCCTATGCCTTCATACTTTTGGTAATAGTTGAACACTTTTACTTGCTGGGTATGATCTTCTGTAAGATATTGTGCCCTAACCTCAGGAGGTAATTGAAAGAACTCTGTCACCACAGCCATCACTTTTTGGCATAATTCTTTGGGGACACCATGGTTGATAATATGAAAGAAACCATATTCCTCACATGCTTGTGATATTTTTGAAACTAACGGGGATGGCCCTTGACCGTCATCTGTATCATGGTCATTTAAGTCGATAATGGGAATTGTAGCCGAAGGAAGTACCTCTAAGAGGTTTGGCCTCTTGTCCTCTGGGAGAATGAAATTAGGAGAAAGGGTGAGAGGTGTGTTATTGGCTAATTGATAGGGTGTCATCTCCATGAAAACATAAGAGAGGAGCTATGGTTGAAGAAAAGAATTGATCAAAACTTATCTTATATTATACCAAAAAACGAGTTTTTGCGATCACTTGGGAGTAAAGAAAGATATTGTGAACCAAAAGAAATTATTATTGATATTATTAATGATATGGCTTTGGATAAAAGTTTCATTAGTTCCATTATTTTTTCACTAGAATCTTGAAATCGCATGCGCATTAAAATATTATAAATTCCATTGGCATCACATGGCGTCTGAGACTCTGAGTCAATGGTTATTCATTTTCAAGGAGTTCATCATTATGTCATGGTATTGGTAGTTAGGCCTTCGCTTTATATCCTCTGTGGTATTGGTAGTTGGGGTATTGGTAGTTAGGCCTTCGCTTTATATCCTCTGTGGTATTGGTAGTTAGGCCTTCGCTTTATATCCTCTGTTTTATAAACTGCTTGGTCCATGAAAATTTCGTGCTAGACATTCCCAATCAACCCAATGATTAACAATTAGCAAAAATTGCAGAGTGTTGAGCATTTTTTTAATATTTATGTTGGATTAAGATAGCTTGACCTCGGTTGATTAATTAATTAATTACCCAAGTTGATTAATTAAATTTAATTGCATGAAAATTGGGAAAACACCAACAAATCACCAAAAATACTAAGTGCAATGGAAAATAAATTAGATACGGTGATTTGTTAACAAATGAGGAAAATCTCGCAAGGCAAAAACCTCATTGGGTGATTTTAAGGTCACCACTCCTAAGAATCCACTAATCAACAATCAAGCAGTTACAAGTATAAACAATCTTACCAACTACCTTGGCCTATCTCGAAATACGAATTTACAGTTGAATTCTTGCTCTAATACCCAATTGGACTTAATCTTGTAATAGCCTTCTTTCCTTTGATGTACAAACCTCCAATTTGTGACTAACCCTTTGCACGAATCTCAATATGTAACTAACTCTAGCAACTTGAACAGATGTTGTTGACTGCAAAGTTCTTCACTTCGTCAACAATAAAAATCAAGAAGCACTTGGTTATAAAACCCTATGGCGTACGTAGTAGCTTCACACAAAGAAAATAAGTCTCTTGGTCTTTGTATCCGTGTGTGATAGCTTTTAAAATAATCTTTATATATGCCTAGGGTTGTGAGAAAAGAAACCCTAAACAAATACACAAGACTAGGCCGAATTTCAAATCTAGAAATTCTGAAATCGTAATTCTCAATAGATCGAGCCGCTGTCAAGTTATCTATTGAGCTTCACACTAAGTCTCGATAGCAGTCATCTGTTGAGCTATCTGTTATTATTTAATGAACAAATTTTCTTCACTTGTTTCTTTGACCAATCTTCATATCTTTAATACTTGACTTGAACAACATGTTTCTTGAAGTACTAAACTCATCTTATATCTATCCAATTACAAGTAAAATGCATTTTGTCAAAAGATTAGCCAATTATAATAAATTATGACCCTAACAATATATGCAATATGCCAATATCCCACTTGTTTAAACTCTTATTGATCAGCCTATGAACAACCATTTTAATGTAATTCAGGTATGATTTTTTTATCAAATTGAGGTCAAATCTAGTTATTGACTTAAAATTGGTCCTTTTTGTAATTGAATCAATTTTTAGGCCAACTTAATTGGGCTTTAGCATGTGGCTTTAGATGGAACCAAAAGAAAATAAAAACGTTAGCTCCAATGGGTCTTGGGTTTCCTGTCAACTCTTAATAAGTCCAAAGTTACTATTAATTATATTTTATTCTATTATGAAAATATAGTTACACTCTAGGTTTTTATTAATAAATTATTTATCCTCAAGACTTTATTATTTAACATTGGATCCCTCATATGAAATCACTAATAGTGCAACAAATTCATAAAAGTTACCGTCACTTTGTAAATCACTTAATCCTATTTCCTAGAGTCCCTAATTTAATTTTTAGATTACTTTTATATTTTTGAAATATAATTTCATCTATATCTATATATTACTAAAAGCTGAAGAGTAGCATTTAATGTTATTACACTCACATTGAGCCACATCAGCAGCCACATCATCATTTTTTGTTTCCAATTTTTCTTATATATTTTTTTAAACATTTTCTCATTAAAGGTGACTTAAAAACTCCATTTTTAAAAAATTAAAATATCTTTTATACGGCACCGAGGTCCCAAGACCCAGATGGGCCCTGGGCTCAGGCCCAATGGCACGGCCCTTTCACTCTAAGCCCTGCTTGAAACTACCTTCAAGAAACACGAGTTTTAAGCCTCGGCCCCTAAACTATGCTCGGCATAAATTTCCCGAACAATCAATGAAAACTTGCCCGGACGTACCATAGATTGCTCGTGTCCTCGGGGAGCATCACTACCGAGCATATTCACTTGAGTTGGAACCAAGTTCCAAGGCCATAATCGTTGTATTCCACTCTCACCTAAACATCCACTTATAACAAAAAATATTGGACCTTCAATTGCACTAACAATGGCAGCAATTATGATCTCCCCACTAACTTAAAGCTATAAATAGGAGAAGTTGGGGAAGAAGAAGGGGTTCAGAAAAAAGGGAGAGAAAACAGTTAGAGAGGGAGTGAGAGCAGGAAAATTAGTTTGAGTCTCTGTGCCGTGAACGACCCAAAGTAGGAAATCCTTAACCCACCTTACAAATAGGTTGTGAGTCCAAGTGAAGTTATGCCCAATAACTTCATTTCTGAGACGCACAATTGGCGCCCACCGTGGGGCCATCCTACGAAGCTATGGTTCGACCGTGACTCGAACGAAGGAAATGTCCGAAAGGCGTACGGGAGGCCATGCCGAGAGCGGATCGACAGGATCTTATCGGGGTTCTACATGGCGGGAAAGAAGGCAGAAAAGGCGGGAGGATAGGCAGCGTGTGCGAGGAGAAGAAGAATCTGGCCTGGGAGAAGGATCAGACCAGACTCGCCGAACGATGTCCAATGCCTCGGGACACCGACAGCATGACGAGAGGGACCAAGAGTTGGAGCAGTTGCGTAGACTGGTGGGGGATTTGGAGTTAGAGGCAAGGGGTTGGCGCCAGAGAAGGGACCAGGACCACCGAGAAAGGAGAGACAGAGGTATGGGAGATCAAGGCGAGGAGAGGTCTGGCCATTCCAGTTCACGACGATTTCGGGACCGTTCAATTTCCCAAGAGTCACGCCGACATAGGACACGCTCACACTCCCAAGAGAGGCTCCGGCGTCGGAACCGTTCTCTTTCGCACTAGTTTGGTGACCGTGGTTCGGATTCACCGGAAGAGAGGCAACCCTACAATGCCACTATGGACGCGATGAGCCGGGCTTTACGAAGAGCTGCCCGGTCACCGTTCTCAAACGAAATTGTGCGGGCCCCTATGCCGAACAGATTTACGTGACCACCGTTCAACTCCTACGATGGGAAGACGGACCCGGTGGAACATGTCAGTCATTATATCCATATGATGTCTTTGCACGCGCACAAAGATGCGTTGATGTGTAAGGTATTCCCCTCAAGTCTCGACTCCACGGCTTTGAGATGGTTTAATGGGCTACGAAAAGGCTCCATCCATAGTTTTGCCGAGCTGATCCAGGAGTTTGGCGCCCGATTCGTGACATGCAGCCGGGTGCCGCAACCGGTGGATGCATTGCTTTCCATAAATATGGGGGTCGGCGAAACCCTTCGGAGTTACGCTAGTCGGTATTGGGAGCTGTACAATGAGATTGGTGGGCCTAATGAAAAGATTGCGGCGAGCACCTTCAGGATGGGCCTACCTGAGGATTCTGAACTACGAGAATTGCTGACGAAAAGGCCCCCGGAGGATATGAGGCAACTTATGAGACGTATTGAGGAGTACAAACGCCTCGAAGATGATCGGCTACAGAATAAGGGAAAGGCCCCGTTGTTGAGCCGCTCCCGATAGAGCGTTTTTCCCACGAGACCGAGGAAGGATTTCAGGATGCAGGAGCCAGAAACACAAATTGGAGGGGTAAATGTAGCGTTCAAAGAACCGGTGCACAAAATTTTGGACCGGATTAAGAATGAAACATTCTTTAGGTGGCCGAACAAGATGGGAGGGGATCCATCTCGGAGGAATCAGAGCTTGTACTGCACATATCACCGAGATAAAGGGCACACCACCGAACAGTGTCGGGTATTAAAAGATCATCTGGGTCAGCTGGTGAAAGCTGGGCGTTTGAAAGAATTCGTAATGGAGTCTGGTAACCGAGATGCTGGTCAGGGTGTTCGGCAGATGGGGAATCCTCCCCCGCCTCATTTAGGAGTGATCGAAGTCATCCATGCTGCCCCAAGGAACGCGGCCACGACGAGAGAAGTATTAACAGTAGCGTGCTCGGAAGGACGATCACCCGAAAAAAGGATGAAAATTGGCCGGCTGGCGATCTCTTTCGACGAGGAGGATCTGGAGGGGACGATCCAACCTCATAATGATGCGTTGGTAGTAGCAGCGCAGATAAGCGGCTTCTTGGTGAAGAGAGTAATGACAGACCAGGGAAGCGGAGCTGATGTAATATATCCCGATCTGTTTGAAGGGCTCGGACTAAAACATCGGGACTTGGTGAAATATGACATGCCGCTCGTCTCTTTTGACGGAAGAACGGTAATCCCCGAAGGACAGATTTCTCTCTCGGTGAGTATGGAGGGCAAGGAAGTAGTGGTGACCTTCATAGTAGTCAAGTCGTTCTCGCCATACACGGCAATTTTGGGAAGGCTGTGGATTCACGCGATGAAAGCCGTCCCATCCACCCTGCACGTGAAAGTTAAATTTCCCACCGAATATGGAGTTGCCGTGGTACGGGGGAACCAGCGAGTGGCTAGGCAGTGTCTGGTCGCCGCGATCAAGTGGAAAGACGAGCAAGCTGAACAAAAGGAAGTCACCGAAGAAGTAGCTTCATAGCAATTATAGAGGCCCCGAGAAGAAGCAGGGGCGTGTTGTGCCGAGGATGTTTTGAAGGTCAAAATTTTGCCAGACGCTGACAGGTATTTCCAGTTAGGCATGAGCATGGCAAACCGAGATAAGGTACAAATGTTACTGTTCCCAATGCCCAAGATTGACCAACTAGTAGATGCTACGTACGGGCACCCGAGGATAAGCTTCCTGGACGCCTTTCAGGGATATCACCAGATTGCCCTGGAACCCGAGGACCAAAAAAAGACGGCGTTCATCGCCCTAGATGCCAACTATCACTATGAAGTGATGCCGTTCGGATTGAAGAACGCCGAGGCCACTTACCAGCGGATGATGACGAGGATGTTTCGAGAAAAAATTGGGCGCACGGTAGAGGTGTACATTGACGATATGGTGGTGAAGAGTAAATAGGAACCACGGCACATTAAAGACCTCTGGGAGGTATTTGAAGTACTCCGGTAGCATAAGTTGCGCCTGAACGCCGAGAAGTGCACATTCGGCGTGGGGCTGGTAAGTTCTTGGGGTATCTGATTTCCACACGAGGAATAGAGGCCAATCCCAACCAGATAGGAGCCGTGGAACGCCTTAGACCGCCGAGTAACCCCAAGGAAGTGCAGGTGTTAACCGGGATGTTAGCCGCATTGAATCGCTTTATCTCCAAATTTGCTGATCGCTGCAGACCATTTTATTAGCTTCTGAAGAAGTGGAAGGGGTTTCAGTCGGACGAGGACTGTGACAAGGCCTTTCAGGACCTGAAGGAATATCTTGCACAAGCGCCCATGTTAACAGCCCCGGATTCCAGAGAAGATTTGTTCATGTACCACTCGATGTCCGATCATGCCGTGAGCGCCGTGCTGTTGATGGATCGAGGAGTGCAGCAACCGGTGTATTACATAAGCAAAACCCTGGTAGATGCCGAGACGAGATATCTACCCTTGGAGAAGTTAGTGTTAGCTCTGGTGCACGCAACAAGAAAGCTGCCACACTATTTTCAAGCTCATACCGTGTTCGTCCTCACCGAATATCCCTTGCAGTCGCTTTTGAAAAGATCAGACTTCACGGGCCGAATAGCTAAGTGGGGAACCCAGTTAGGCTCCTTCGACATAAGATACAGGCCGAGAAGCTCAGTCAAGGGGCAGGTCCTCGCTGATTTCATTGCGGAATTCACCCCCAAGAACGACGGAAAGATAATCTGTAATATAGAAAATCGCCCATGGAAGGTGTTTGTGGACAGTGCTTCTAGTGCTATGGGGGCCGAAGCCGGAATAGTCGTAATCACTCCGGAGGGCATACGACTGGAGCATTCCTTCAAACTGGGATTCAAAGCCTCTAATAATGAGGCCGAATACGAGGCTTTTCTTGCCGGGTTGAGAACCATGTTGAGCCTGGGCGCAAGAGATGTGGAGATTTATTCAGACTCTCGGCTAGTTGTTTATCAGATCCTTGGAAGCTTTGAGGCTTGGGACTCTCGAATGAAGGCCTATCTGAGCACAGCTAAGTGTATCATTAGCAAGTTCGACAGTGAAAGTATCCCAGGTAGGACGGGCTAAAAACAGGCACGCCGACTCACTAGCCACATTGGCCTCGTCAATTGCCGAGGATGTTCCTCGGCTTATCAAAATAGAGCTTATAAGGGAGCCAAGCATCAGTTTGGAAGATGACAGTCACATAGCCGGGGCTGATGTGTCCGTAGTTTCAACAACCAGGCCGTGCTAGATGAACCCAATCATAGATTTCTTAGCCGAGGATAAAGTTCCGGAGGATGAGAGAGAGGCCAAAAGAATTCGTCGGATGGCTCCCCGATATTGGCTGTCTGCAGATCGCAAGTTGTACCGGAGGTCTTTTGGAGGTCCGTACCTTTTATGTTTACATCCTGAAAAAGTAGAAGAACTCCTGTCCGAACTACATGACAAGGTATGTGGTGGCCATGTTGGGGGGCGTTCATTGGCACACAGGGCGATGACCCAAGGGTTTTGGTGGCCGCAAATGCAGAAGGATGTGGCAAAATATGCTCGGAAATGTGAACAGTGCCAAAAACACGCCCCTTTGATCCACCAACCGACAGGTCCTTTAAACCCCGTCAAGAGTCCGTGGCCATTTTCACAATGGGGGCTAGACATCCTTGGACCGTTTCCCCGAGCGACAGGTAATCGCCGATTCGTGTTGGTGGCGGTTGACTACTTCACAAAGTGGGCAGAAACCGAGGCCCTGGCTAATATCTGGGATGTAGACGTGAAGAAGTTTGTATGGAAGAACATAGTCACTAGATTTGGGGTACCAGACTCACTTATATCCGACAACGGCCTACAGTTCGATAGCAAAGCTTTCCGAACCTTTTGCAGCGATCTCAACATTAAGAATAGGTATTCCACTCCGGCGTATCCTCAAAGCAACAGCCAAGCTGAGGCTGTCAACTAGACCATTTTGAACGGGTTGAAGAGGAGGTTGGACAGGGCAAAAGGAAGGTGGGCCGAAGAATTGCCTAATGTTTTGTGGGCTTATCGGACAACCCCCAAAAAGTCCACGGGGGAGACCCCGTTCTCTTTAACGTATGGGGCAGAAGCCGTGATACCAACCGAGGTTAGTCTGTGCAGCGCACGAGTTTCAGGTTTCGACCCCATCCGAAACGATGGTTCAATACTGGAACACCTAGATTGGTTAGAAGAGCGCCGGGAAGCAGCCACAATACGGCTCGCGGAATACCAGCAAAGGCTCGCCCAAAGATTCAACCGAGATGTGAAAATTCGGGAGTTCAGTGCCGGAGATTTGGTACTGAGAAAAGTTGTGGGAAACATGCGGGATGTAAATGCAGGGAAGCTAGCTCAAACGTGAGAGGGACCATATAGGATCACGGCCATTGTAGGCGCGGGGGCTTACTACCTAGAAGACCTGGACGAGAGGCCACTCCCCCGACCATGGAATGTCCACAACCTAAAGAAGTTCTATCAGTGACCGTTCATGCGCGAAAACGTAAGTCCATATTTTGTACTTTGCTCTAGTCAATATAACGGTGAACTTATTTGCTTCCGCTGTATTTGATCTTATTGTCATACTTTAAGCAAATTGCATGTTTAGCGCGAATTGATTACACTAAGGACAGAAACCTCGTTCTCGGTTCGATCAAAATCACCGGGCAGGTGGAAACCTTATCATACATACAAGAGACTAAGGACAGAAACCTCGCTCTCGGTTCGATCAAAATCACTGGGAAGGTGGAAACCTTATCGTTCTTAACAAAAAAAAATCTAAGGACAGAAACCTCGTTCTCGGTTCAAACAAAATCACCGGGCAGGTGGAAACCTTATCATACATACAAGAGACTAAGGACAGAAACCTCGTTCTCGGTTCGATCAAAATCACTGGGAAGGTGGAAACCTTATTGTTCTTAACAAAAAAAAAAATCTAAGGACAGAAACCTCGTTCTCGGTTCGAACAAAATCACCGGGTAGGTGGGAACCTTATCATACATACAAGAGACTAAGGATAGAAACCTCATTCTCAGTTCGATCAAAATCACCGGGAAGGTGGAAACCTTATCGTTCTTAACAAAAAAAAAAAAAAAAAAAAAAAAAAAAAAAAAAAAAAAAAAAAAAAAAAAAAAAAAATCTCTAAGGACAGAAACCTCGTTCTCGGTCGATCAAAATCACCGGGCAGGTGGAAACCTTATCATACATACAAGAGACTAAGGACAGAAACCTCGTTCTCGGTTCCATCAAAATCACCGGGAAGGTGGAAACCTTATCGTTCTTAACAAAAAAAAAATCTCTAAGGACAGAAACCTCGTTCTCGGTTTGATTAAAATCACCGAGCAGGTGGAAACCTTATCATACATACAAGAGACCAAGGACAGAAACCTCGTTCTCGGTTCGATCAAAATCACCGGGCAGGTGGAAACCTTATCATACATACAAAAGACTAAGGACAGAAACCTTGTTCTCGGTTCGATCAGAATCACCGGGCAAGTGGAAACCTTATCATTCTATAATAATAATAAAAAAAGAAAAGAAAAGCGAAAGACTGACGGGACTCGCCATCTCGGGTCATCAATCTTGATATGATCGGAATCTCCAAGCAAGTGAAGGTTGTGCGCAAGTTTGAGGCACTGCCGTTCACACTCTCAAAAGAATGAACAAACGTCGTATAAACACAGTATATTGGGCCACCGTGCAGGCCGCTCCCGGCCAAACATGCGAGAGGATAAATAGTGATAACAAAAATAGATAAAGAAAGGCAGCACCAAGGACCACAGTGAAGCACTCACAGGCATGATCCCAACAAACACAGTAGACAGATCGTCATTCAAATTGAGATAAAAGCAAAGTTAATATTCCATCGCCAAAACTCGGCAACCATTTATGGGTCATCCCCGCGAAATAAGGAAATTTTTCAGTCACCACAACCCGGTGACGTAGGTAAACTTGACAAATTAAAGAGAAGGAAAAAATGCGGTAAAAAGGGGTAAGAGCGGAACAATAATTAATTTAAGTCAAGTGGGGGGTTCGGTTTGGTCGGTCACGGGAAAATGCAGGTCCTCACCTAGTAGGTCTTGTACAGTCGGGATACTGGAGGCTTCCATCTCATCTAGCTCTGCATGAGCATCAATCTGTTCCACCAGCTCCCTCATGCTTGCCGATTCTTCCTCCTTAGCGGGCACTGTTGGGTCATGCACATCATCAACGAGGCTCGGAAAGGGAATCTGGCCGGGGTCTTTCAGGGGGGAATCCTCGGGAACTCCCAGAGCTTCTAGGGCGGCAAACCGCCCAACCTCAAAACCCAACCTTCGAGCTTGGGCCACCACCGGTTCCGCCAACTTCTCGGCATCGGCGAACCCCTCATTGTACCATTTTTGCTCACAGGCTTCCAGGGCTGCCCTCAGGTTGGTGAGTTCCTCGGCTTGGGAGGTGTTGAGGCTAATCGCTTCGGCTAGCTTCACGTCTGTTTCATTCTGCTTAGCCAAGAGCTCCGAGCATCTCTTCTCCACCAGCGCTCTATTCTTCTCCGCGGCAGTAGCCTTCTTCTCGGCAGATTCAGCTGCCTTCAGTTTTTCCTTCACTGTTTTGGCAGCTGACTCCCGCGCCCCCCTCTCGCGATCGACCTCCTCGGCGAGATCCTTTGCACGGCCAGCCAATATGTGAGCCAGTTAAGCAGCCTGACAAACACGGGAGTTAGTACGGAAATGAAAAGAAATGTATGGAAAGTAATAGACGAGCAAGGAGTTACCGCAATAGTATGCCACTCTAACCGGCGCCCCACAGACTCCTCCGACCCATCCTCGAAAGCTTGCACGTCGTCGGGAAGAAGAAGACCCTCGGCCAGGGTCTGAGCAATGCGGCCACCCTCGCCTTTCTCCCACATCCGCACACAACCGGTTGAAGGCAGAGGCTTGCCGTCCAGCAAAAACCTTGGCTTCCACGCTAGTGTGGCATAGGAGGAGGACGCACCACCCGGCCCGACCTAGGTTTGCGGCTCGTGAATTACGATACCTCATGTTGGCCGGGGAGGAGTCTGGACGGCAGCATCTCCCGGACCCGTAGGTGGTTGATCAGCAACCCTTTGTTTCTTCCGAGCTCGTCCAGCTTGAGAAGAGGGTGGAGGGGGAGGCACCTGGCTTCGACCCTGAGAAGGTGGGGGTTGGGTAGGTTGCCGCGCACCGGGCACAAACCGCTTAATGGTCATGACCCTCCTAGCCACCATGTTTTTTCCGGGACGGGTATCTGTAACCAACAGGCTGGTTGCTTCAAGCTCAGTATGCTCGGGCCCCGCAACAGGGTTCTCGGGTTGAGCTTACTCTTGAGCAACGACCTCTTGTTGAACGGCCTCGTGAGCTAACTCTCGAAGACGCCGAGACACGCGCTCCGCAAACTCGTCCCGTAAAGGAGCTAGCTCGTCCGAGCAGGTGTAGCGCTTTCCGAACTCCCTCGCCTCTCCGGTCGTAAGCTTCGGCGGCAAAAAATTCGCGTACCGTACGTCGATGTATGACAAAAGTGGACTATCAACCAGTAGCGCCTGCTTGAAAGGCTGTCAGGTGGAATAAACAGGCTCTATTCCGAGGATCAGGTGCGAGGCTCGGAGCTATCCGTCCCAATGCACGAACACCTCGAAACAGAGGATGAAGTTTAAGTCTTTTACGTGGACCGTCCTGATGTCCGGAACGAACACTTTGCCGTTTGCAAAAATACAAATGATATATCAGTATCCGATAACAAAAATCTATTTCAGTAAAGAGGAAATAAAAGGAAAAAAGGGGAGGGGGGAAGAACGGTTGGGTCAAGAGATTGGTACGAACCCACTTCGTGCCGTGAAAGAGGATAGGGGACCTCCCCGGCAGACCAGTTGCCAAGTACCCGGACAAACTCCCCAGCCGAGTTCCTATTCGAATCAGGTAGGCATGATATCAGCCGTACCCGGTTATCCCTAGTTTTTAGGTAAAAGTTGGAAGCTTTATTCCCACAGAGACTATACATGTGGTTAATATCATGGTAATCTAACTGTAAATCAAAGGTGTGGTTCAACCTACTAACGCAGCTAACTACTCGGTAAAAGTTGGGCGGAAGTTGGTCGGGACACAGTCCGTAGTACCTAAGGGTGCTTTCCAAAAGGGGATCCATGGGGAACCTAACCCCACCCTCTAGAATTGCCATTAAAGGGAAAAAGGCTGTACCATGCCCTCGGTGGAAAGCGATTTCACTCTCGTGGCAGTAAGCCACTTCCACGTTATCGGGAACATTAAACTTTTGCCTAAAGGTGGCCAAGGCAGCCGGGGTCTCCAGGAGATAAGAGTAACCCATCTTTGAAACTTAAAACTATGAAAGGGAACTCGAAGAAATGAGCTGAAGGAATAGGAAAGGGAAGAGAACTTACTTTGGGTTCTAAGGGAGGAAGGAACTCTGGGCTGGTGAGTAAGCGCATAAAGGATTGGTCGGCAGAGAGTATGCTCAAGAGATCATAGGTGGAAAAAATGAAAGAATGCTCTGAAGAGAGCTATTTATAGGATCAGCAAAGGGCATGGGAACGTTTTACCAAGCAATAAATGGGCACGATCCACGAAAGACCCTACGAATGCCAAGGATAACCGACACGTGCGCCGCTTCGGTTCACGAACCGTCAGGCAATAATGACTACTGAACTTGGCGCCCCGGAATAGCACGTGTTTCGAGAAGAGCATTAATGAGAAGCTGTAACCACATGAATCCCTGACCATAGGGCTTTCGAAACCGAAGAGCCCGGTTGGCTCCTTGATTCTTGCCAGCAGCCGGGTATGAATCAAGGGTGGACTAATGTACGGCACCGAGGTCCCAAGACCCAGATGGGCCCTGGGCTCAGGCCCATTGGCACGGCCCCTTCACTCTAAGCCCTGCTTGAAACTACCTTCAAGAAACACGAGTTTTAAGCCTCGGCCCCTAAACTATGCTCGGCATAAATTTCCCGAACAATCGACGAAAACTTGCCCGGACATACCATAGGTTGCTTATGTCCTCGGGGAGCATCACTACCGAGCATATTCACTTGAGTTGAAACCAAGTTCCAAGGCCATAATCGTTGTATTCCACTCTCACCTAAACATCCACTTATAACAAAAAATATTGGACCTTCAATTGCACTAACAATGGCAGCAATCATGATCTCCCCACTAACTTAAAGCTATAAATAGGAGAAGTTGGGGAAGAAGAAGGGGTTCACAAAAAAGGGAGAGAAAACAGTTAGACAGGGAGTGAGAGCAGGAAAATCAGTTTGAGTCTCTGTGCCGTGAACGACCCAAAGTAGGAAATCCTTAACCCACCTTACAAATAGGTTGTGAGTCCAAGTGAAGTTAGGCCCAATAACTTCATTTCTGGGACGCACATCTTTTAACCATTATTTTTATTATTAATTTTCCAAAACTCTCCCTCTCTTTTACCTCTTCATCTCCCCACTACTTTCTACCTTAATATCATTTTTTTTTCTACCTTTTTGTCTTCCTTTATTTTGACTCTTCTTATTCTCAACATCTTACTATAAATTTGACATTTTATTTTTCATTCTATGCATAGTTTTCTTTCACAAAAAAAGGTTACATTTCTCTCTCTCTCTCTCAATTTTTTTTTTTATTTTTTTGATTTTTTTTATTGCATCAATTCTTTAGGTTGATGAATTTTCGTGTTAATTAGAATTCTACTTTGGGTTGATGCAATTTAGTTTTGTGTGTTAAGTTGTTATCTTTTATATTCTCTTTGTTTAAATATTATCCTATTGCATTATAAATCTAGTATATAATAATATAATGTTATTATATTACATAGAATGACTTGGATAATTTGATGTTTATTGCTATATATATTTTATTTTTACTATTTTTTCCTCTCATCTTATTTTATTCAACATTTAAATCTAATCACATCTTCCATACTATTAAATTATGCAGCACAAATCAAGAAAATGGTAGACACAAACTTGCCTTCCTTTACCATACATTGGGGGAATCAAAATATTTGTGTGATAAAGGATCATATAGTTTATAATTTAGATAGCACCCTTTGAATGTGTCTAGGCCCATAGATTAAGCAATTTGTAGACTTAAAAGGCTATTGAGAATGAACTTTTTGAATCAAGTCTAAAAAAAAAATGAACTACTATATATCATTTAGATAAAAACTTTTATCGCAGATACATTATTATATTTTTTGCCACAAATTTAAATCACGCAAATTTAATAATTTTATATTATGTGTTAGCATCATCTCTGCTTCTTCTTTTTCTTCTCAAAAATATTATGTATCATCTTTAAAGGATGCCAACAATATTGATCTTATAGGAAAAGTTACATAAATATTGAGAAAAAAAATTTTATATTACAATCTACTAAAAATGTTTTTTTAAAATATTTAAATCTTTCTATTTTTCATATCATTGACGTGTTTTACAACTACCACATGTGTTAACTTAAGTCTTAATATTCTTAAGTTGTTTCAGCAAAAAAAAAAAAAAAAAAAGGTTGTCACAAAAGAGGAGTTCATGTAAAGATTTTTGCAAAATGAAATATTTGTTTTATAAGGCCACCAAACTTGATAATTTGCAAATGATGGAACCACTTACAACAATATTGACATAGTTATATAGTTCCAACTAAAGCAATCGTGTATACTTTTAGTCTTCAAAAAACACACATCCATCAGTAGTTAAACGTTCATCTTGGGTAGTTTTAACTTTTCATATAATTTTACCTTTACATATTCATCTATTTTAATTTAGATTTTTTTTTTCAAAAAAAAAAATTTAATTTAGATATTTATAAGTAAACAATGAAATAATTATTCATGAATAATAATAATAATAATAATAAAATTATCTATACATATTTATCTTGTGCGGTTGTAACTTTACATATAATTTTGCATTTATATATTCATTTACTTTAATTTAGATGTTTATAACTTAATAATGAAATCTATAAACAAGATAACTAAAACAATCATATTTCTACAATTCAAAAAGTCACAATTTCTTTTTTCTAAAAAAAGCCTTTTACATTTCCTTGGATTTTTTATTTATTTATTTTATAAAACCTTTGACATACCAATAACCTAACCACTTCATACATTTAAAAAAAAAATTTAAGGCTCATTATTACTTCCGTTAATATATTATGGATATCTTAATTGATTAAGACCAAACTAGAGAAACGCCTTTTATATTTCCTTGAAAATTCAGAAGGAAAAAAAAAAAAAAAAAAAAACCCTTTGATATATATACCACTAACATAACTACATCTATAACTATTTAAGTCATCCCCGGTATCTATTTCTTATTGATAACCATAAAATTTACAACTAGCAAGGGAAGAAAAAAAAAATGAAATCAAATGTCAATTAATAACCATTATTTGGAAAATAAAAAAGTGGTCAACAGGAGTAAAAAATAAAATAGAGATGACTATATAAAGGACATTGAAAATTTTATAGTGCAATAAAATCAACCATTACATTCACTTAATTAAATCAATAATCAACAATTAAATATAATAATACAAAATTTAAACTTAAAACTAATCAAACTCTAACTAGGGAAGTAATATATATATAGATATATATATATATATATATATATATACACACACACACAATCATAATCTTCATAATGACTTAAAAACAAGATTATGAAAAATATGATAAAACTATTTTAAAAAAAAAAAAAAAAAAAAAAAAAAACTCTTTATAAAGTCTAGGGACTAAAATAATATTTTATTTAAAAAATTATCACGCACAATGCACGGGTCTGCGATTAGTTAAATATAAACTTTAGTAACCTTTTACTATAGTAATAAGACCGAACACTTTAAATAATCAATTCCAATTAAACCTCAAGTGGATATTTCATGTCTTTAAAAAGATATTATGGATTTTGTCTTAAGAAAGTGTGTTCCCATAATACTACATGTGATTGCCTAACGTACTGAGTTCTTGACCATGCAAGATCTCACTCCAACATACATCAAAGCAATCAACATTTTATATTTGAGCTCTCCATCCTCCCAAGAATGAGAGTCCATGAAAGTAGTAGTCATGATATTTATTTGTGCAGGTGAGAGCAACCACACCAGCTCTTTTATAAATGTGTAAAATACACATTTTGACCATTTTTACACATTTTGAACCAAAAAACATACTGCATCAGATCATTTAAAATCGTGTAAAATCATCTAAAATTTTCAACGAGCTACAGTACCCGTGTAAATTTACACGGGCACTATAGCCCGTTTATCCCTTAAAATATTATTATCTGTACAGTATAATAAAAACCTCATTTTCGCTCTTTTTTTTCTCTCTCTTGTCTTTGCTCTCACTCTCACTCTCTCTCAAGCGCACAGCTCTCTCTTTCTCTCATCTCATCAATTTTTCTTCCTCTAGCTTCCGCCGATCGCCATCACCGCCGATGAGAACGAGGTCGAGCAAGCCGAGTCGCCGGACGAGTCCGTCGCCTACAACACGAACGAAGTTCTCCGACGGGTCTGTCGCCTAGAATCTCGTGGGTTTTGATCCATTTTTGGTTGAGCTTGAGGCCGGCGGCCGTCGCGAGGAGGTGGTGGTGCTGCGAGGCGTCGATCTTGCTCCGGTTGGAGGCCTCGATCTCGCTCCGATCTGTTGGTTGTTGGTTTTTTTTTTCTGGTTTTTTGGTTGATTGTGGGTGTGGGTCGGTGGGTTTTGATCTTGATCGGCTTGGCTTTTCTGGTTCATTGGTGGGTTTTGATGATCTTGCCGCCGATTGGGTGATGATTTGGCTTGACTGGGTTTCGGGTTGGGTGGGTGATTAATGGGTTTGGGATTGAGTGGGTTTGGGCGGCGAGTGAGTTGGGAACGCTGATCGGCCTCTCCGATCCAACAATCCGTTTGGAAACAGAGACGGTGACGGAGAATTGATCGAACACGGAGAATTGATCGGACACGGAGAATTGATCGGACATGGAGGGCGAGTGGGTCAGAGTTGTTGTGATTGTGATTGTGTTGTTGTTGTTGTGATTGTTGTTGTGGAAGATTGGTGAATCATTGTTGTTGTGATTGTTGTTGTGTCGTTGTTGTTGTGATTGTTGTTGTGGAAGATCGGTGAATCAGTGGCTGGATTTTGTTGTTGTGGAAGATCGGTGAATCAGTGACCGGATTTTGTTGAAGGGTGGCTGGCTGGGGTGGGTGTGGATGGAGAAGACGAGGTGGTGAGTTTGTGCCAGAGAGGAGAGGGAAGGAAATAAAAAAAAAATGTAAAAAGAATGAATATTTTATTAAATAAATGTGTAGAATAGATAAACTGATGTGGGTGTTTTATAAAAGCAATCAACATTTTATATTTGAGCTCTCCATCCTCCCAAGAATGAGAGTCCATGAAAGTAGTAGTCATGATATTTATTTGTGCAGGTGACAGTAGTTAGTTGAACAATAAATCTTATAATGATCTAGCTTAGTGTAACTTAAAAAACACTTGAGACACACCAACATATCAATCAGAAGTCAAGATAGATTATCATGATTGATATATTATAGTTTTTATAAATTAAATGCCCAATTTTATCACTAACTATGAACTAGGGTTTATGAATTTACAAGGAACTTATGATTTAGATATTATGTAAGTGAATTTCATTCTCATACCAAAATCACAAATAATGCATCTTATGAACTACAGTATAATGTCCAAATATTCAAGCAAAATGTACTTCAGAAAATAAAACAACTTTTATTAGTTAAAAGATAATGTCATACAGTTAATTGGATTTTAGGAGAATAGACCTAACAACAGCATCAATGTATTGTAGACGATATGCAAACCCCAAGTGATTATTAGTTTCTGACCACTAAAAAAAAAAATTGCTTCCTTTATAGGGAGAATCAACAACAACAACAACAACAAAACCAAGCACCTATATAGGGCGAATCAAGAGTTCAAGACCACATTCCTAATGCTGTAACTCAAATGCTTCCTTTACCCTCCTCCTCGCTCCTTCTTGCCTGTAGAATTCATCCATGTACTCCTTATAACTATAGTTTCGATACATAGGTGGGTGAACCTCATCTATCAAATCCTCAATTGGACCAATTACAGTGTCATTATTTGGTGCATAGAACATTGGTAATGATAGTCGTGCCAACCGATTGTTGGTTACAGCCCTGTGTAATACACTCTTGTACCTTCCATTACTCAAAACCTATACAAAGTGAAGACATGACCACAAAAAGTCAACAATATTCGTATTAAGTTTTAAATTTGCACCTTCTAACCACGCAGCATAATATATATTCGTGTTCAATTTTAAATTGAGTACTATATATATACGTGCAATGTTCAACAAGAAACTACGTCAACAATACTGATACCAACAGACAAAGTCACCCAACTTCATTAGAGAATTCCAACCATATACACAATTGACTAATTTGGTTATCTAATCATTAAAAACACAAGACTAATTGGCTTATAGTGGGCATCCATTACCATTTGTCGTTTAATTCTTTTTTTAATTATAAATTATAAAATTTATTTATTTATTTGGTTTGCTAGAGAATTATTTCTTAGTAAATGATGAAAAACAACGATACAACCTGCATTTGATCAGCTATATTGACGACGAATGCATCCGGTACAGGCTCAACAGGTACCCACTTCCCATCTATGACCACTTGGAGGCCAGAGACCCCCTCCATCTGTAGGAGTACCACGAGTGCAGAAATATCATTATGAGCAGGCAACCCCATTGTGAGCTCAGGGTCTGGGCATGGTGGATAGTAATTTGCTTGTGTATAGATGGCAGGCCTCTCACCTATCTTCCTCTTTAAACAATCCTTCTCTAGGCCAAGCCCTTGGGACATCAAGCTAAGAAGCCTATCCATTAAGGCTCCAATCTCCCTTGCATATTCAGTAAAAACTTCTCTATAACAATCAAACAAACATGCTTGTGACTTAGAGCATTCACATTAGTGGAGCCATAATTTTAGCTATTTAACTCCATCAAAAGTTACCTTATTTATTTTACTTTCTCAATTTACAAAACATTCAACATCAGTGATTTTATTTTAGTTTTCAATATAAAAAAATAACATAAACAACACATTAAAATAATATATCCATTACAATAAAATAATATATCCATTTCAATAAACAATCTCAACCACATTTATCAAAAAAAAAAAAAAAAAAACCACAACCACTGGTCCGCCACGACTTCACACAGCCCACCACCACAACCACCAAAATCAGCCCACAACTACCCAAGAAAATCAACCCACAACCACAAAAATAAACCCCACGGCAACCACATTTAAAAGTTATTAGCTTGTGCAATCAATCAAAGATTAAAAAAATTAATAAATAAATAAATAAAACGCTAAAGTTACAAATATTTTGTAGAAATTTTTACAAACTACATGGATGAGTGATTATTTATAAATAAAAAAACTAATATTAATAGAGATCACATATCAAAATCAATAAGAATCGACCATAATAATAATTTATAAAAAAATTGTAAAATAGTTTATAGTGGTACAATTATTAAAAAAAAAAAAGCCTGTATTTGAGCATTATCCAAAAATTTAAACTAAAATTTTAAGAAAAAAATTTTGGTATCTGAGAGAGAGGAAAAACAGAAAGGAGGTAAAGTAAGCCAGAGATACCTATACTGAGGAGGATTTTTGGGTAAGAAATGAGTAAAATCTTCAGTAGGATGCCAAGGGTGCGTGAAGGTCTCGCCCCACATTAAGACCTTTCCTTGGCCTTCAACCTTTTGGTAACAATTGAAAACTTTTACCAGCTTGCTATGATCTGTTGTAAGAAACTGTGCCCTTTCCTCAGGAGGCAACTGAAAGAACTCTGTCACCACAGCCAACACTCTTTGACATAATTCTTTGGGGACTCCATGGTTGATAATTTGAAAGAAACCAAATTTCTCACAAGTTTGTGATATTTTTGAAATTAAATCATCAATATCATGGTTATTTAAGTCGATGGTGGGAATTGAAGCTGAAGAAAATACCTCTGAGAGGATAGGCCTGTTTTCCTCTGGGAGAATGAACTTAGGAGTGTTGGGAAAAAATCCTAATCCCCTCTATGTCTATGTGTGAATTAAAATTAATGACTACCAAGCAATAGCAATATTATGGAAACAAAAAAAAATTCCAGCAAGCACCACATAAACACAATCACACAAGAACACCAAATCTTACGTGGAAAACCCTCTAGTGTAGAGGAAAAAACCACGGGGCAGCTCCGAAAAATATCCACTATAAAATAGAGATTACAACTATCAAGTTTATGCTAAACTTGTGTTCACAATAAATTGGATATACAACAAATATATCTCAAGGAGTAAATACAATCTCACCACAAAGCCAATAGCAAAATTTTCCTCTGAATACTCCAACTCTCCATGATTGTAGCACTCAAAAACTCCATGAGAACTCCACCAATTTATCTTCCTTGTGTGTAACTTGAGCAAAGAAAAATGTCTCCTTTTTCTTTTTCACTCTCTCACACTCTCACTGTGTTTCTCTCTATTTTTCGGACTGCACCTCCAGCTGAAGCTCTCTCTTTTTGTGTTTTGCTCTCTTTGGAACTCACATACAATGGCCAAGAAAGGCTCTCAGTTTTCAGCTTTGCTCACAAGGCCGAATGCCTTTGTTTTCCTTCTTTTCTTCTTTTGTCAGTTTCAGCGTGTCTCACATGCCTAAGTCACTGCCGAAGAAGATGGCATGCTGACTTTTGGAACACTTCTCATTAAGAGAAGTTAGACCTCTCCATGTTTTGGTCACTTTTCAATAAATGGAAAGCTGAAATTGAAGACTTGGAACCGAGCTCATAAATGAGCTTTGACAAGGCATGGCAAGCAAGTGGGCTGGACCCACACGGTAAGGCACCCAACAAGGAGAAAGCGAGAGAGGCGTGTTATTGGCAAATTGAAAGGGCGTGGTCTCCATGAAAATATTTGGGAGAAGCACCGGTTGAAGCAAAGAGTTGATCAACACTGCCTTGTATATTACTAGAAAAAGTGCTTTTAGAGATGGGATACCTTGGAGAAAAGAAGGATAACCAAAAAAAAATGCAATTGATAATTATAATGATATGTTGATGACTTTGGACAAAAGTTTTGTTCGTTCCACACTTCTTCCACTGTCCATCTTGTCACCCTGGTGCTTTAGTCTCATTGGTTAATAACTGCAGTTTGGTAGGGTGATTTGAGCAATAATTTTCAGTGTTTAAACAATATTACATGTATTTTCACACACTTTTTCACTTATACGTATTTTCAAAAAATACAAATTACGTTATTAGAACAACATTATCAAATGGCTCCTTAATATTCTAAACACCGATCCTTTTACCAAGGGACTATGAATTTTTCATTTTTACCTTGCATCAATCAAGCATGATAATAAAGCCTTTTTTATTTATTTTTCTTTTTTAGGGTTCAATTAATGTATGCCCTTAAAATATACAATAATTATCCATTTTAGGAATTTTTTTATGAAAATTGATAATTCTTTTTTTTTTTTCCAAAAAGTTAGTCATTTTTTTTTTCCTATAAAAAATTTTCTAAAATAGTTTTCTAATGTATGCCTTAATGACATACGTTAATAAAACCCTAATTTTATTAGGGCATTGATTTATGAACTATTTTTAGAAACATTTTATTGGAAGAATGATAAAACAATAAATGTTGTCGACTACTTTTTATATTTCCAATAAAAGTGGTGTTAAAACTTTTCTATTATGATTTATTAACTATTACCCTAAGGGCATCTATTAACATAACTATTTTTATTATTATCTTCCATTTCTCCTTTATTAAAGCTTGATCACGAATATTTCGTAGTAGACGTTGCTATTATTGATTAGATACATATGTCAAGGTTGTCCCCCATTTTTGACTAGTTCAAAGTGTATATTATTATGCTACTAACCTCGCAGCTCAAACCTATACGTTTTTAGATCCTTGTAAACTAGATTGTTTAACCTAATTAATTAACCAAGTGAATATTTAAGTTTATTATTCAGATCTAGGTTAAAACAATAACAATCATGTCATGTAAAGCAGCGGAAAATATAAAGAACACAATGATATGATGACCTAGGAAAACCAAACCGGTAAAAAATATGGGGAGGATTTAACCTAACTATTCTCAATATAAAAAGCAAATCCACTATGAAAGAATTGAAGTTTGTACAATAAAACTTTAAAACTTAGACCACTAACATTTTATTGCTGCCTCGAGTAGAAAACTTACTACCACGACCCCATGATAGCTCCGAGTCCACGGACTACTTCTTTCCTTAGCCTTTGCAACAACACAAGCTCACCTGCTTGTGACTTTGAGACTCCACTCAAAGGTATTGGATCTCCTTAAACGTTGATCTTGTATGCAGCAACTTCTACAACACCGGATTTTGAGATTCTTCAAGGAATAACATCGATAGAAGACATTAGAGAGCTTTTTGGTATAAAACCCTAGATTTACAAAAGAGGCACAAGATGCACTCTAATCTCTCTAAAAAACTATGAAAACGACTCATGATTTGGGTTTCAAACGGATAAGTTATGGCATTTTTACGTTTGCTGATTTTGCTGATATATGACTTTCGATCGATCGAGTACCAATCGAACGAAATAGCTTGTAACTTAGTTTTTTTCATCCCGAACTTGAGTTTTTTGTATTGGACTTCAATGTAAACCATTCTAAACCAATGAGACTTAGTTTTTGTCATGGTTTGCCAACATTACAAACTCAAAACCTAACAAAACCATTTCTCCACTAGACCCTCAAACACTTTGTGTGTGGGGAAATGTCAATTCAACTACAGGGTCCTTGGCTAATATTTTCATATTACTTGATTGCCAAAGTGTAGTCTTTAAAAAAAAAAAAAAAAAAAATTGAACATTAAGAAGAAACTTCTACAATAGCACGAGAAAGAAAATGATTATATGGGAATTCGACTATGTGGTGAATCCCAAAAAATGTTTATCTAGGCAATCTAGTATAATTTTTAAAAAATAAAATAAAATAAAAAATCATAACCCTATAAGGTTCAGTGCGGGAGTTTATTTAAGCATATTTTCTATAGATTTATACTGGTGTCACAACTCGTCTATGTGGCGAGTTGTGAGCGGTGGAGGGATGATGGTAGGTCCATGTGGAGACACCCCCTCCACCGCTCACAACTCGTCACGTGAGCGAGTTGTGGTACAAGTTGTGGCACCAGCATAACTCTTTTCTAAAAGATTTTTTTTTTTTTTTTTTTTTTTTTTAAATGGTGCTTAGACAAGGATGTGGCATCCTTGATAGTCAGCCACCTATGAGTTGTGGAATTTGTGGGGTGTGATTGGGCATTAACGGAAACACATTCACACGAATAAGAAATAAAAAATTCATACAAGATAATAACATTTAACATGGTTCTACCTTTCAGTGTTCTCCCTAAAAAAAAAAAAAAAAGATATCGGTAGCAATAGGTGTTCGTTTGAGAATATTTTATTTAGCTGAAACTGAAAATTTTTTACTGAAAGTACCGTAGATAAAGGTAAAAGTTAGCTGAATAGTACAGTGAGACTTATGAATAGTACCAAAAAATACAGTGAGACACATGAATAGTAGCAAAAATAAACTGAAAGTAAAGATAAGCTAAAAAATTCAGTTCATCCCAAACGCATAGGTCTCTTGGTTCTTAGAATAGGTGGAGATTGTGTGCTCTAGCAAAGGATTGTTTAGGGATTTTAAATTGTTCTTTTTCCTGTTTGGTCACTGAGAAATGAATTTATGGGGAAAATTCTGATTGTTTAGCTATTCTTCTCTTACATTAACCAAAAAAAAAAAAAAATCAATTTTTTTAAGGGGTAGCGACGAAAGGACTACATTGGAGGATTTAGTTTCACAAAAAAAAAAATTAATTAATTAATTAATAAAAAAAAAAAAAAAAAAAAAAAAAAAAAAAAAAAAAAACAACAACAACAACAACATTGGAGGATTCAATTAAACGAAATTGAAATTAAATGATTGAATTGAATTCCAAGAAAAATTAGATAATGAAATTTGTAATTTAGCCAAAAAATAAATTATTGTTGTCCCATTATTCTATTTTGAGATGTTCTAAAATAAAGTCCTCTTTAAAAAGTTAATAATACATTTCCTAACTTATCTTTTACTTTATTTTAAAAATCATTGCCATTCTTCTATTAGAGTTTATATTAATAATACATTTCCTAACTTATCCTTTACTTTATTTAAAAAATCATTACCATTCTTCTATTAGAGTTTATATTAGTAAAGGTAATCTTGAAAACTTGTACATTCTTAGCTAAAGACAATGCATTAAATGCTATTCTCATAAAAAATTGAGTTTTTTTTCTTAAATGTGATCAACAATATGGGATGGAGGTAGTATTGTCTAGAACTCCACTCAATATTTTTTATTATTGGATTTGAATTTTGACAAATCCACATTTAAATTAAATTTTCTTTTTATATCTTTCATGCATACAAAATTTTCAGAATATCAAAAATAAAAAAATTATATCATCATTCAAATGTTTAATTAAATTTCAAGTTTTTAAAGTCTAAAATTATGCATAAAAAATAAATTTATGGATCAAATATAGTAAATAACATCTGATTTTCTCGAAATTTGACATGCATTATAAAAACATAAATAACATATATGCAATCAAATACTTAAATTTTAAAAATATATTGCAAACTTTGTCCATAAATAACTGTGGGGTCACGTTTTGCTGCCCAAGCCCAAGATGTATGGGATATTGGGCCAGTGAGCCCGATACAATAAATTTGTAGAGAGTGGGACGAAGAGTTAGGCTTTAGTGCATGGGCAACAGCTAACATGGTGTTTATCACAGTGAAGCAAGGATGAACTGGGTTTATCAAAGAGGGTTGGTCCTCGGCAGGACCCGAGGAGTTTTTTCTAGGACCTCCTGGGTCCTGCTGGCTCCCCCCCCCCCCTCTTTTATAGTAGTTTCCTCCCCCATAAATTGGGTTCCTAGTGCTGATACTTGTCCCATCAGCCCTTCTCCCAAGTTATTGGGAGTGGTTATAAAGGCAGAAAAGCATGAATATGTCAGATACAAGACACTGAATGCAATAATGGCAGCTTTTTCCTTTAGACATTTCCATTTTCTCCATTGTCCTTTTATGTTTTAGTACTTTTCCTGTTTCATGGAGTGGCCCGGAGTGCCTCTCTCAGTGATAAGCCGTTCCCTTTGTCCTTGGCCAGGTACCTCTCTCAATGATAAGCCGTTCCCTTTGTCCTCGGCCTACCTGGCCGAGGAGGGATTCTTCCCATGGCCGAGGAGGAGTTCTTCTTCGAATTGGGCCCTTGACCTAATGTAGAAGTTGACATGAGCTTCCCGGTCTTTTACTCCCTACAATAGCCCCTTTAGATTCTTCTTTTCTTCCCCGTGGAAGGAAAGGAGGATCTCGATGTGACGATTGCCCTTTCACGCCCATTTTGCACTATTCCTGGTTGTGAGACATTCTTTTAGTTTATCCAAGCTGCGTTCCTGTCGTTTTGGTACACGAGCGCGCTTTCATTAAGGTCTTTTTACGAGGTGACGCAAATCCAATGGCTGAAGACTGCTTTGGAAATTGAGCGAGATTTATCTCGCTTGTAATTCTTTCTTAGAGATTTGGGCGAATTGATTGCCACCAGGTCTGCCTCCTATATAAGACACATTGGGGGGGGGGGTCGTTCTTCTTTATTCGCAGATTCTTGAGTTCTGCGGGAGTTTCAGGCACTTAACTCTTCAAATGTTCCCAAGGGCCCCACCAAGGTAGTGATTGAGATTTAGGGAGAAAAATGGTCAAGGACAAGGGTGAAGGTGAAGGAATCAAACCCTCTTCAGAAGCCACGGGCGTCATCGAGATTCAGAGTGACACAGTTAAGGCAAGGGAGGCAGAGGCCAAAGATGTTTCTCCCCTTCGACCGGAAAAGAAAGAAGTCTCTCTTCCTTCAGCCGAAATCCGAAGCAGGTGTAGGTCGCATCAGATTTTTGGTGCCACAAAATTTGGATTTCGTCCGGCGCCGCGTGTCACGCGTGTGCGGATTTGGATTTCTCATCGCCGATACCATCCATACTTGCTTGATTGCTACTAGAGCAATACTTGCTCGATTGCTGCTAGAGCAAGTATGTGGATTTGGCGTTTCTGCTTCTTCTTCTCTCCCATCGCCGGTGCCATCCATACTTGCTCGATTGCTGCTGGAGCAAAATTGTGGATCCGGTGTCTCTGCTTCTTCTTCTCTCCCATCGTCGGTACCATCCACACTTGCTCGATTGCTGCTAGAACAAGATTGAGGATTTATCATTCCCGTGGACTGCTTTTTATAGTTAGCTTTTGAAATAGGCTTGTCTAAGCCCTTTTGTGTAAAATGTATTTCTTCTTTATCTAATAAAAAGATGACTTTATTTTACTTTACGAACCTTTCCTTTCCTGCAACAATTATTTTATGAATGGGTGTGTCAGTATCTTTTCTTTCGAATAGTATCTAGGATTGAGGCCGTCGATGGTAAAGAGTTATAATCCTGAATTTATTGAAACTGGCGGACACACGACCCCTAGCTTTAAATAAGTTAACTATATTGGACAAATCAAGAAAACAACAGCATGCTCTACATTGTGAATAGTGCAACCGCCCAAGGACGTGTAATTTTAAAGTAAACAGTTCGAGGGGGTCATTGGGTACTAAGGTTCTTTTCAACGTTTGCGATGATGTTTATAGCTTTAACTTGCTTTAGGCGTCTGGTTCGAGGATTGAGGCATGATCGAGTTTAGCTTAAACTCTTAGAAAGTTACCAGTGCATGTTAGTTTCCACAAAGCAGGAGGTCCGAGGACCATGCAAGACCTTGGTTCTGTCTAGTACTTATACTCTTCTTCGAAGTAGTTAGTTTCCCCATAGGTTTGAGTCTGAGGACCATGAAAGCCCTTGGTTCTATCTAGTACTTATATTCTTCTTCGAAGTAGCTAGTTTCCCCATAGGTTTAAGTCCGAGGACCATGCAAGACCTTGGTTCTATCTAGCACTTATATTCTTCTTCGAAGTAGCTAGTTTCCCCATAGGTTTGAGTTCGAAGACCATGCAAGACCTTGGTTCTGTCTAGTACTTATATTCTTCTTCGAAGTACCTAGTTTTCCCATAGGTTTGAGTCCGAGGACCATGCAAGACCTTGGTTCTGTCTAGTACTTATACTCTTTTTCGAAGTAGTTAGTTTCTCCATAGGTTTGAGTCCGAGGACCATGCAAGACCTTGGTTCTATCTAGTACTTATATTCTTCTTCGAAGTAGCTAGTTTCCCCATAGGTTTGAGTCCGAGAACCATGCAAGACCTTGGTTCTGTCTAGCATTTATATTCTTCTTCTTCGAAGTAGCTAGTTTCCCTATAGGTTTGAGTCCGAGGACCATGCAAGACCTTGGTTCTGTCTAGTACTTATACTCTTCTTTGAAGTAGCTAATTTCCCCATAGGTTTGAGTTCGAGGATCATGCAAGACCTTGGTTCTGTCTAGTACTTATACTCTTCTTCGAAATAGCTAGTTTCCCCATAGGTTTGAGTCCGAGGACCATGCAAGACCTTGGTTTTGCCTAGTACTTATACTCTTCTTCGAAGTAGCTAGTTTCCCCATAGGTTTGAGTTCGAGGACCATGCAAGACCTTGGTTCTGTCTAGTACTTATACTCTTCTTCGAAGTAGCTAGTTTTCCCATAGGTTTGAGTCCGAGGACCATGCAAGACCTTGGTTCTGTCTAGTACTTATATTCTTCTTCGAAGTAGTTAGTTTCCCCATAGCTTTGAGTCCGAGGACCATGCAAGACCATAGTTCTGTCTAGCACTTATATTCTTATTCGAAGTAGCTAGTTTCCCCATAAGTTTGAGTCCGAGGACCATGCAAGACCTTGGTTCTGTCTAGTACTTATACTCTTCTTCGAAGTAGCTAGTTTCCCCATAGGTTTGAGTCCGAGGACCATGCAAGACCTTGGTTCTGTCTAGTACTTATACTCTTCTTCGAAGTAGCTAGTTTCCCCATAGGTTTGAGTCCGAGGACCATGCAAGACCTTGATTCTGTCTAGTACTTATACTCTTTTTCGAAGTAGCTAGTTTCTCCATAGGTTTGAGTCCGAGGACCATGCAAGACCTTGGTTCTATCTAGTACTTATATTCTTCTTCGAAGTAGCTAGTTTCCCCATAGGTTTGAGTCCGAGAACCATGCAAGACCTTGGTTCTGTCTAGCATTTATATTCTTCTTCTTCGAAGTAGCTAATTTCCCCATAGGTTTGAGTTCGAAGATCATGCAAGACCTTGGTTCTATCTAGTACTTATATTCTTCTTCGAAGTACCTAGTTTTCCCATAAGTTTGAGTCCGAGGACCATGCAAGACCTTGGTTCTGTCTAGTACTTATACTCTTTTTCGAAGTAGCTAGTTTCTCCATAGGTTTGAGTTCGAAGATTATGCAAGACCTTGGTTCTGTCTAGTACTTATACTCTTCTTCGAAATAGCTAGTTTCCCCATAGGTTTGAGTCCGAGGACCATGCAAGACCTTGGTTCTGTCTAGTACTTATACTCTTCTTCGAAATAGCTAGTTTCCCCATAGGTTTGAGTCCGAGGACCATGCAAGACCTTGGTTTTGTCTAGTACTTATACTCTTCTTCGAAGTAGCTAGTTTCCCCATAGGTTTGAGTCCAAGGACCATGCAAGAACTTGGTTCTGTCTGGTACTTATACTCTTCTTCGAAGTAGCTAGTTTCCCCATAGGTTTGAGTCCGAGGACCATGCAAGACCTTGGTTCTGTCTAGTACTTATACTCTTCTTCAAAGTAGCTAGTTTCTCCATAGGTTTAAGTTCGAGGACCATGCAAGACCTTGGTCTAGTTTCCCCATAGGTTTGAGTCCGAAGACCCTGCAAGACCTTGGTTCTGTCTAGCACTTATACTCTTCTTCGAAGTAGCTAGTTTCCTCATAGGTTTGAGTCCGAGGACCATGCAACACCTTAGTTCTGTCTAGTACTTTCCCTAATGGGGATTCATCAAGCTGAACTACTAGACCTGCGAGAACCAGCCCCTTGACATACGTACAGGGCGTATACTTGACGTCAGAAACCCCTAGAACCGTGCCCCATTTAGCAACCCTTTCCGCGTACTTAGTGCTTTGAAGTGTGGACCCTAGCGAAAGCTGAGTTATGACAGCGATGGTGCGTTCTTGGAAATCATGGGGAAGCTTTCGTGTAGCTTGCACCACCACCAAAATGGTCTTCTTGAGGGACTCTTCCTGATAGGAGCTTGGTCCCACCATGATTAACCGTTGCATTCGCTAACGCACAAGCTCTTCCCACAGACGGCGCCAATTGTGGTGTCACGTTTTGCTACCCAAGCCCAAGATGTATGGGATCTTGGGCCAGTGAGCCCGGTACCATAAATTTGTAAAGAGTGGGACGAAGAGCTAGGTTTTAGTGCATGGGCAACAACTAACATGGTGTTTATCACAGTGAAGTAAGGATGAACTGGGTTTATCAAAGAGGGTGGGTCCTCGGCAGGACCCGAGGAGCTTTTTATGGGGCCTCCTGGGTCCTGCTGGCTCCCCTCCCCCCTCTTTTATGGTAGTTTCTTCCCTCATGAATTGGGTTCCTAGTGCTGATACTTGTCCCATCAACCTTTCTCCCAAGTTATTAGGAGTGGTTGAAAGGCAGAAAAGCATGGCTATGTCAGGTACAAGACACTGAATGCAATAATGGCAGTTTTTTCCTGTAGACATTTCCATTTTCTCCGTTGTCCTTTTATATTTTAGTACTTTTCCTGTTCCATAGAGTGACCCGGAGTGCCTCTCTCAGTGATAAGCCGTTCCCTTTGTCCTTGGCCGAGGAGGAATTCTTCCTATGGCCAAGGAGGGGTTCTTCTTCAAACTGGGCCCTTGGCCCAATGTAGATGTTGACATGAGCTTCCCAGTCTTTCACTCCCCACAATAACATATATGGAATGTTATTTTTTTTTTGTGAGAGTTGTAGCCAAACTTTGTTTATCTATCATTCTACGCTTCTATCCCTCTACCAAACATACTTGAAGCAAAACAAATTTTTTCTTCTTTTTCTTCGTACTTTTCAATGCTCACACTACTTTTCATTGTCTCATTTTCCTTCCTCAGTATCAAACAGATGGCATTGAATTGTGGACAACAAGAGTATCAAAATTTATTATACGATCATGTTTAAAAAAAAAAAAAAAACACCAGTTATCAAGATTCAAGAGTCATTAAAGACCTTCTCAAAAAAAAAAAAAAAAAAAAAAAAAAAAAAAAAAAAAAAAAGTCATTAAAGAGTAAATCATAGCAGTTGGAAAGAAAAATACAGAAAAAGTATATTTTTTATTCACGTAACTTGAACGTACATCAGAGCTGTCCTCATGAACCTCATTAACTAGCTAGGGACACAAAGGGTAGTATATAAAACGGTAGTGCAGTATAGTGTAGTACGGTGAATACTATATATATATATATATATATTTGATGACGTTGAATACATTATTTATTTAACAAAGATCACACCGTCTAATTTTATTCTTTATATTAAAAAAAAAAAATCTTAACGTTGCAACTCAAAAGCTTCCTTTACTCTCCTCTTCTTTCCTTCTTGCCTATAAAATTCTTCCATATACTCCTTGAAACTATATCTTCGATACTTTGGCGGGTGCTCTTCATCAATCAAATCCTCAATTGGACCAATAACAGTGTCATTATTTGGTGTATAGAACATTCCTAACGACAAGCGTGGCAACAACTTGTTAGTGACAGCCCTGTGTCCTACACTCTTGAACTTTCCATTACTAAGAACCTGCACAAAAGTTAATACATAAATATAAAAAAATAATTTCAAAAGTTAAATGTACGGTCCACTAACAAATTAAATACCAGTGAAGCAGACATATATATCTACTAGAATTTAGAACCCCATAATAAAAATAAATAGAAAAATAAAACTGCTTAATATATTAATGTTCATGTAAAGCACTAAAACCCTAAATTTCATTACCATCTTTTTCTTTTCTTTTTCTTTTTTTTTTTCTCTCTTCCATCTCTTGGTTTTTTTTTAATAGTTTCAAACACTAAGTTTTTGCTATAAACCCAAATTTTAAATACTTAGAAGAATAGAGAAAAAAAAAAATGTTGAATTCTATATTTTTTAAAACCAATCAAGGAAAATGAGAATATATACAATATATTGCCATACTCAAAATACTTTAAAATTGACATAATATTACAGTTTACATTTATAGTAGATTTTGTATGACAATTACACTAGTTTACAATTGTTTATCTATTTTCATATTAACTTTGCTTTTAATGTTACCTTTCCTAAACTAAAATCAAAACTCCATCATTGGTACTAGTCCTTGTTTGGTTATCCATTTGGCCTTTTCTTTTTAAATTTAAAATATATTATAATTTAACAGTTGGCTTCATATTAAAGTATAATTTTTTTTTCTTTTTTTGCTAATGATTGTTGTATACTTTGAGTTATGAAGTGCTGTACAACCAACCTCGCCCGCGTGCACACAATGCTTAACTACGACTGCTCAGTTTTTATAAGAAAAGACTAAACAATAACGCGGCTACCTGAGTTTGATCAGCCAAATTGATGACGAATGCATCAGGCACAGGATCAACGGTTAACCATTTCCCATCTTTGATCACTTGGAGGCCAGTCACTCCCTCCACCTGTAGGAGTACCGTAATTGAACCAAGATCATTATGATCAGGCAATCCCATTGTGAGCTCGGGATCTGGACATGCTGGATAGTAATTTGCTTGAGTGTGAAGCCCAGGCTTCTCACCTATCCTCCTCTTTAAACAATCCTTGTCTAGGCCAAGCCCTCGGGATATCAAGCTCAAAAGCCTATCAAACAAAACTCCAATCGCCCTTGCATACTCGGCAAAAACTTCTCTATATATATGACAATCAAACAAAACAAAGCATGCATGACTTAAAAAAGTTACTGAGTTTTTGCAATCAATCAAACATAGATAGGATAACTTTGGTAAGGAAAAACGAAAAGGTTGTAAGTAAGCCAGAGATACCGATACTGAGGAGGATTTGTGGGTAACAAATGAGTAAAATCTTCAGTAGGATGCCAAGGGTGTGAGAAGGTCTCACTCCACATTGTGACCTTTCCTATGCCTTCATACTTCTGGTAATAGTTGAACACTTTTACTTGCTTGCTATGATCTTTTGTAAGATATTGCGCCCTTTCCTCGGGAGGTAATTGAAAGAACTCCGTCACCACAGCCAACGCCTTTTGGCATAATTCTCTGGGGACTCCATGGTTGATAATCTGAAAGAAACCATATTCCTCACAAGCTTGTGATATTTTTGAAACTAACGGGGATGGCCCTTGACCATAATCAATATCATGGTCGTTTAAGTCGATAATGGGAATTGAATCAGAAGGAAGTACCTCTGAGAGGTTTGGCCTCTTTTCCTCTGGGAGAATGAAATTAGGAGAAAGGGTCAGAGGTGTGTTATTGGCTAATTGATAGGGCGTCATCTCCAGGTAAAGATATGAGAGGAGCTCTGGACAACATTCATATATATAACCAAAAAAAAAATAAGTGAAATTGATAAATAATAATGATGACTTTGGAACATAGTTTTTGTTCGTCCCATGTTTCCCTGATATTTTAGTACTACTAGTCCCATTGGTGATTTTGCTGGTCCCATGTAAAAATATTCAAAATAGCAGTACTTCACTAAGGGAGTATTCTGATGGAATAAAATTCCATTGGCATTATCACCACTGAGACAATGGAATTTCACCCAACATTATTCCAGCGTGGTAGTAAGAGCATCCTTATCAGATGTTGCAAAAAAAAAATGTCATTTTAACACACCAAAAGTCTATTTTATTATTTTACCATATCATTTTATAACATCTCATTTATCAGATGTTTTATCATTCAATTTTATACATTAAAATAATATTTACTACGCATTAAAATAATATATTATCTCCTCCCTATCATCACCATTAACAACAACAACGGCACATCCACCACTGCCACAACAACGGCCACCAACAGAAACAACACCGACCAGCCACCACCGGCACAAACCCACATCCACCAACACCACCTTAAAAAATAATAAATAAATAAAATTAAAAAAAAAAAAAAAAAAAAAAAAAAACACAACCAGAGAGATCGGCCTCCCTATCATCACCATCAACAACAACAACGGCACATCCACCACTACTGCAACAATGGCCACCAACAGCAACAACACTGGCCAGTCATCACTGACACAAACCCACATCCACCAACGCCACCTTAAATTAAATTAAAAAAAATTAAAAATAAAAAATAAAAAAAAACACACAACCAGAGAGATCAGCCTCCCTATCATCACCGTCAACAACAACAATGGCACATCCACCACTACCGCAACAACAGCCACCAACAGCAACAACACTAGCTAGCCACCACCGGAACAAACCCACATCCACCAACACCACCTTAAAAAAAAAAATAAAAAAAAAACACACACACACACACACACAACCAGAGAGATCGGCACAACCATAAATTTCAAACCTATCGGCACCATCCCAAATCTCAAATCCACAGCACCATCCCAAATCACGGCGAGATGGTGTCAAGCGAGATCAGAAAGACCTAGACGGCGAGATACGGCGGCGTTTTGGCCCTTCTCATCTTGGACGTCGGCGATGACGATGGCTCGTGCGCCGTGAGCAGCGAACTCGTGAGCCGTGTCCTCACCCATGCCGCTTGCGCCTCCGGTGATAATGGCCACCTTGCCTCGGAGCTTAATTATTGTTTGAAGATGTGGAGTGTGTTCTTTCTCTATTGAGGGAGGAGCTGGAATCTGATGTGAAAAGAGAGAGAAAAAATCAATTAAAGAAGTGAGAGGAGAGGGAAAGTAAAAAAAAAAACATTATTTTGGTTTTAGCATTTGTGTTCATACTGTTGCAAATTTGCAACGGTACAGACACAAATGCCAAACATTTGCAACATTTAAAACATATGCTGTGAGGTGTGTTTTGGTGTTTAGTGTGCCAAATATTTGACATTTGATACATTTGGCACATCTACTGTGGATGCTCTAAGTTCTTCTTTTTATCCTCTATTTCTCCTTTATAAATGACCAAGATCTGGATAGTTTCTTGTATTAGACACCACTGTTATATTCCCTCTTGTCCCACCATTAATTTTTTTTTTTTTTTTTGGTGAAAGTCCCACCATTAATTTTGCCCCCCATCTTTTGAGATTATTGATTCCATAAATATGCCAAGCTTGCCCCACTTTTTTTGTTGGTCCCAGAGGAGATAGAAGTCTCACTGAGGTGGGGTTTCTTTAACCTCGAAAGCGACAAGAATATAATGACTTAAAAAATTCCGGGTCTATTTACAGACATTCATATTACCAAGTTTCATGAAAAGTGATACTGATACTGGGACACCCTCTTGAAAAGGTTCTACTATGTGAACAAATATAACTGTTTGGATCGAGGGATCATGCTAATTCACTAGGAAAACTAAGTACATTTTAATTTCATATATAGTTAGGGGAGTACAAGTCGATAATGGGAATTGAATCAGAAGGAAGTACCTCTGAGAGGTTTGGCCTCTTTTCCTCTGGGAGAATGAAATTAGGAGAAAGGGTCAGAGGTGTGTTATTGGCTAATTGATAGGGCGTCATCTCCATGTAAAGATATGAGAGGAGTTCTGGACAATATTCATATATATAACCAAAAAAAAAAGTGAAATTGATAAATAATAATGATGACTTTGGACAATAGTTATTGTTCGTCCCATGTTTCCCTGATGCTTTGGTACTACTAGTCCCATTGGTGATTTTGCTGGTCCCATGTAAAAATATTTAAAATAGCAGTACTTCACTAGGGAGTATTCTGATGGAATAAAATTCCATTGGCATTATCACCACTGAGACAATGGAATTTCACCCAACATTATTCCAACGTGATAGTAAGAGCATCCTTATCTGATGTTGCAAAAAAAAAATGTCATTTTAACACATTAAAAGCCTACTTTATTATTTTACCATATCATTTTACATCTCATTTATCAGATATTTTATCATTCAATTCTATATATTAAAATAATATTTACTACGCATTAAAATAATATATTATCTCCTCCCTATCATCACCATTAACAACAACAATGGCACATCCACCACTCCTGCAACAACGGCTACCAACAATAACAACACCGGCCAGCCACCACCAGCACAAACCCACATCCACCAATGCTACCTTAAAAAAAAAGAAACAAAAACACAACCAGAGAGATCGGCCTCCCTATCATCACCATCAACAACAACAACAGCACATCCACCACTACTGCAAACGGCCACCAACAATAACAACACCGGCCAACCACCACCGACACAAACCCATATCCACCAACGCCACCTTAAATTTAAAAATAAAAAAATAAAAAAACACAACCAGAGAGATCGGCCTCCCTATCATCACCATCAACAACAACAATATCACATCCACTATTGCCGCAACAATGGCCACCAACAACAACAACACTGGCTAGCCACCACCGAAACAAACCCACATCCACCAACGTCACCTTAAAAAAATAAAAATAAAAAAAATACACAATCAGAGAGATCGGCACAACCACAAATCTCAAACCCATCAGCACCATCCCAAATCTCAAATCCACAGCACCATCCCAAATCACAACGAGATGGTGGCAAGCGAGATCAGAGAGACTTGGATGGCGAGACACGGCAGCGTTTTAGCCCTTCTTGTCTTGGACATCAGCGATGACGATGGCTCGTGCACCGTAAGCAGCAAACTCGCGAGTCGTGTCCTCACCCATGTCGCTTGCGCCTCCGGTGATAATGGCCACCTTGCCTTGGAGCTTATTGTTTGAAGATGTGGAGTGTGTTCTTTCTCTGTTGAGGGACAAGCTGGAATCTAATGTAAGAAGAGAGAAAAAATCAATTAAAGAAGTGAGAGGAGAGAGAAAGCCGAATAAAAAACATTATTTTGGTTTTAGCATTTGTGTCTATACCATTGCAAATTTGCAACAGTACAGACACAAATGCCAAATATTTGCAACATTTAAAACATCTGCTATAGGGTGTTTTTAGGTGTTTAGTGTGCTAAATATACCAAATATTTGGCATTTGGCACATTTGGAACATCTACTGTGGATACTCTAAGGTCTTCTTTTTATCCTCCATTTCTCTTTTATAAATGACCATGTTCTGGATGGCTTCTTGTATTAGACACCACTGTTATATTCCCTCTTGTCCCACCATTAATTTTCCCCCCCATCTTTTGAGATTATTGATTCCATAAATATGCCAAGCTTGCCCCACTTTTTTTGTTGGTCCCAGAGAAGATAAAAGTCTCACTGAGGTGCGGTTTCTTTAACCTCGAAAGCGACAAGAATATAATGACTTAAAAAATTCGGGGTCTATTTACGGACACTCATATTACCAAGTTTCATGAAAAGTGATACTGATACTGGGACACCATGGGCGGCGCTGGATGTATTTCAGGGGGTTCAAATGAACCCCCTGATTTCTTATTAAAAAAAATTATATATATAATATTTTTTTTTACCGGTTTAATTTATCATTAAAAATATTTTTGCACACCATGGCTTAAATCATGCACATCCTGATCACATATCAACTTTACTATTTTTTTTCCTCAAATCACTAACTTTATAACAAAAAATTATTATAACATGATAATAATACACATACATGTATCACACCCTCTGTATTTCCTGAATATTAGATTATATTAAGTTATATTATATTTACACTATACATGTATATATCATACTCATACACATCACAATTCACACAAATTACTTTATAACCAAAAAAAAAAAATAACGCACATATCATACACATACGCATAACTAACAAACGCTCACTCTTTACTCTTAGAATTAGAGATATCAAGATAATCAAATAGAGAAGAGAGATGAGATGAGATTCATGAGAAAGATTCAAGCATTTGATTAGTTAAGTAGACACTTAGTGTATTATTGATGTATGGATGTGTGTGGTTGTGTTAGTTAATAATTCATAACAATGCAAGTGAGATAAGTTTTGCCATTTAGTTTAAAATATTTTTATAAAAATAATGACAAATAGATAGTGACAATTGCATAAAAATAAAAATGTTATACAAACTCAATAAAATAAAATGGTCATATATACCCACATTGACAATAGATAATAACGATTGATAATGAATTATCATATGATGATTTCAAAATATGAAAACTCATAGAAGGATATTGTAACATTTTATGTATTTGCAACTGGTTTTTTTTTTTTTTTTTTTTTGATAACTAAATATATTTAAGTTTTCTTTTTATTAAATTTTGTTTAATTTAACTTTCTAAATGACCCTCCTAAAAAATATTTCTGGAGCCGTCACTGTGAGACACCCTCTTGAAAAGGTTCTACTATGTGAACAAATATAACTGTTTGGATCGAGGGATCATGCTAATTCACTAGGAAAATTAGGTACATTTTAATTTCATATATAGTAAGGGGAGGACAAATTGAAAATTGGAATTTAAATTATGAAGATCTCTATTTCATACATTAAAAAGTACTGGTTGACCTATAAAACAATTGAAACTAATTTTAAATATTTATTAAAGCCAAAAACAATTTAGATGATATTTACATATAAATTTATGTCAAAGTTTATACTTCAGTTCAAACAAGCTCACTTTCATTACACCAACATTTTGCACTAGGACAAGGAAGAAATGCTTATGATAATTTAACAAGGCAATTTTATAAATAAAAAAGATAAAAAATTAATAAAAAAAAAAAAAAAAAGAATAAGAAGAAGAATTAAGGTTCATATATTTGGAAGACAATGACCAGACAACAATGCATGGCGCTTCCCATTTCACTACTCTGAAAATTTCCGTCGCCATTTGTTTTTTGTTTTTTTGTTTTTTTTTTTTTTTTTTTAACATGGATGTCCATAACTGTTGGAGCACCTGTCTATTTCCTCAGAGATATATAATTACTTGTCCCACATACAGTAGGATATTACATGAAGGAATCCCTTAATAGTACTTTCAAGATACAAATGAGGAATTTTGAACTATGGACCTTAGAAATCTCAAGAGACCTTAGAAAGTGGAAACTACTAGACCAACCCCTCAGGATTCCTTCACAATTGGTCTAGTTCATTCTTGCTTGTGGAACTCTTCAAGAAACTCTACACAATGATAGTTACGAAAACTTGGAGGATGTATCTCATCAATCCCATCATCCATATATTAGATAAATAAAACGTTGCCAGACAATGAAAATTTTGTAATTTATCATGGTATATATGGTTCTATCCTCTCATAATCATTATTTGTTGGGAATAATGCATTAATATTTACTATCTGTAATTATGTAAACAAAAAACATAATAAAAACTATTTAATTGTGTAAATAAATAAAACTCATAGACTAGATTAATACAAAATGATAAATTCGAATATGGCCAAGACTAGGATTTGACACTACGTGCTTACATAAATTTCAACAACCTCCTAGTGATGCTATGAAATTCTTGACACAACAACCTCCTAGTGGAGCTCTAAGACTCTTGGACATCTACTTATGCTCGAAATTGATAATGGAAAAGTGAATAGAATGAAAAGTGTAAGGTTGAATTTATTCAATCATGTGTTGGCTTTATTTTGTGCCAAATTTGCTTGTATTTTAGTAATTAGATACCCTGTATTTAGATGGGAATTATGTAAGGGTTGTGTGAGAGAGAGTGTGAAGAAAACTTAAGATGTGTGCATACAAAGGAGCCTTACAACTGGATCTCGCGACTGACTCACGACTGACAAGTCGCCAAAGTGGCACACATGTGAAGCATGCAGGAAACTGAAGGGTCACAACAGCTGAAATACTACAGAATAAAATATACAGTCTAGCCAGGTAGTTAGCTCATGACTCAAACTCGCGACTCGTTCCACTCGCGAGACTGAGCCGCCAGAATGCCCTGTTTGGATGAAAATTGACTTTTCGCATTCCTCACATACACCACTATAAATACCCTTATACCCACGAAATGTAGAGAGTTTCTAGAGAGAATTTTGAGAGAAAAACCCTAAAAAAAAAAAAAAGATTGACTCATCCACAATCTTTGTCATTTGATTTTTCAAATTCCTCTACTTTCACCCTCTTCATTGACATATCATTGAGAGGTACATTTGCGAAATCCTTATCTCACCATACCTATATCAGTAAGAATATATTTTGGTGCTTGGGAAGCAATTCAGAGATGACCAATTCACTTGGTTGATGCAATGGGCTTATTGCTGGATCCGGGAAGTTAAAGAATATAAGGTTAGGCGTAACTCTGTTAGAGCAAGAAGTTTGGAGGGCTTAGGTGCATTGGGTAGATTAGGCTTGAAGGGTCTTTTGTTATTTATGTATCCCAATTTTATTCTTTAGTGGATCATTTGACTGCTTGGAATGCGGCGGAGAGGTTTTTTGTCAAGTTCTTCAGTTTCTTCTTCGATAACACATGCCGGTGTTATCTTTGTGTTTGCATCTTTCTTCCCTTACTCTTTACCTTTTAATTGCTGTTGTGTTTGTGATTTAATTATGGTTTAGAGTGTTTTACCAATTTGGTTATGGCTTATATTCATCATTCCGCACATATATTATTTGTGTATAAGCTTGTGTTGGTATTGTTGAATTTGGGGGTCTAAACATTCATTAGTGTTTTACACACTAATTGAACTTTCAAAAAGAAATACCCTATTTTGCATCAATTCAAAATAGGTGAAAGGGCAAATAGATATATTGTTCTAAAAAAACTACATTATGTTCAGACACACAGAATAGAAAATTATTGAATTCTAGATGAGCCCAATCTACACAAACCCACATCTACACCCAACCCAACTAAATAACCACTTTTTTGGAAAGGGGAGGACCTACCCAAGTGGATCTGCCCCACACACACACAATCCCTAATTGGGGTTTTTAGGCTAAGTGGAGTACTGGAGTTTTCACTTTTCTAATAGAGTTCCAAGTCACGAGACCAAAAATCAAATGAAACAAACACATGCTAGAAGGGGATGTTTTGGTTGTTATAATATAAGAAATGTTGAGGATATTATACAAAGTAATAATTGAAGAACAAGGTTAACACAAAAGACAAACAGAAAATAGATAACTTGGAGGCACAATTTTGTTTTCCTTAGATAATATTTGCCCCCAACACTATTGTTGTTAAAGGGTTATCGCAAATTTGTCCCCAAGATACGACCAAGATGTTGGATTCTATAGATAGCAATTATGGAGAATGACCACATGATTTCTTGTGTTTCTCTTTAATTTACTATTTTTCAAGTGAATATAAGCCTTTATTTATACCCATAGGATTATATTTCAATAAAGGCATGTATGAAGAGTTAACATGTTTCATAAAACCGTTCACAAGACTTGAAACCTCTTCAAACTCTCTGAACAGTCACATGAAAATTCTGAAGAAAATCCTAATTTTTGACTTTCAATCGGTCGAAAGTTCCTTTCGATCGATCGAGTGCTCTTTCAATCGAACAAGAATCGAGCAGCAATTGAGACATCCAGAGACTCAAGGATTATTTTCTTTCCATTTCGATCAATCGAGCCAAATTTTCGGCCAATCAAAAATGCTATATTTCAAATTTTCACTTAGAAAATTCCAAAACTTGAATTTTCACTTTAACAACTTTATGAAACAATATTCTTCAAACTCAAACATCATTATTACAACCTATCCTTATATATATACTTATATATACAACAAGAAATAGTACAAAGGTTGAAAAGTACAAAATAACCAACAACAAGAAAAGTAGGAAATAGTAAAAAATGGAAAAGTGTGAAAAGAGTTCAAATCAAGAACCTGACAAATGCAAGATTCTAGTCTTGTACATAGAGTCATAATAGACGTAAGTTTTATAATATGTTTTGGTTAGATTATTCTACTCCATACTCATAAGATATCTTGAAAATCTTATAAATAAATAGTGTAGTCAGTTGAATCTGAGACCTTCGAATTTACATTACACTTAAACCAATGAGTCCACTCTCGGTAGCCCCTATATGGTAAACAATATACATAACTTAATTTTAGGCTTTCTAGCATTAAAGACCAATATTGAGAGGAACAAATCTGTAATACTCTATGTTGGTCCATGGGCAGGTCCACGTCTACATTGTTCTTATGGTCTTTAGGGTTGATTTGATTGGGTAGATTTTAGGGGGGTGGAAAAGGGAAAAGATAATGTTTTTTTTTTTTTTTTTTTTTTTTTTTTTTTTTTTTTTTTTTTTTTGGTGTTTGGTTGGGTGGATTTTAAGGGGGAAAATTGGTGGGGCCTGAGTGTTTTCTCTCTCGGCCCACCAAAATGCTATCTTCCCAATTTGTGTAAAAAATAAGAAGGAAAAGAGTAGTTGCAGTTAAATAACTAAACTACCCCTCCTCTAGAGTTTGGATTATTTTTTTTTCTTTTCCTTTTTTTTTTTTTTTTGACTCTTTCCTTGGCATGATACAACTACCCCTCCTCTCCTTATTTTTTGTTTCTTTTTGAACTACAACTCCTCTCAACTACCCCTGCTCTCGTTATTTTTTTTACTAGGTTTGATTTTTATTTTTTTAATAAACTTTGGTGATTACTTTTTTTTTTCTAGTTGGTTATTTATTTTATTTATTTATTAATTGGGCATCATTTTTCAATAAGAGTTTATAAGTAAATTTATACAAATTCTATTTTCTATCCTCCCATTTTTTTTTCTGAACCAAACAAAAAAGTTTTTCATCTTTTCACTTTTCCACTCTCTCAACCAAACACAAATGAGAAAAACTAAAATCTTTTCTATCCTCCCTCTCACATTTTTTATCCTCCCATTTTTCCATCTTCCCAACCAAACGAAGCCTTAGTCTACAATTGTATCATATAGAATTTTGTTTTTAATATTTTTACTTAGAAAACAAAAATTTTGTAATCTATAAAAGGCCTACAATCTAAAGAAGGAAAAAAATTATCAACTAAATTATTGTCAATTTATTTTCTTTCATACAGTAGATTACAAAATTCTTCCTTATGGATTAAAGGAATCCTTTTATGGATTTGAGTATAGCTAAAATAAAATCTAGTCTTTTTAGGTTTCCCTTATTTGTTAATTGGTATCAAAACTAGCTAGCATCCTGCTATGACAAAAATTGATGACGAAGACAATCCTCTTGACATGATCATTGTGTGCAAACTCTTATGGCGTCAATTAAAGCTAAAGGTGAGAGGATGAACTATGTACTCCAAGAGAATCATGGCATGCTCATCAATCTAAGCTTAAAAACCAAAGGAGATTGTGAAGATAATAGAGATATTCGTGTCAGAGACTATGCTTGCAACCCACCTATCAACTGAGTTATTCTTAATTTTAATGTTATTCCATGCTTTGATGGTATATTATACAAAGAATAATTAATAAACTTGAAAGTTCAAATAGTGTAAAAACACTCTTGAACGTTTAGACCCCCAATTTACAAATTAACAAATTCAAACCTTATGTCAAACAACTAGTGTGCGGAAAATGAACAAAAGCTATAATATAGAATTAGAAAAACTATCTAAGCCAAATTAAAATCACAACCCACAGCAGATAATAAAAGGCAAAAATAAAAGGGAAGAAAGATGCAAATACAAAGACAACACGCGATGTGTTATCAAAAAGGAAACCGAAGCCCTCGGCGTAAACCTCTTTACCACCCTCCAAGCGGTAAACAATCCACTAGAAAATGTAGTTGGGATACATGGACAGCAATAGACCCTCCAAACCTAATCTACCTAGTGCACCTAAGCCCTCCAAGCTTCTTGCTCCAACGAAGTTGCGCCGAACCTTTTTCTTTTCTAGCTTCCCGGATTCCGCTACTTGACCATAGCATCAACCAATGTAGATTGGTTCCTTCCTAACTGCTTCCCAGAACACCAAACAGCCCTCTCACAGTAATGAATATGGTGAGAACAAAGTTTTGGTAAAATGCCTCTCAAGGGTTTGACAATGGAGAGGAAGAGAGTTGAGGAATTTGAAGAGACTCTAATGTAAAGATTATAGGTGAATCAATCTTGTTTTACTCTAGGGTTTCTCTCTCAAAATTCTCTCTAGAAGCTCTCTTTCAGATGTGGGTATAAGGGGTATTTATACTAAGGTAAGAGAAGAATATGAAACGTCAGGTTTTTCAAAACAGGGGTGGCTCGCGGCTTGGCCTCGCGGCTTTACTGAGTCGCGAGATCCAGTCATGAGATAACCGTATGGCCAGTTGTCATGTTTTGTCCTGTAGTGCTCCAACTAGCATGACTGTTCACCTTCTGGCATGCTTGGCACGTATGCTGCATCTGGCGGCTTGCAACAGCGAGTCAACCGCAAGATCAAGCCGCGAGTCTCTGCTTTCTTATACACTCTTGAGCAATCAACACTCTATCTCACTCACTACCCTTACAACAAAACCCACCTAAATACAGGGTTACTAAATGCTGAAATACAAGCAAATTTGGCACAGAATAAAGCCAATAAGATGGTTGATTAAATTCAACCTTACAAAACTCGATCATAAATTTTGAATATTATTTTCTTTATGCGAAGATCTCTAAAGATTTCATTGGGAAATTTGTATCAAGCAAATTTAAGAGAGATGCAGTAGGTTGGTAAAATGATATAGAGCACTTCAAAATATGAAGATGTAGACCTAAAAATTCTACATGGCCAAGATTGAAAATGATGGTAATTTTTTTTCCTTTTCTCGTAATTACGATGAAATAGAATTTTTATACAAGCATTGGTCATAAGCAATCAAACTTATATAAAGGAAATAATAAAGAGGATTTTGACTCCCAATTGTTGAAAGAATATTCGACTTTAATCATTGAGAAATTGGAAGATAAAAATTTGAAGAGTTAGAAATTGAGCAAGCCTAAGTTGAAGTAAAATTACGAGTTAAACCAAAGATCAGATATAGTACTGTTGAACAAATTTTTGGAGAAAGGGGAAAATATGGTGCTGAACAAGGAAATTAGTGAGGTTAGTAAAGTGAAAATTGTTGAGAGTTTTATGGGAGATCCAACTGAAATCCAATGTGGTGGTAAGCCATAAACCGTAAGTCTTAGGATCCTATTGACAACGCATCAAAACTGATTGATTTTTTGGCAGTAGAAAACTTCACTTTTGTCTTCAATAACTTTGTCCTTTATTGATACTGCAAAACGATTTTTGATGATCAAATCGATTTATTGAAGTATTTATGGTACCTTTTTGTAGTCGGCAATTTCAATTTCCACATGAAAACTCAAGATTGAGTTTCAACTAAGTGGAAAGGTTGACATAGAACACAGAATAGAAAGATCTAATTAATTTCAATAGTCAATAACCAAACAACAGTGCAAATTGCTTCCTATTTTGGCAACTCGAAAAGTTCCTTTACCATTCGCCTGGTTCCTTCTTGGCTGTAGAATTTTTCAAGGAACTCTGCATAACGATAGCTACGATAGACTGGAGGATGTTCGTCATCAATCAAGTCCTCAATTGGACCAATCACATCTTCCGTATTTGGTCCATAAAACATTGCCAGTGATACTCGTGGATGTGTTTTGTTGGTTACAGCCCTGTGGTGCACGCTCTTAAACCTTCCATTACTCAATACCTAGATAGAATGAACAAAATCAAAGTATTTGGCACTGCTAAAGTCTATATATATATTCCTGTATCATATAGTTGTATGGTATCTCATTCATGAATAACATAAAATCGTTGATCCACTAGCATAAAAACTTGCAGCACTTGTAAGAAATGGAAGAGATATATAATAATCTAAGGGAAATAGTAAACTGGTGATTACATTGTTACCAATACATTATAATAGTCTCTATAAAAGAAGAAAGATTCAAAATTACCTGAATCTGATCACCCAGATTGATGACAAATGCATTTGGAATAGGGTCAACGGCTACCCATTTCCCATCTTTGATCACTTGGAGGCCAGTCACTCCGGCTGACTGCTGGAGCACTGTGAGTGCATTTAGATCAGTATGAACAGCCAACCCCAAGGTCAGCTCAGGGTCTGGACATGGTGGATAAAAATTAGCTTGTGCTCTCAGTCTAGGATTATCACCCATCCTTTTCCTCAGACAATCTTTGTCCAGCCCAAGCCCTTGAGAAATCAGGCTCAAGAGCCTATTTATGAAGCCACCAATCTCCTTTGCATATTCAGCAAAGGCCACACTAAACAAATAAGGGGAAAAAAATGTGTTATCACTCAAAATATTCAACTTTTTAGGATTGTTTGAGATTTATTTATATTGTTAAAATTGAAAACTTTTTATCCAAAATACCATAAATAAAGATAAAAGTTATTTGAAAGAGTACTATGTGACCCATGAATAGTATTAAAAAGTCTAATAAGACCCATGAATAGTAGCAAAATTAAACTAAATAATAATTTAGCTTATTTTTACTATTCAATTTATTTTTTATATTATTCATGAGCACACTGTAATTTTTGGCACTATTTACGAGCCTCATTATACTATTTTAATTAACTTTTACAAAGTATTTTCAGCAGTAATTTTTCAATTTAAACAAAATAAGTTGTATCCAAACATATCCTCAATCAATTAAATTACATACAATTTTTTTTTTTTTCATAATTATTAACATGACAGGATACGTTATAATTGGTATATATAATCGTTAAAATAGAGTTGACAAAAATTTCTGTCCCACTAGACCCGCCTTACCTCGCACTATTCTTGTTCGATTTTTATGTTATTGAAAGTACAATGTTTAGGCGCTAAAGTTGAGAAGAAATACCGGTATAGAGGTGGATTTTGGGGCAAGAGATGAGTGAAATCGTCGACTGGATGCCAAGGATGAGAGAAGAGTTCACTCCATATTGTGACTTTCTCTTGGCCTTCAGACTTAAGGTAGTAGTTGAAAAGTCTTGTTTGGTAAGATCTTCAGTGAAAAACTCAGCTCTTTCTTCAGGAGGCAATTCGAAGAACTGGGTAACAGCAGTCATCACTTTTTCACATAATTCTTCAGGGACTCCATGATTGATGACTTGAAAGAACCCGTACTCTTCACAAGCTCGTGATATTTTCTGAAGTAATGAGGAAGTGACTTGATCATTCAAGTCAATGATGGGAATGGAGGCCAGGGGGGATATATGTGCAAGTTGTGGCCTTTTGTCTTCTGGGACAATGAAGTTTGGTGTAAGGGAAATAGGTTTGATGGAATTAGCCATCTGAAAGGATTTTTCCTCCATAAAAGATGAGTCAAAGAGTTGATATGAAAGGGTTGCCGACTTGCCCGTGTTCTAGCTGCTGGTGATGTTATGGTGGGTTGGTGAAGTAGTATGGGGGGAGGGGGGTAGTTGTACGGATGAGTAGACTTGTGGTTGTGGCTGAAAACTCACAGAATTGAATGTGTTTTCAGCTATTAGTCCCTAATCACATGGGGTGATTTTATTTATTTACTTTTTTATTCGTAATTTATTTGTCATGTATATTGAAATATGATCTTGAACCTTTTTGTTTTATACGTTCTTGTTATAATATAATAACCTAAATGGATGGGGATTTATTTGAAGTGGGATTCGCCAATGCAATCTACAGAATTGTTTTGGCTTGGATTAGTTTCCTTAGAAGATATTATTGTTTTTTTTTTTTTTCTTTTGAAGAATCTCTCTCTGTATCTCTCCATATGTCTTATTCCAACAAACAAGTTTTTATAAATCCTGATTTTGTTCTACTTATGTTAATATCTATGAAGTTATTTGTCATGAGAAGGTGTAGGTGTTAAATAAATGAAACATATTTTTATTTTTATAGTTTAGCTTTATTTTCAATTTGGTTTTCAAGTTTGTAAAACTTTTATTTTTTGTCCATTTATTTTTAAACTTGCTATCATTTTGGTCCATACTATTATCTCATTTATGGAAAACATATAGGTGACTAATGGCTGCACTTTTAGTTTAAACATAACATTTTTTTTTTTTTTTGTAAGTGAGATAATAACGGGAACCAAAATGAAAGCTGTGAAAAAACTTGAAGATCAAATCGAAATAATGCCCAAAAATAGGAATTAATTAAAAAGGTAATTTGCCACCCCAAAAAAAAAAGAAGTGACATTCTTTTGTATCTTCATCCTCTCTATTCATTTGTGTTGTCACTGCCGCCACCACCACTATCAATACATCCACTGTCACCATCATCACCTTTGCATCTGGTTGAAATTTTAATGATTCTCAATGTGAGTAATATATATATTTAAGGAATGAATTACCATTGTTGCCACTAAACACATAAAAATAAATAACATTTTTTATGAAAATATTTTACATTAAAACAATTTGTGCATTAATTAAAAAAATTCATACAATTGAACTTATGTTAAATAAAAGTTAAATGTGATTTAGACATTTTGGTTGTCTATGTAATATATTTGAACTTTTATTCTCATATTGTGAAATTCAAACCTAATTAGTATTTGAGTTAAGAGATGTAAATCTTTTTTAGAGAGTGAGCACATAATTCTTCGAATGACATGTAGAAAAAAAAAATTATAATACTATATTTGGAGAGTCACCTCCCTAGCCCTCCCTCCACCCATGTTTGAGAAGTTGTTGATCCATCAGCGTTTACTAATTTTTCGTGAGTAGTACCTTTTTTTAGTCTCATTGATTCATGTGCGAGCAATTATGAGAGCAGTGATCCACATGGCCACAAATATATTCAAATCGGCAATGAGGTACAAATGTCAAATAGACTTACTTTTATAAGCAACCCTCTTTTGTTTCTCAAATGTAAAAAAATAGGGTAAGTTGATATCTTTGGTAATCTTTGTTGGGTTAAGGATTGACCTGGTTAATTAATTTAATTACCTAAATTGATTAATTAGGTTAAATTATATGTAAATCGTGGAGGTACCAATAAATCACCAAATAAACTAAGTGCAATGAAAATTAAATAGACACAATAATTTGTTGACAAATGGAGAAAACCTTTTGCAAGACAAAAACCCCACCATGAGAATTTTAGGCCACCACTCCCAAGAATCCACTAATCAAAAACAAGTGGTTACAAGTATAAAAAATCTTACCACTACTAAGTCTATCCTAAAATATTAACCTACAGTTGAACATTTACTCCAATCCCCAATTGAACTTGATCTTGTAGAAGACTTTTTCCTTTGCACAGATCCTAGTACATGATTAACTTCTTTGCACGGATCCCAATACGTGACTAACTGCTTTACACGAATCTCAGTATGTGACTAATTAACTTCACGGCAACCATTTGATTGTTGTAGTTCATTTGCAGCTGCTTCACATAGAAACACCAATAAAATCTTCAATATTGATGCTAGAGACCTTGCTTAGTTACAAAACTCAAAGACGTACGAGAAACATAATAATATCTCTTTATTCTGTAGGAGGAAGCTAGGGTTTCAAAAAGAAAACCTGATGAAGCTTTCTAGGATTAAGGGTTTCTTTCTCCACCTCCATATTTAAATAGGAGGTTAACGGGCAATTTAAAAGGGTTCGCTTATTCCTATTAGGTTTAGACAAACCTTGGGCTCTCCTAATCCTATTAGAATTATACAAACCCATAAACAAATAGCCTCTTAGAATAAAACATTTTGCTAGCTATATTCTGAAATCCGTCACCTCGATAGATCGAGAGGTGTCGAGCTTGTATCGAGAATTCTTCATTAAGTCTTGATAGATGCTAGCGTCGAGCTTATGTCGAAACTAGTGTTGAGATTCACTTGTTTCTTGGTTCAATCTTCATGTCTTTAATGATACCACTTGTAATGTAAACTTTACATACTTCTTGATACATTAAACTAAATTTAGATCTACTCAGTTATAAGTAAAGTTCATTTTGTCAAAGGATATGCCAATATATAGAAAATATGACCCTAACAATCTATCCATTTGGCAATTCGTGACAAAACCACAAAAACAATCATGAGAGAATATGACCCTAACAATCTCCCCAATTGATTCATACAGAAAATAAGCCTAGTCTAAAAGATTTGAACCTTGGAAATTGTTGCAAGAAGAAGACTCAGAATATTGACTTGGCTTTAACCCATCTTCCCTGAAAGGCACTAAACAAGACGCATCAAGGTAGCATATGAAAAATATTGACAAGTTAAATAAATAAGGTCAAGAAAACTTTTATTCACAATGCTAGCAAAATAAACAACAAGAATATCTCAATCATAGCATGTGAACCAAAGCACAAAGATACACATCTCAAAATATATCATTATTAAGTGTATCAAACTAACTCTTCCCCTAAGTTAGTTACATCAAAAAATTTCTTCTCCCTTTAACATAAAGTTCTCCCCCTAAATCTATTACTTCCCTAAGGAATAACATTCAAAACTCAAATTTCTCCTCATTTTTTACACAATTGTCAAAGGGCATAGAAAGCCAAAAAAAAAACTTGACCGAAGACAAACAAAAAACTAACATAAAGAGTTCTAAGAATAAAGCTCTTGAAATAGAGCTCTTTTTTAGTTTTTATAAGCTATAACAATCACAAGGTGACTTTCCTTGAATTCTGTTATGCTTGAAAGCCTAAAGATGAATTAAGGCCTAATGATCCCTTTTTGTGTCCTGGATGTGTGTGGTGGGCCTTTTTTGCAACTCTAGGCTGAATTGTCTCCTACCACATTACGGCCCAATGGTTCTGAAGTAGGAGAGTCGTGACTGGCTTGACTGCAACACACCCCAAGCCAGCTTGTGCACAAGCTAGATCCCCTTTGCTGGGACCTTGGACACATGCCCACGACAAAGGATGCTGTTACAAAAAAGTTATAGCAGGCAGGTGTAATATGAAAATAAGAAGAATATGCTTACTGTCAGCCAAAAGATGAAAAAACTAAATCATTTTCTTAGTAAAGGAGGATATAATACAGCGATATAAATGTGGCAGAAATGAGTTAATAACAACAATAAAAAGAAAAGGAAATAATATTAATGTTTGATCAGCGAAAGGAAGAAAGATTAGTCGACTGTGCTTGATTTTTCAATGGAGTCAAGTCTAGGAAGGGAACTACTCTTCAATATGGGCAATCTCACAGGGAAGTCATACCACAGAAATTGCCCACTTTGAGAGAATGGGCCTAAATGGCTTATCCTCGAATTTCTTAATCCTCACTAGAGAGCAGGCTATTAGAGGAAGAGAAGGGAATAGTCTATTGGTCCATGCCTACCATCACACTCTTGCTCACTCTCTGTTTTTCCTTTCTAATTCCTTTTTCCTTTCTAAGTTTCTTGTTTTCTCTCTTATCTTTCACTCCTTTTCTTACTTGTTTTTCTCTTGTTTTATCTCTCGTGTTTTCCTTCCCCTTTCCTCTGTTCTCCTTTGTTACCCTAACTGTGCACAACTAAGACCCTTTTATACTATCTGCCGTAATGGGTTTTTATTGTTTTACCCCTTAACTGCTTTTATCTTGGTATAGGTGTCCTTCCCAGACCCATTGGTCTATCAGCTACCCAGCCATCACCACTTACATGTGCTAGCCATGCCCCATTCCATTCCCAAACAAAAGAATTTTATTTTGTTTTCTTGCTTTCCGTGGCATTCTCATTTAGATAAGGGCGGGCATTCTCTCTAACTAACCCCTATGGTATGCACCCAGTGATTCCAGCTCATCTTTCCATCTTTTGGGTGGTATGTCATCCCAGCAGGACATTTCCCCCAAAAGAGCTTGAGCGAAAACCCAGAATAGGCATCCCCCTTCTCCCTACCGCCAGACCATACCCTTTCTTACCTTTGACTCATGGCCCATCACTCCTGTATTGGCTGGGTACAAGTGGGTAGTGCTTGAGCCTTATGCGTGCTCCACTTCCATGTATGTCCATGGCTTGTTTGTTGTTCATGCGTTTGCCATGACCTGGGGGCTTGTCTGGTCTTTGCTGGACGTTCTACTACTCATTCTTGACCTCTTGTGGTGTGGATGAGTCATTGGGTTTTCATTCCTTATACATTGCTTCCTTCCTAGGTTGGGTCTTGCTTTGGCATAGGCATTTCCTTCTTCAATCCAACCCTTACCTTCTTTGTGGGTTGGCTGACACCTTTGCCATGTCGCTTCGTTGCTTCTGTCATGTTATCATTTGACTTGTGCTTGCTGGGCCTTTTTTGGGCCTATTGTACACTTTCCTTCTTCTTGGTTCCAGTAGCCCAATACTATCGTTGGGCTTGTATTATTTTGGGCTTTCTTGGCCCATTTCATCTATTTGGGGCTTCCTTGGCCCATTTTATTCCTTTAGGCATCCTCGGCCCATTTCATTTCCTCAGGCATCCCCGGCCCATTCCAATCCTTCATTCCCATGGGTTTTTGCTAAGTCTTTTAGGCTTCCCCAGCCCAAATTACCATATCATTTACTTTCGGGGTTTATAGGCTTTTCCACCAACCTCATTTACTTAGTTCCTTCCTTTGGGCTCCTTTGGCCCATTTTTGCTTGCTTTCCATTTCTCATAATGCCCATGAGTTTACTAATTCTTTCTTCAGGCTCCTTTGAGCTCACTTGCTTTCTTTTGAGACCCTTTTACTATTTTACAGGCCTATGAAACATTATTCCTGCCATTCGGTCTTAATGATTTTCTTCTCAATTTGCTAATTCTTCTTTTTTATTCCCTCTCATATTGTTGGAATTCTTTCTATTATTGGGCCTCCTTGCCTAAGTGGGCATTTGGGCTTCCCCGGCCCAAATTACCATATCATTTACTTTCGGGGTTTATAGGCTTTTCCACCAACCCCATTTACTTAGTTCCTTCCTTTGGGCTCCTTCGGCCAATTTTTGCTTACTTTCCATTTCTCATAATGCCCATGGGTTTACTACTTCTTTCTTCGAGCTCCTTTAGGCCCGCTTGCTTTCTTTGAGGCCCTTTTACTATTTTACAGGCCTATAGACCATTATTCTTCCCATTCGGGCTTAATGATTTTCTTCTCAATTTGCTAATTCTTCTTCTTTATTCCCTCCCATATTGTTGGGTTCTTTCCTATTATTGGGCCTTCTTACCAAAGTGGGCATCAACAATGTGGACCTGACCATGGTAGGTTTGGCATGTTGCCTTGAGGTATAGAGGTACCAAGGCCACACATGCACACAGAAATAACCAAAGGTTAAAAAATAAAAATAAAAAAACACCAATTCCAACCCCAATGGACCAACCTCTTACTTTGGGTTTTAAGTTTTCGTTTCTGTGCTTAATCCATTGGCAATATTCACAGTAGTTTGCTTTGTTGTAGAGATTAGATGTGGTAGAGAACTATGTTATAACAAAAAACAAAATAAAACAACACCAATTCCAAACCCAATGGAGCTATAAAGTAAAGACTAGATGTAGTAGAGAACTATGTTATAAAATTTGCTTTGTTGTGCTTTTATGGTTGTAGACTTAATTGTGAGACTATTTGAGGATGTATTTGGAATCTTTATTTTCTCATAGTTTAGTTTAATGAATTGTTGAGAGATTTGATATTTAAATGTTGTGTTGATGATTTGGTTTAGTATATTTGGGGACAAAATGGGCTTCTGCCCTTTTCGGGCAAATTAATTAGCCTTTTGCCCTTCTTTTCAAACTAAATAGGGATATACCCCTCTTTTGAAATCGAGTTTTTCAAAATCGATTTAAGCCCTATAGTGACGTTTTCAAGGACCTATAGTGACGTTTATAAAGACCTATAGTGGCGTTTTGTAACTTGATATCCATGAAATGGAGTTATAGGCAAACGTCACTATAGGTTCTTAAAATGTCACTATGGGTCCGTTTGGATTGAACTTATTGTTACTGAAACTGAAAACTGAAAACACTGTAACAAAATAATTTTTAAATGTGTGAATAATGTCGTGGGACCCATGAACAATGCGTGAATAGTGTTTTTTGTCCCCTGCACAATGATTTTACTGTTCACATGCAAAGGAAAAAAAAAAGGCATGAAAACACAGGAGTGAAACGCAACTTTCAGCTCTCCCCAAACGCTCACTATAAGTCCTTAAAAACGTCACTATAGGGCTCCAAAATTTTTTTTTTTTTTAACTCGATTTTGAGAAACTCGATTTTCAAAAGAGGGGCATTTCCCTATTTAGTTTAGGAATAATGGCAAAAGGCTAATTAATTTGCCCAAAAAGGGCAAAAGCCCATTTTGTCCGTATATTTGGATATTTAGCTATGCTATGTTCCATTTTTAGAGGTTAGTGCCTCAAATCTACAAGTTTGTAAAGAAATGTTGTAACTCTTATCCAAGTTTGATATTTTGTTCAGTATATTATGCATCACTAAGTCAAAGTTGGACTTTTAAGTTGGACTTTTCTTTGTTGGTTATCACTATAACTTTGCTGTGTTGTCAACAATTATGTGCTTATTTAATTGTTCATGACAAGCCTTGCTTGCTAAGCATATATTAGTCATATGCTAAGTGCATGCTCAATGATTTTTTTTTTCTCAATTATGCATTTTCCAGTCACCAAAACACTTATGAGTATAATAAGATATAATAAAAATAATAAGAAAACACACCCACAAACTCATTTCATTCCACTCCTAGGTATTTTAATGATTAGAAATTTCATAAATCCCACCAACAAAATAGAAATTATTTATATTATTTATATATGTAATTTCATTTTTATTTTATTTATTTTTATTGATACTATATTATCATTCCAAACATTTTTCCCCCTCTTTTAGCACCATCATTGTTGACCAATCCTTTTCCTCTCTCCTTTTATCTAATCATTGAAGAAACTATCTGATTAAAAATAGCAAAGTAACTTCAACTCGCCCCACACTCGCAATAAGGGTCAGAATTCAAAAGCCTATCAAACTCTATCCCACCCTATTGCCATCCAAGTTTGAATCTCTCATTTCTCTTCTTTCGGAAAAAAGTTCCTTAGGCCCAGTTTACAAAATCAGCTACCTTCCCTTTGAGGCCCAATCTTAGCCCAAATTAATACAGCCTTTACAATAGTGGCTAGAATTCAAAAGGCTGTTGGTCTAAAAAAAGAACATGCGCCATGGGTTCTTTACAGAATATTCTTTTGAACCAACATAATTAAAAGACTTCACAATATTTTTGCAATTAAGAAAGAAATAAAGAAACTGTACCCAAACAGTCCCAAGATAAAAATTGGCCAAATTAGTTGAACTCAAACGGATTGAGAATATACTAGCTTGAAAAAAAGATAGGTTTATGATATATAGAAATGGAAATTGATAATTTTACTAATTCTAATGCTGGTTTGGATGGAGGTGGAAGGAAGGGTAGTGTTAACCAAAAATTTTATTTTACTTTTAAGAAAAGAACTTGTATAAAAATTAATATGCTCTGTCCCATTTTTTTTTTTATGAGAGAGAGAGAGGCGTGGAAGGGGTTTTGATGAGAGAGAGAGAGAGAGAGAGTGATTTGTTACTGTGTACTTGAGAGAGATCATTAACGTTGAGAGTTGACAGAAGTTTTCCCATGTCCATTGCACATGACCTTGCACACGTGTCTCTCTTTTGGTTTGACATCTGTCCCTATATGCAACAACTACTGCAGTCTTGTGTGCAGGAAATCCTTGTCCTTGTACTTTCTATTCTTGAGACTAACACAGTATGTTGGTAGTCATCACTGTTCAGAGCTGCAACGTCCTTTGGAGCTTCTTCAAATTTGTTGATATACAGAGATCGTTGTGGACTTGTGGGTTTAGTGGTTTGAAGATTCCAATAGAAGCCCGGTAAGATATAAGATACCAATAAACCTAAAAACTTAAGTTTATGGGTTTTTAGTTCAATTATGCTATTTTCTCGTTCTTCTTCTTATTATTTAATGTGAGATTTTACCATTTAATTAGCCACATCACTCACGTGTGTATATTACAATAAATCTCTCATTCACATTTGTCATTACCTCTTTGTGGGTTTTTGAATTATCTCTCTTGTGGGCTACAAACAAGTCCTATAAACTTTCCTTGTGTCTATGGCCGAGCTTATCTTTATCTGTCATTCATAGAAATCACAACTCCACGAGAACCTTATGCAACATCATTCTTCTTTAATCTAGCGCCAATGACAATATTATTTTGTTACGCCTTTTTTCAAGATTACCTGTGTGTGGGTTTTATAGTCTTGCGGTGTGGGATGAACGCTTGTGTAGATTCCAAGTACGCCCATTATGTCCCCGCTCAAACTATGAAAAGGACAAATTATTTACCCGCATGAATAGATTTGAGAGGAGTACATAAACTGCTTGGTGATCCCATGTCCACTATATTCACATGGGAGATGTTAGAAATGTTGGCCTAGGCCAACCTTATAAGTACGCTCACTATAAACCCGATCTACTCCATAATTAAGAGTTATCTCACTTGGTTTCCTACAAGTAATTACGCATAACTATCAATGTCATAGTCTATAATTACGAGTACTATATAACCACGGGTAAATACATGAGAAAAAAATTAAAGTAAAGAACTCTTAATTTCTGTCCATTTTCACTTTTTGTAGAAATGAATTCTGGGCCGTGGATTCATGATTTCATGTGTCTTCTCTAGTAACCAACATTACCATAAATAAAGGCATGGAGAGCTTCATCAAATTCGTCGATATACATAGAGATCAGTGTGGACTTGTGGGTCCTCGTTCTTCCAAGGATTTGGAGATTCTGTTGGTGCAATCACAATAATAATAATAATAATAATAATAATAATAATAATAATAATAATAACACAACGAGAAACTGAATAATACTTCTAAATATTATTAATTTAAAAAGAAAAATTACACAACACTATTTGGATTGAAGCGCGGCACTCACTCTCTTTAAGGAGATTTAAGCCTTCGGTTGGCTAAACTTTGTAACCGGTGCAAACCTTCTTTGACTTGTCTCCTCTAGGATACAATAACCCAACAAGTATCATATGGCTAGAACAACCTTTGCACAAAGTGTTCAAGCCCAAAACTCCACAAAAAAGAACACCCTTCTTTGCCAAAAACCTCTCTATATTTTTATGTGTATATTGTATATTGCAATAATTTGGATTGGGTCTGAATGAGTCTACTTATAGGCTCAATGGGCCTCACGAAATTACTACCCAAATTAATCTGATTCATTTCCATTTTTGATACCTCCACCCTTCACCTCCCCCTTGCGCATGTATCTAGCCCAATATCTAAAATAATTCATGTTAGCCCATTAATCACCACAATTAAAAAGAACAAAATAGTCTCTCTCCTTTTTAATATGGGATTAAACATTTTCACTAACTCCTCATCTTCTACATCCACTCCCACATATTTACATTTATATTGTAATATTTATTCATTTTAATTAATTAATATTAAAATACTCGAACAGGTTCCAATAGAAGCCTTGTAAGATATAAGATATCAATTAACCTAAAATTTGAAGTTTATGAGTTTTGGCTCAATTATGTTATTTTTTTTTTAATTCTTATTATTATTATTATAATAACTATTTTAATGTGAGATTTGTCATTCAACTAGTCATATTACTCACATGTGAATATTGCAACAAATCTTTCCCATTTACTATGAAGTATTGGCCACTCTAAGAATTAAAATTCTACATCACTTTGTAAGGGACAAATTTTTATGTAATTGGCACATCCTTTGACAAACGCATTTTATTTGTATTTGGGTAAATCTAAGTAGGTTCAAGATGATCATTACAAGTGGTTACATTGAAGACATGAAGATTATTCAAAAACTGCTTAAGAAAAGTGCAATTTGCAAGTCTCAATACCTCTTCGACAGAAACTCAATCTGTCGAGATTCATTAAAGCTCGACACGTGTCTCGATCTATCGAGCTTACGGGATTCAGACTATAGCCAGCAACCTTTTTATTCTAAAAGGCTATTTGTTTATAGGTTTGTATAATCCTTATTGGACTAGGAAAGTACAAGGTTTGTGTATACCTATTTGGAATAGGAGAGTCCATTGAGCTCTTATTTAAATAAGGAGGTGGAAAAAGAAAAACCTAACCCTAAAGAGCTTCATAAGGTTTTCTTTTTGAAACCCTAGCCTCCTCTTACAGAAGAAAGAATTCTTACTGCATTTCTTGTATGCTTTTGGGTTTTGTAACCAAGCAAAGTCTCTCACACCATCATTGAAGATCTTATTGGTGTTTCTATGTGAAACTGTTGAAAATCAACTACATCAATTAAAGGGTTGCTGTGGAGTTAGTCACGTACTAGGATTCGTGTTTTGAACAAAAAGATTGCCGCTACAATACAAGTCCAATTAAGTATTGGGATAAGGGTTCAACTGTAGGTTGGTATTTCGGGATAGGTCAAAGGGTTTGGTAAGATTTCTTATACTTATAATCGCTTGTAATTGATAATAGTAGATTTTTAGGAGTAGTGACCTTAAAATCACCCGGTGGGGTTTTACCTTGGTTGTTTTCCCCATTTGTAAACAAATCACCCGTGTCAAATTTAATTTTCCACTGCTTTTAGTTTAGTTGGTAATTTATTTGTGCTGCCACACTATTGCATGAAATTTGATCTAATTCATTAACTTGGGTAATTAATTAATTAATTGCAATGGGTCAATTCATTTTAACCCAACAAGTGGTATCATAGCAAGCACACTCTGATTAGGTTTTAATCTTTGCTATGTGATCCATTGACCCCTGTTGTCATGGAAACTCTTGATTGTTTTGATTTGCATGATCTTGTGTTGAATGATGATGATGATATTCAAGATGCCTATTGTAAGCTTTATAATTTTTGTATGAGATCTCTTAAAAGTTCTACAAAATTAAAAGCTAAATTTAAAAAGGTCAAGCTAGAAAAAGATGATTTGATTGCAAAATTGGATGAAGCCAATAATTTGAATGAGAATTTTAAAAATCAAATTTTATCTCAGGTGGACAAAATTAAGAGTTTGGAAGAGCAACTAGTTGAATTTAAAACTGAAGTTGAAAAATTAACTAGTGCCAAACTTGTTGTTAAGCCTAACTCAAAAGAAAAAGATTTTTATATTCCTCCATTTAAAAGGAATAATGAAGAGTTGAAGGCTAATATTGCTAGGATAGATAAAGGTAAAAATTTTGATGTTAATGCTGAACTTTCTAAACCTATGTCTAAAACTCCTCCTAGGAAGAATAAAAATTTTGAATTTGTCCCCACTTGTCATCATTGTCATATTGTTGGTCATATTAGGCCAGATTGTCCTAAGTTATCAACCTTTAAGGTTAGATCTCCTTCTAGAAAGCCAAGTAGCTTTAAAACTACTCATGTTTGTCACCATTGTGGTGCTTCCGGTCACACTCGGCATAATTATTGCTAGTTGTTTCCTCATAAGCGAGTGTCCAATAGGTCTTATCCTTTGTCTAAAGGCTCTGTACCTATTCTTGGTGAGTTATTAAAAGTTTTGAGCTTTTTAACTCAATTTCAGGAGAATTCTAATTCCTCTATGTCCTTTAGTAATCATACTAGGACACATGTCTTTTCATTTTCATGGCCAATGACTCATGCTGTGTGGGTGATAAAGGATCCTAAGACTTAATTATTTTTCTATTTGTCCTTTGCTTTAATTTTTTCTATCTAAAGTTGGACTTTTTTGCTTGATTTCTTATTTGCTTTTGAAACCATACTTTCATGCATTTGCATCTAGTTTTATACTTTGTTTTGTTTGTATGTTTTTAGTTTTGCTTTTTTTTTTTTTTTTTTCATAAATAAATAAATTGAAAAATCAAAAATACAAAAATAGTATGTTTTTTATTCATTGGTACTAGTGTACCTTGGATGACTATTGAAATAAAGTTTTCTAAATTTTGTATTTTTTGTAACTTAGATGAGCATCTCTATGCACAACTAAGCAAGTGAGTTTTGTGGCTCGTGTTTGTAATGAGTAAGATTAAGTAATCTCTTGTACTTAACACTCATATCACTCTTTTTGACAAGAAGGATTAGAAAATCCTAAGAGAAATGCATAAATAACCATCTCACCATTGTTGCCCGCTAATCGTGATATGACATTTGTATGCTCTGGTATATCAAAATTGCAATGTCAAAGCTTAACATAATTGGGTATTTCTTCTCTGTCTTATATGCCCATGCATGATATGCTTAGAAGAAAAAATATATATATGCAAAGAAAAATTAAAAGCAAAAAGAATCAAAATTCTTTTAAATATGGTTGCAAGCGCGTTTCTAGGAGATGTGGGAGTTATAGAATGTACCTCGAAGGTGATAGTCTCCATCAAACAGTTACGATTGTGTGTGAGTTTAATTGATTTTCTTATATCTCAAATCATCATAATGTGAGACACTTATGCACTTTTGCTATGTTTTCACACACAACACGCAAATTATTTGCTGCTTTTGATATATGTGCAGGTACAATGTGATTTGGCTATCACAAGAGATACATGTGTTAATGTGTACTCACTAAATTGTCTTGACTTGTTTTTGAAATATAAAATTGGTCAAACTTGTTTAATGTGTGTGTGTTTTGGATCATGAATGCTCTGCACTTTTTTTTTTTTTAGAGATGTTTTTAAGAGCTTTGCATGTTGTTTGGATCTTTAGTTAAGTAGCTTGGTTGATTGCATTCATTTTTGTGTGTTTTTCCTCTCTTTGAAAAACTGGCTTTTATCTAGCTCGACAGCTTCTCGACAGATCCTCGACAGATATCTATCTATCGAGACCCTTGGACTTCTTTTCTCGATAGATCTTATCCTATCTTCGATCCATCGAGCTATCTGGAATTTGTCTCAATAGCTTCTTGACAGCTTCTTCAATCCATTAAGAAACTTTCTATCTGACCAATAGATTCTCGACAAATTCTCAATCCATCGAGGTTGGCTTCTTCTTGATAGATTCTCAACACCTCCTCGATCGATCAAGATACTCTTGCATGTATTTCATTTGTCTTTGTTTTGCATTTTTTTTCCTCTATGTCCATAGCATCTTGTTTTTCTTTTTCTTGTAGGTCTATGGTTCCTTGTTCTCTTTGTTCCCTCTATATCTTTTTTCTGTCTGTCTCTAGTCAAGTTTTTTTGGCCTTTTACGCCCTTTGACAATCGTGCCAAAAAGTGGGAGAAATTTGAGAATTGAATGTATTTCTTCAGGGGGAGTAAATGACTTAGGGGGAGAACTTCATGTTAAAGGGAAGAAAGTTTTTGATGTAACTAACTTAGGGGGAGAGTTAGTTTGATACACATTGATATTGATATATTTTTTGTGTTGTGTATCTTTTGGTTTTATAACCATTTACTTACATCATGTGTTGTTTCTATATTTGATGATAATGTATGTGTTTCACTCTTTATCTCACATATGTTGTTTCTTTTCTCTCTTTATACACATATTTCTTGTTTATTTAACTTGTCATTATTTGCCACATGGTACTTTGATGTGTTTTATTTAGTACCTTTCAAGAAAGACAAGTTAAAGCCAAGTCAAGATTCCAAACCTTCTTCTTGCAGCAACTTCCAAGGTTCAGATCTTTTAGACTAGGCTTATTTATTCTGTAATCTTGAGTAAAATGTATTCGAGGGCATTCAATGTATTCTTGTGGTTTTGTCACGGATTGCCAAATGGGGAGATTGTTAAGGATATATTTTTATGGAATTGGCATATCCTTTGACAAAATACACTTTACTTGTATTTGGGTAAATCTAAGTAGGTTCAAGATGATCATTACAAGTGGTTATATTGAAGACATGAGGATTACTCAAGAACTGCTCAAGAAAAGTGCAATCTACAGGTCTCGATACCTCCTCGACAGAAGCTCAATATGTCAAGATTCATTAAAGCTCGACACATGTCTCGATCTATCGAGCTTATAGGATTTAGACTATAACTAGCAACGTTTTTATTCTAAAAGGCTATTTGTTTATGGGTCTGTATAATCCTTATAGGACTAGAAAACCCAAAGTTTGTAGGTTTGTATAATCCTTATTAGACTAGGAAAGCCCGTGTAAACCTAATTGGAATAAGAGAGCCCATTAAGCTCTTATTTAAAGGAGGTGGAAAAAGAAAAAGCTAACCCTAGAGAGCTTTATAAGGTTTTCTTTTTGAAACCATAGTCTCCTCCTACAGAAAAAAGAGTTCTTGCTATATTTTTTGTACGCCTTCGGGTTCTGTAACCAAACAAAGGTTCTTGCACCAACATTAAAGATCTTATTAGTGTTTCTATGTGAAACTGCTACAAATCAACTACAACAATCAAAGGGTTGCTGTGGAATTAGTCACGTACTAGGATCCGTGAATTATTAGTTAGTCACATACTAAGAGTCATGCATTGAACATAAAGATTGCCACTACATCACAAATCCAATTGGGTATTAGGATAAGGGTTTAACTGTAGGTTGGTATTAGGTACTGTGATTCTTTTTACTTATAACCGCTTATTTTGATAATAGTGGATTCTCGGGAGTGGTGACCTTAAATTCACCCGATAGGGTATTGCCTCGATGGTTTTCCCTATTTGTAAACAAATCACCTGTGTCAAATTTATTTTTTGCTACATTTAACTTAGTTGGTGATTTGTTTGTGCTACCACGCTTATTACATGTAATTGAATCTAATTAATTTACTTGGATAATTAATTGATTAATTTACCAAAGGGGTCAATAAATTGTTGACCTATCAGACTCCTCAAGAATTCAATTCACCCAAAAAAGTCATAAAAAATATAATAATAAAACTAAAATTGCTCATTAGTCTGTGATGTGAGACTTTTCTTTAAAAATGAATAAATAAATAATAATTTAACATAAAAGATTTTAAGAAAATTGTATTCTATGTTTTTCATTTGTCAAAACCATTCAATTATAAAAATATTCTTTCTAATCAACAATTATTATTATTATTACTATTATTATTATTATCTTCATCATGTATAGTAAGATACACAAGTATTTGTATACTATATAAAATGTAAAGTTCATATTTTTAGGTTGGCAACCATGAACAAATTGTAACATTTAGAACTTAGTTTTTGTCTAGTGTTTAATCTAGAAATATTCAAAAACAAGAAAAAAGAATTTTTGCACAATTGAAGACTCAAGAAAGTAGGAAAAGATAAGTACACGAATCTCGATTGGTCGAGATACTGAATTCTCACTTTCTTTCTTACCCATTGGGCCTAGGTTTTTGATAGATCTTAAGAATATGTAAATATAAACCCTAGAACATGGTTTTACACATTTAAGAGAATAGTGTTTTGTACACAAATCTGGAGTTTTCCAAACCCTTTTGAAGCTACAATTGGAGACCTTGTGCAAACAAAAGATCTAGCTATAGAGTAAAGCTAATGCATCAAATTAACCATTGGATCTAGGTTTTGATAGATCTTAAGAATATGTAAATATAAACCCTAGAACACGTTTTTACACATTCAAGAGAACAGTGTTTTGTACACAAATCTGGAGTTTTCCAAACCCTTTTGAAGCTACAACTGGAGACCTTGTGCAAACAACAAATCTAGCTATAGAGTAAAACTAATGCATCAAATCAACCACAGTTGATGATCTAAACCTTTGAGTGGAGTTTTCAAAGTCACAAACAGAAGTGTTTGTGTGCAACAGTTTCACTATAAAAGAATCTGTGGATTCGGAGCTGCGTGTGGTAACATGAATAAGTACTACACGAGGTAGCAGTAAATTTAGGGTTAAGTCTATTGTACAAACTTTCATTTTATTAGTAAAATGTTGCCATGAGGATTGTTTAGGTTAAAACCTCTCCAAGTTTTTACTTTAAAACCACAATTTCAGATGTTTTCCTAGATCATCATTCTTGGTATTCATGTGGTTTATGATTGTGTGATATTTGTTTAAATCAGATCTAATTGCATGATTAATCATTTTAATTAATTGACTAGAAATATGATTGAATCTTACTCAACTAGGGTCTAAAACCCTAACATAAAATTTATATAAAATTATAAATCATCATATATATATATAAGATATATTTATTATAAATTTGGAACATAATCAACTAATTACTAATTTAATTATCACTTATACTAATATTTAACCAAGCTAACTAAATAAATTAAGTTAAAATAAATGTCTTCTTCTCAACAAAAAAAAAAAAAAAAAATGTTCAAACTCATAAGTGATAATACATGATATATAAGCCAAAATAATAATTTTTTCTTATCTTATTAATCATCTAGCCTAATCAACTTCATCTCCCTAGTATAAGTTAGTTTTGTCATTATTTTCATCATCTTGCAAAACCATTTCTTCATTGATATCTTCTTCCTCATTATCTCCAAAATTTATTATCTCTTCTTATTCTTCTTTTTCGATGACCTTTATATATATATATATATATATATATATATTTCTTCTTGACATTCAAGTTTCTTTGATTTATAACAAAATTAAAATATAGTTATATGGTTATTTAATACTTTATTCATAATATAGAAAAGAAATTGGTAAATGTGAAGGCCAAAAAAGTGAGTCAAGTGTGTGGTCCAAATTTTGTAGGAGAGAGAAGAAATCATGGTTGGACATGTTATTTTATTGGGTTCAACCAAGTAATTAAATAATTTTTTATTTAAAAAATTACCAAAAACTTGTTGGACTTCAATCAAAGCACAAATATTAACCACAATAATAATAATAATAATCTAAACCCACATGCCTATGTATTGTTCAATACATACAATAATATAATATGATTCAAACAATATGCATGTATGTATCGTACAGTTTATGAGTATCATCAATACATACTTATGATATGATTTTTTTTCACTCAATTTGATACATAACATGTATTCTACAATACTAACCACTATGATACAATAATTGGTAAGGACTAGAAGATCAATGTGTTGGAAAGAATAATTCACTTTCCATGCCATTGAAGATCAAATCAAAATTTTGATTGCTAGATAAAATCATAGGAATGAAGGGATTGAAGCAATCAAACTAGAATTCAAATTCAAATTATCATTGGCTTTTGTGTGTAATTCCTATTATAAATATGGGGAAATTACACTTTATCCCTCCTAAAATATACATCGTTTTACACTTACACCCCTAAACTATGAGAATGCATTTTTACTCACATAAACTATTACATATGTAACACTTGCCCTCCTAAACTATGAAAATGCAAATTTACCCTACCTAAACTATTAATTGTGTTTTAAATTGCCTTCCATGGGTTATAGTTTAAGGAAGTAAGTGTGCATTGCCATAGTTTAGGGGAAAAGTGTAAAATGAGTCATAGTTTAGGAAATTGCCATAGTTGAGGGGTAAAGCGTAAAATGAGTCATAGTTTAGGAGAGTAAAATGTGCATTCTCATTTATTTATGAAAGCAAATTTTGAGTATGAAATAAAGATTCACACAAGAAAAGTGATCACAACATTTCCCTTGTTTGTGGTCTTTATTAATACGGTGGTGGGTTGCACACTCCTAGAAAGTCTCTCGGATGCAGTAAGAGTAAAATGAGTCATACTTTAGGACGATAAAGTGTAACTTTCCCCCTAAACATGATAATATTGTAATGTACTTTCAAGAAAAAATAAAATGAGAAAATATAGCCACTTAATCTTTTGTCTCGTGGATGTAATGTTACAACTAACAACTGGGCATAACCAATGAAAAAATACAAACAAATAAACCAGTTAATTTGAGTGACCAGTAGTAAGCGGGTGTATCTAACTGTTCCAGAATGGACAACTGCACACTACACACCATATTACTTTATGTACATATATAACATCATTATGTCATCTCGAATGGACCAATAACTCCATTCAACTACAAAATATATATATATACACACACAGAAAATTCTATAAATCCCAGGTCAAGAAGATGATCAAATCATAATTGTTGATCCAACCAAGGGTCTCTCGAAGCTTTTCCAGCTCCCACATATCCTGCAACACTTTGTGAAACCCCAGAAACCAAGTTATTCAACAAGGAAGTTCCCCATGCTAGCCAACCAGTCTGAGCTTGCTGCTTGTTTTCTTCAATCATGCTCCTCTGTTGCTCCTCTGCTTTGATATCAAGCCACCTCTTTGCCATGTACTCCTTGACAGCTTCAACCCCTTTATTCACAATATCTATGGGAGGTATTATGAGCGGATTTTGGTCCAAATTAAGCTTAGTTAGATTTTTGAGCTGACCAAATGTGTCAGGAAGAGCTCGGATTTGGTTGTTGCTTAAGTCAAGCTCCCTTAGGTTCATAAGATCACCAATTGTTTCAGGAAGCTGTGTTAAATCACTGAAATTACTGCTAAGGTTCAGAACCTCAAGATTTGTTAATCTCCCAATAGCATGAGGTAGGCCACGTAGCTCATTGAAATGAACATCTACATATCTTAAAGACCTCATTTCACAAATTGATGCAGGAAGACAACGGATTCTATTCAGGTGGATTGAGAGCCTTTCAAGATTAACTAGTCCGTACCCAATATTTGATGGCAAACACATCAAATTGTTAAAGCTTGCATCTAACTCCACCAGTGAACTAAAAGGAAGTAGGAAACAGTTAATGAATAAAGGACCTAGTGAAGATGCTAAGAAAAGAATAGGAAAATGCAAATTTTCTAGGGAACAATAGAAAGTGAAACACTAGTAAATGATGTCTTTACCTGCAGCGAGCAATCGAGTCAGGAAGGGAACTAAGTTTATTTCCTGAGACATTGAGGACCCTCAGGTTAAGCAACAGTCCAATAGAACCTGGCAGGGATACTAAAAGATTGGAAGAAATATCAAGCTCCTCCAGTTTCTGAAGCCCTGCTATCGAATCAGGAAGGACCTGTTTCCCCAAACGAATAAAGAAAATATCAGGAACTGCATATAGAAATTCTATAATTCCAGTTACACTTTTGAACAAACGATCATAGGTAGGTTCTTCACCACTCAAAATCTCGCATGTACTCTATGTCATGATGGTTCATCAAGGTTTCATATTATGATTAGCTCTCATGTTGCAATTAGAGAATACCAAATGACCAACATCTTTAAGTTCTGTACGGCAGAGTCAGAGACCAAGTTTGGAGTAGACAACTAATATAATCAGAAGTCAGAACTTTTTTTTTATTTTTTATAAATCTAATCAGAACAATATACCTAAAGAAAGAAGCCAGAATAATATCCTATCCAGGAAGCATGCACAAATAAGGTAGTTCTTCACCCTCCCTTCTTTTCTTTTTTCTTTTTTTTTCTTCTTATTTTTATTTTTGAAATAAGTCCTCTACTTTCCACCTACTTGTTCACTCCTAGAAACAGAGTTGAGTAAAAGAAATATAATATTAATCATATGCGACATTTGACACAAAAACTTACTTTAATAGCTTAATTGATCACAAAGTAGGGTCCCTGAATTGGAATTTTTTTTTTTTTTTTTTTTTTGGTTCATTCTTGAATCTGAGATAGTTTAATTTCCATTAATTTCCTACTTTTTTCTTTGCAGCCTTTCAAATTTATCAAAAAAAAAAAAAAAGCACTAACCTCTAGCTGATTACGGGACAAATTGAGCACGAGCAACCCATGAAGCATCCCAAATGCCTCAGGAAGAAACCTCAGCTGACGCCCACAAAGCTCAACCCTCTCCACAACAACCCCACCTTCTGCCTCCTTCAATATCCCAACTACCTCATCACACACTTCCTCTTCCTTAAACCCCTTCTCCAACTCTGACACAACTGATCCATAAACCTCGACCAACCTGTCCTCTGCTTCTCTCAACTGTTTCTCATATTCCTCATGCATCTCTTCCAGCCTCACCGACTTGGTGATCTGGGTGATATCTGGGATGGCTTGGGCTAGTGAGGCTAGGACTTTAGGGTGGTTGAGATAAGGCAACTGGGTCAGCAGGGTTTGTTGAAGTTGTGGAGGGAGTCGTGGATGGGAATTGGGGTTGAGTTGGGATAGGACATAGGAGAGAATTGGCAAGTCTTTGGGGTTTTGATCCATAAAGCAATGAGAAAGTCTAAGAAGAGTGGACTACAGATAGAGAAGATGGTGATGGTGATGAGCATGAGAATGAGAGAGGAGGAGCGTTTGAGGAGAGAAATATAGTTGGTAGAGAACGTAGAACACACTAGACTTTGATACTGTGGGCTGAGAAAAACTGTGTATTGGATGCTGTTTCAGTTTGATTGGAGTGAAAAAAACGCAAATGCAAGATTAGAAGTTGGCACTATGATTTGGAGTATTATAAGTGGATAAATAAAGAAAAGCCAATTTGACCGAACAGATTTCATTCATGTAAAGGTCAAAAAACATAATATGTGGTATTATTCATTATCGTCGTATGGTATGGGGTCAATAAACCTACACTAGAAACACTCTTTTTTCATTCAAGAAAAAAAAAAAAAAAAAAATCCCAGATATATATTGTTGACTAATGATCAATTTTAATTGAGTACTCATCTCTTTTAATATTTCTGTTTTATTGGGATATATATCTTATTGCCTAACCATTTGGTTTTGATAAGATACTCTCCAAAACTTATGTTGATTGCTTATTTGAAAAGTATTGTAGGAAATGAGGGGGAAATTTTTCGCATGAGGAGACTCGCCAAAATAAGCTCTAAAAACCCAATTAATTTTTTTTTTTTTTTTTTTTTTTTTTTTTTTTGTGGGTTTTAGCTTGCCAAACTAACTAGTTAGATTAAGGAATAAAATTCTGTTTTCCCCCACTCTTAATCTTCTATTTCATGCTCCACAAATGCAAATTCTATGTCTCACTTGTTGTATTACACTTTATATTTTATTAATCAAAACATATTACACTTACTCTTTTTCCCTTATAAAGTAACCAAAATTTAAAAAGGGAAAAAAAATTCTCACACGTGACATCTCGCTAATAAACCATAAAGTAAAACACTAAAAATTAAATAAACTTCAACAAAGCAAAAACACAATATCAAAATATAACACTATATTCAAATTATGAAATAAAAAATCATTTGTCCTACTCCTAGTATTTGATTATATGATTCATTAATCGCAGCATGTCACGACTCACGTATACTTTTTTTTTATATAAAGTAACTAAAATAAAATCTAAAACTCTGTTTTGCAACCACAATTTCTCATAGAATTTTTCACAAGCTTCCATTTTAAATTCAAAACATCTTTTCTAACAGCTTATACATGTGATACACCCTATGAATAGTTAGATATCATGTCAATGAGTTAAATCAATATATAACTTACAATATTTTTTTTTAAAAGCAAATCTTATCAACTTTAAAATCACATCTTAATCATCTATATCTACGTGGAAATTGATATATGACCAACTGATCTGGTCTGATTTCCCATTATCTTCAAGAATCTTCTGGGGCCAAAAACCCATTAAAATAAGTCAATGGGAAAGAGACCTTCATCCAACAGGGATTAAAAAATATATTCGAACAATCTCGGGCCACTGCTTACGGCCTTCTGTAGTATGGCGACGTTGCTACCTACTCTCTACTCTCTAGAGCTTGCCACAACCATCCACTAGAAAAGCTCGTATTATACGTCCAATTCAGTACATGTGGCTATTACTGGGACGGGTTAAGGGAATAAACTAAAGCAAGAACAATGAAAGGTTCAATTTCAGTAATGATACAAAAGTTGAAGTAAACAAGTGTGACTAATAAATAATCCATTTTCAATGGCCTCATTCAAAAGCAAATAACTCAGGTACAAGATTCATTAATTTCTGAGAAGAGGTAACATAAACGAAAACTCCAAGACTAGAAAAGACTCAAGAATGCTACTCTTGTACAGCCCCTTCTCCCACAAAGAGGAAGAGAACCAAAAGCTATAAGAAAACTATATAAAATCAAGGGAAACTACTATGATTAAGAAAATATGTCAACTACAATCATGAGATATCTATCAAAATTTCGTCTCCTTTAGTGACTTTCTTTCTTTGCCCACTGAGATTTGAAACATACTCTACACCCACAAAAATTTCATCAGTGTGGTTCACACACTATGAGAGGGAGGATGCATGCATCCAATGCATAAGATACCTTCTCTTACATCTGACCCCATAAAAAGGATACTTTACAAGTGAAGCAATATGCTACAAGCACTCAGTGCAAAAGATAGCCTTTTCTCTTTCATCAACATCTCCATGCTCAAACTGACAAATAAAAGAACAGATTTGAATTGTCTAGGATCTTGATTGGATGTAGCTACTGACAATTTACAGAAGTAGGAAGCAAGCAACTGCAAATTATTTGTATCTAAAGTGTCCATCTCCAGAAACAAGTTAAATCTATGAGAATTCATTCTCAAGAAATTTGAAGAAAATTGCAAATAAGAATTGCCTAAAAATTATGCGAGTGAATTTATTAGTTTACATAATCATCAAGAAAATGTGGTAAGATACCATTATCTTACTTCACTGTATCCACTTTTGATCTATTACTTTCTTATTATAATATCCATTTTTGATCTATTACTTTATTTTTATAAGGGGACACCGGACACCACCAAAGTACACAAAGAATTTAATAGTTCACAGTAGGAAAGAGTTTGGCTCCATAATAGTTCACATTAGGAAAGCGTTACCAATTGAGAATGATATTTGCAATTATCGTGTGCAATGCACATGACTCACTTAACCTAACCAGCCAAGTGAGTCACGTACATTGCACATAACAAGGCATGTGTCATCTTTCTATTGGTGGCTGGAGCCCAATAGAAAGATGTGGTAAGATAACATATCATCAAGAAAATGTGGTAAGATAACATAACTTCACTGTATACAAAGTAATGCTAGAACTGATTTAACTTTGTTCGTCTATGTCCTACATCAGGTTTCCCCACCAAAATCAACTAAAAATATTTCAGTTTTTTACACATAAAAAATAAAAAATAAAAAAAATAAAAAAAAAAGGGTCTATGTTCTTTATGAATTTAGAATCAACCGAAGCATAAGAACAGTCTTTGTATGAATGGAAGGTACTATACATATCACTAACAATGTAAGAAACCTGTAAACAAACCAAAATGTCATTGACCATTACCTCAACAAGCACCCTTGCTCTCTTCTTCAATTTGGCATCAGGTTCATCTTTCGCAAGCTTTCTTGAAGCTGGGGCAGTTTCCTTCCCCACTCTCTTACCAGCAAATGGCTCAACGTCTTCATCATCTCCAACCATTTCAACTGCATCATGAAACTCATTTTCTTATTCCATTTAAGAAACACATCTGAGAATCTGGTCACGTACTCTTGTCCCATTATTTTATAAAGCAAAGCCCCACAATTTATAATTTAATTCCATTATTCAATATGCATGTAAACTAAAAATGAACTACTTGGGATCTGCTTGTTGTAGTTTATTTTGTTTTTCAGCTAGGGCAGCTTTTTTAAGCTTCAGTTTTTTCTAGGTACAGTTGCACTTGTTCACAGCTTAGTTTTTAAATTTTAAAACAAGATATGATAATGAAAATAAGCTCATCCAAATATACTCTTACTTGATGCAAGTAAATATATGAACTAGATGTGCACGCAAAGCCAGGCATAAGATCAACAAAAATTTATAATCAACTTTAAAAGAAAATGCTTGACACAGAGTAATCTAGTGACTGCTATACCATTGCCATCGTCCATCTGAGACCAAGCGATAGCAAGACCACCAAAATCTTCTATATCATCTTCTAGTTCAAGTTCTTCATAACCCTCAACATATTCTATCTCAGGCTCCTGCTTATTACAAGAACAGATACAAGGGTATTTAATTATCCTAAAAGTAGAACCCTCAGTAAACATAAAAACAAATAATCCATATTTAAAACAATAATACCAGGAAGTTCATACCAGCTCTTCTTCATCTTCACTAGCAGCCTGCCCCTCTTCTATATCAAGAACTTTATTGTATTCTTTAACAGGATAGTTGTATATGTCACCATAAACTCCTTTCTGAAGACGTTCTAACAATTCTTTTTCAATGCTCTGCAGAAAATCTATAAAGGCTTAATGAGAGCTGTAGAGACAACATATAGTCGATGTACACCAGTAGCATAAGGCTCATGTATAATAACCTTATCCAGTGCTGCTGCCCTTTCAGCCTTTTCCTCTCTTCTAGCTTCTCTTTTTTTCTCCTTCCTTGGTGTTGTCATTATCTTCTCCCTGTTAGGCAACAGAAACAATTTCCATCATAACAAAGCACGCCAATGTGTGAGGACACCATTTAACATATTAGGGTTAAAGCTGATGAGCTCTAGCACAATTGGCACTCCCTTTTCCCGTGATAATGGGTTAGAGGGTGAGGTCATGAGATCAATACCTAGTTTACCAATTATAGAAAAAACAGGTTACAACTAGACCCCTTTCAGCATCACCACACAATGTCTGAGTTGTCAATTCTGTGCATAACACCAACAAAGTTTTCACATTTTCTTCTTTCTTTTTTTGCTTTTAAACTAAATATCTTTCTTTTTTTGATAAGTACTTTTAAAAGGTAGCTTTTTGCTTAAATTATCTACTGTTTGTGGGTCCAATGCTACTTTTTTACTCAACTTTATTTCAAATAATTTAACTTTCAACTTTTTGAAAATAAGTTAGCTTTTACCTTTTTGTCTCACATTATGCAAATAAGCTATAAAAAATAAGCAATTCGCAAACAAACATTTAAATATCTCACAATGAATAAAAGATTTTCTCATTTAAAACATCCAACCCTCACTTCAATGAATTCCAGTCCGGAGCAAATTAAAGTATGGAACACCTACAATGCATTACCGACCCAATATCTAGATCTTTGCTGATCTAATTGATTTGTCCCATAAGCAAACCTAATTTTTCTGCTTATTAATTACCATTTTCTCATTACATACAAGGGATCTTATAGTGCATCTACCTTCATTTATCAAATGAATTATACTAATATTTTTTATGAAAGAAAAAATTGATTTATTGAAACCTGTAGAAATATCTGAATAAGGCTATGGTTTACTGTATGCTTGCAGTTGAGAAGTATGGAAAATATAGCTTTAAGATAACAACAAACATCTCCAAAAAATTCTTACGGGGAGAGGAAATGCATTTGAGCCAAAGTTCATTGGGAAAAAAAATTGTTATTTAGGATATGATAGTGAGACGCAAACATTTGAAGATCTGCATTACTCCAAGCCTTAAAATTTGGCCCATGTCAACTTAAAGGTTTACATATGTGTGTGTGTGTGTGTGTGTAACATCTTTTCTTGAAAACACAACTAGTAATGGTTCATTATAACTTCAATTATTTTCCCAGAGAAACCAAGTGAAGTACCCAAGACAATCTTGTGGCACATTACAAAACAATATTGTCACATGAGTAAACATTTCTGGTAGTGAATTGAAATCAATTGCAAGCATGAGAAAAAGTGAACCTTGTTTTCAAAGCAAGCTTCCTCATGCGTATCCGCATTTGAGTCATCTTGGTCAACCGTTGCTTTGTTTTGTGCACAAGAGTCTTTGGCCAATACATCTGTCAACCCAAAAAGGTTAGATCAAATTAGCCTCTTCCAGAACTGATACTCAAAATCACATTAACTATTCCAAATTTTCAAAAGCAATCTAACATTCAATACCAGATGTTTGTCTACAATCTCAAGTGCCTTCTCATAATTTCTGGGCAACTTAACTCTCTCCCACAATTTGTTTGGCATATGAGCTCTCTCTATGGATTTCATATAAAGATAGAACACTCCTGCAGCATACCAACACCACCACATAAAAATACCACACAAGACGTTTGTTAATACACACACACTAATCAATGTGCAAAAGCAAATCAGTCCACAGACCACCTACACATATAAACAACCCCGAATCCACTAAGATCAACTAAAAAGGCCACATATAGCATACATTTCCATACTCTTCAGTTTATACAAAAAGAAAGAATAAGGCTCAATTCAACAAATCCAAATAATCTTATTGAATTCAATTGGGTGTGAATTTCTGTTTTCTCAATTTTCATGACAAACACAACTCAACAGGTTGTTTCTCCTAAAAAAACCAAACAAACAATATACAATATTATAATGATTCAAATGCCTATATGTAAAAATCACCAGATTCACCACCCAAAAAATAAAAAAGACCCAAATGACAGAACAAGCAGGAGGATAAGAAAATAGTGAAAAAATACCATCATGGTCACGAATGGTGGCATAGCGACTATTAGCAAGCGGGCACGAGCTCCGGTTACAAATCCCGGTCACATTATAGGGATTTCTACAGAAATTTCCAGTGGCAATTCTACCAAAAAAAAAAAACATACAAAAACCCAACCAAGTTTCAAAACCCACTGCAATACTAGCCAGCCACCATAAACAAATGGATAAAAAACAAAATTGATAAACTTTATAAGGAAGCCAAATAAGCAATGGCTTTTCAAAGCTTAAGAAAGAAAAAGAAGACTTACTTGGACATGAAACTGCAATGGTTGTGCCTGATAACCTGCCATATGACCTCGTCGTGCTGCATCTTTAACCAAAATTTTCAGTTTCTATTAGGGTTTTAGTCCTTTTAGCGCTTAGGATAAATATGAAAAAAAAAAAGAGAGGTATGGGGTTTAGGGCTTTAGGATTCAGGGGTTGTTCTTGTTAGATAAAAGTCATAAAACACTACAAACTACAAAGGCTATATCGATAAGGGGAAGGGGGTAATTAGCACTTTCCCTTATATGGATGTTTTAAAAATTGTAATAGAGAAGAGGGGAAATGATTAAAATAAACAATTTTACTTTTATTTGAATATGAACTTGAAACATTGGTCTATTATTAATTTAAAAATACTAGTAAATTAGAAAATTTATCTAGACAATAATTTATCTACTCTACTTTTTTCCTCCAAATCTCTCCAATTTGGGGAATTAAAAATGAGGGGTTAAAAGTGGTTGAAACCCCTCCAAACTCCTCCCATTCTTTCTTAAAAAACCTCCAAACAAGGTAATCGAATTACTCTCTCTCCCTCTACACTACTATCCCTCCTTTTTTAAACTTCCAAACATGCTATAAGTCTATAAGACTTTCTCGCCCTAAACTTTTAGACTATTTACAATATTCCCAATTTTTTTTTTTTTTTTGGGAGAAACAATAACCCCAAACTATAATGTGATTTATAATTTATAATCTCAAAAAATATAATAGTGTGATTGAATCTTAAAGGATCCAAAAATTATGTGTAATTATTATATTCTCACATTGATTGTAATTAAAAACTCAATTTTCATGATACAAATTTCAAGAATTGAGGTGATAATCAATGCAAATTGATAATTTAAGAGGACATTATAAATTAGGTGAAATTTTAGAACGGAAAATAGTAATTTGTGGTAAATAGTAATATCGAAATTGTTGATTAGCAACTTTTTTAAAATGAGAATACAATAATTTAAACTTTATAATTTTCGAGTGTAACAAATTCAACCATATAGTTTTACAAGAAACAAGTTAAATCCTTAAGTTTAAAAAAAGTAACAAATCAAACCCTATAGTTTCAAAAGTAATAACTTACACTATGAGTTTCAAAAAGAAACAAATTAAACCTAAGCTCATTGTGTTGGAGGTTTAATTAGGGTTGTCCAACTATAACTGCACCTGATCAAACTACTCGACCCAAGCCATCTGATTGGAAAAATGCTTTATCCAAGTAGCACAATGGTTAATGTTGTTTATGTATCATGGAAATCCAATAGTCGCAAGTTGAGTGGCGATTCTATGTCACAGAGATCCAATTCAACCAATTTGATTGAAAAGCTCCACCTCTCCTCCTTCTCCCCTCGTCACAAGCCATTTGTTTCCCTTTCTTATTGTCGACCTTTACAAAATTTTGTGAGATTTTTGCCAGATCTAGAGAGATCTTCTCCAAAATTTGTTCCGCAATAGTGGGTAATGGCAAATCCACCATGACACATTGACTCCACAGTGCATAAGGCGATTTCAATTAATCCAACTAGATGAAATAAAAAACTATGGCAGTCGATTTCAATTAAAGTGGCAATCAACAACAATTCTTCCAATCTCCCACTAAACATTGTCAAGTCAGGTGAGGGTTTAACACCAAAACCGATATTTTTGATTGGTAAACAGTTTTAAATTTAATTTTGACCCAAGGGTTTAATCTGTTACATTTGAAGTTAGATGATTTAGTTTTTATTAATTTTAAATATCAATATTTAATTTGTTACTTTTGAAATCATAAGGCTTAATTTTGTTACACTCCTTAAACAATTAAACTACAGAGTTTAAAATGTATTTATTTTTATTTTTACAACTTGGTAAAACAGGCCTTAACCCAATCCAACCCAATTGAAATTTAACAAGAAATTTGGACCATTGCTGGGTGGTCAACCACAAAACACAGTATGGGGATAAGTTTGTTTGGGCCTAGACTGTCAACTATGCAACCTTAGCAGCTAGCATTCGACCTCTTGGTTTGCTTAAAATCTGATGTATTTGTTTGTGATGACCCATGAAGGCAACTTTGTTAAACTAATAACTGGGGCACGCAGGGCAAGTACATGGACCACTGTCTAAAATCTATAAAACTAGACAAATATGGACCCCCAAATAGGCTGGGCCACATTTACAGATGGTTACCCATCCCACCGACATTTGTTTGGAGAATCTCTAACAGAAATATAGCATGCAGATTCTCAATTGAAAAAGTGAAAAGTTCTCTTACCCCTAAAAAGAAAAAAATCGGCACGCAGTGGCCACTGCAGCTTTGAGGTGCGGGACTTATGATATGCACTAGAGTTACTGGCCTACAGAAGTGAGAAAGTAATAAATCATAACAGAATCTTGTGAGGCTTCTCATTCTTCGTTACTCTTTTGTATCCTCTTTTTAGAGACAGAGTTTTGGCTTATTCTAGTGATTGATTCATGGTGATGGTGGTATTAGAAGCACTTACGTTTGATGTGCCCTCCCATATCCATTGTCCCTCATCGATTGGTTAGGTGACATGGACCAATTCTTTGATCAAATAGGTTTATCAAATATCAAGAAGGTTAGGTTTGTCAACATGAAACGGATAGATGGGAAGGGATTATTGGTACGGTATTGAAAACTTTCACCTTAGAAGGGACAAACCCGCCATAATACATTGGGAAAAAATGAAAGAAAAACTTAATTTGTTCTCAAATCCTATTAAGATAAATATTTGTCCAAATCCCATTAACGTCATTAACGTGACTTCCTAGATCAAAGAAACAACATGAGTAAGTGGGATAGACCCACTACTGGCGATACGGCACAATTGGAAGAAGATGACATTAGTGTTCGCACAATTTCTAATCTAAAGTCCACCCCAATAACAATGAAATCCATACAAAAGGTCATCCAAGAACTAAAAATTGCTAGTAATAATACATGACTAGACAAAATAATGGCTTCCGTCCAAAAATTATATAATAATCTCAAGTAGAAGTGTCCATGGGTCGGGTTTGTGCCCAACCAAACTCAACTTGACCACTTCAAGTGGGGGAGATTAAAACCCACTGTCGACCATAAAGGGACGTTGGATCGGACTAATCATGCCCCATCGGGTGTTAAGGGAGTGTCAGTTGGAGTTGAGTTTGTAGTAAAGGACTAGGGAATACATTTTGTCGGATCTGGCCAAAATCTGGTTAGATTTTTTGAGATCTCGTTGGATTTGGACAAGATTTCCTTATATTGGCAGAGAGAATTAAATCTTATCAAATTTTGGTCAAAATCAACGACTTGTGATGGAAAACTCACCGAAAAATGGTGGAATATCAAATGGGTTGAGTCCATCGAGTTTTGAAATTGCTCACCAGTCACTCGAAATGACTTCATTGTATCTAGACATTCTAGAACTGCTACCAACCGCCATGCTTATTGGAACTATCAAAGTCCAAGTCAATTGACAATGGGTTTGTTGGTTCCATTTGGTTCGATCGGTCTTAGACACCCCTAATCTTGAGGGTAAAGCTTCACACATGAGAGACAATAATATTGAGGCACCAAAATGTTGTGTTAAATACAAGTAACAACAAATGTACACTTAATACAGCCTAAACCATGTGTAGTAGACCTAATTTAGCTTGTTGGAGGGCCACTCTTTGATGAGGTGAAAATTCAGCAAAAGAACGAAAAAGCAAAGGGTGCACATGATCTGAAAATTGAGTTTGATGCCTACTCTAATCAACCCTCCATGCTTGATGAAGTGGAACAGCTTGATATATGATGGTACTACCTATAATAGAAGATAAGGTTGTATCATTTATTCCACCAAGTAATTTTTTCATTCCAAACGCAAGAATTCTTATCCACAACTCAAGACTCAAGAGTTGCTACAATTATCAAGTGCAAGAATTCTTATCAATCAACACTTCAAGACTCAGGTTGAATTTTCTCCAATTGGGAGAGTATGATGCAAGAAGCAAAACCAAAATTATTTAAAATTGAGAAATGATATGTCTACAACATTTTAATGGCAAGTTCTTACTAGTTGTTATTGTTGGGGTTAAAAAAATAATATCAATGGTAGGTTCAAATTTGAATTAATAACAACTAATCATTTATGATTTATTGTGAAAATATTGTGGATGTAGCATTTCTCTTTAATTCTTTTGAGATACTAGGTTTTAAATTTATTTATTTATTTATTAAAATTGACTTTTATTATGATTGAGGATCCATTAATGTAATCCCTAAATCCTAGTAAAAAGAGGCTTTTCAGAAATGGTTTGATCATTGCATTTAGAATAACTATGTTTTTATATAGAATTTTTCTCACCTTGGTGGTGAAACCTAAGGTTTTCCTTTTATTTCTTGCTTTCCTTCACTACATTTTGCATTCAAGTTCAGCCTTTTTTGAGTCCCTTTAGTAGATGATTACAGGTGTTTTTGTCGCGGGATGAAATGTCAAACCTCTAGAAGTTAAATTTGTATTCAAGGAAGCAAATAAATGTGCATACGCCTAACCTACCCTGGGAAGAGGACTTAGTCTGTCTTCCTGTCTGCTAGTTTCTTTGTATTCCTTAACTACCTCAAAAAGAAGAGGAAGAAGAATCCGTATTTTCTTTTTTTAATGAATATATCCCTATTTCGAACATTAGTCTGAAAAACAAGTGAATAACAAGCACACTAGGCTAACTGTACTGTAGATTTTGTATGCCTATCAGAACTCCATTCCTAATTGGCAGATTCTCCACGGCACCATGCTATGCTGTTACACCACATCCTTCCAAAACAATGAAGGCTGTGGCTTTTGCACCAAATATTCCCAATATATATATATTTTTAATACACATTTCGTTCGTTCCAACCATGTGTACTACTAGTCCAAGGGTCCCAATCTCTCTCTTATCTTAAACATCCTTTAGTTGCTTTCAGCAGCACTCACACGCTGTGTGACCCATTACTAGCCTATATAGTTCTTGCCCGCTCACAAAACAGCGACCTCACATTACATATAATCTTGAACGCCGATTAGACATTGGTAGTCATCGTGGGATCCATGGCATTGCCAACCTTTCCATACAGGATTTCATTACAGCCTGCCTCTCTCTCTCTCTCTCTCTCTCTCTCTCTCACAGGTTAACCCTTTGTGAAAAGAAATGAATTCTTTTTGTTTAAAAGGATCAAAAAGGATCATGATTTTGGTGGCATTATTAATTAATATTATCGAAGAACTAATAGAAATTACATAAGGTGGGACAGGATAAATCTTAAACCACTTTTTCCTTTGTCTCAGAAGATAACAATGATTAAACTCACTTTAAATCTTGTTTGGCTCTTTTGATTAATTGGGGGTAATAAGATCTCATATAAAATATAATCTCTCCAAAGTTGAAACAACAATGGGAATCTACCTTCTGAAGGCTACATGAGTGGAGAGCCTATCTTTGATTCTTTCCGCCAAAAAATCCCTTCTCTCAAAACGAAATAGGTCTCTTTCCGATCCGACTATTTATTTATTTATTTATTTATTTTTAGAGTGCTCTTACTTTATAATTTTATTTAGCAATTTATTTTAATTTTTATGGCTCAATCACTTTGTTCAATAAATTGGGATATAGAGGGCCTAGATGATTCCCAAATGGTCCCATCTCCCAACCGGGCCAACTCCAATACTTCCATCTTTATCTCCATCGCTATTGGAATTATATTTTTTTTAAATGTGAAAAGGACTATTTTTCTCCAGTGCCTTCGCAGCGTCAGTTGGTGGAATCTGGTCAAAATGTACACACCATACATCGTCACCAGTTTAGTCATGGCCCATATAGCACACACATCCTGAAAAGGATAATAAGCATTAAATTTTGGAAACAGGAAAGACAATGTGGAAAATAAATATCATGATTTTTTAGTTTTCAGAAATCTATAGATATCGCTTAACCGTTTTTTTTTTTCTTTTTTTTTGGGAGAAAAATGGTGCCCTAATTTCTTTGAGGGCCCCATGATAAACCTCTTACTTTTTGAAGTCAATATTTCTATGAAGATTAATGAAATTTTTGTGATACTGTAAAGTCTGGACATATTATTTTACATGGCTCAAATTTTCTCCACAATATATGATAATTTTTAAAATCTTAAGAAGTTGCTCATTATGAAAATTGTAATGACATTTGAAATGAATCAAATCTTCAAAGCAAGGATTTAAATACCAAACCTCACCAAATCATCTTGAAATTTTGCTATTTTTTCAGTTTAAAAAAAAAAGTCAAAGAGAAATTGAACGACAAATAAGCTAATTAATACAATATTCATACATGATCTTTCATCTTTGTACTGTTTTTAATCTCACCATTTCATAGTGAAATTTTCATATTTTTCAGGAAAATAAGATAACGATTCTCAAATATTTATTTAGTCATGTTATCAGCAATCATATTTTTATTTCAGTTGTTTTTCAAAAAAATATTTCTTTTTTTAATTTTATTTCAGTTAAGGGCAACAATAGTTTATTTTTTCCTAATTAATACTGTATAATGTATAGTAAAAGATTACTGTAATTGAAGAAATAAATAAAGATAAAGTATAATGCATACCATTATCTAGAAGTTGAAATCACGTGATTTTACTGCCAAATCTTAATCATCCTCCCACTTGTTTCATTCCAGTCTCTTCGTTAACCTGCAAAGCCAAAAATGCCACAAATGTCAACCATTAATTAAAGCACCCTAGAAATTAAAATTAAAATTAGGGCACCCTAAAGAAATTGAAGGAGAAAAATGAAAGAAATCCAAAAATTTAAATAAATAAATAAATAAAACCCCTAAGACCCTGTAAAAAAATAATAATAATTGAATAAGGATGAAAATGAAAGAAATACAAAAATCAAAATCAAAAATCAGAAGAAAAAAAAAACAAAAAACAAAAAAAAAAAAACCGAGAAATGACAAGGACGACACAGAACAGAACAAACGTAATGAACACGGATGACTAGACGACAGGATGAGGATAAAGCCTCTGTACGTGCCACACAAAACACACACACATGCACGAACAACAACACATACGTGTGCATTCAGAGCAACGGTGACAACGTGGCACGTAGCACAAACACGCAAAAAACGGCACCTTATATTTTGTGGGCTACGGCGCTTAACGGAAGTTAATGAAGAAAGCTGCTTTGCAACAATAATGGCTTATCTGCTTATGGACTTAACTATGGAAATCCAAAACAGGACGCAACTCAGCACCATTTTTTTTTTTTTGGATCCAAAACGAAATTGGACTGAAATTCATTAATAGCGATGGATCAAAAGCAATCCATCTCAACGATTTTACAGTCCGATTACATCACACATATATAAAATATGAAAAAAATATATATTAATAAAAATAAAAACTCCCATAGTAATTTTGCTTTAGAGATTTGCTTCCCATACGTTTTTTTTTGTTTGGATTTGTTGGATTTTAGTCCATCTGATTTGGTGCTATTGCCAGTGATTCCCGTTGTGGATGAGGTAGATGTTGCTAGGGTTTCCATGAGCACGGTAAGCACAGTGAGGCTTGATCTTCGCCGCCGATCTCTGATACGGAGCGACCGGCGGCGAGATCTGGCGGAGGCACACGTCGGCCACCGGCGCCGAAAACCTCGGGGTGGTGCCGGTGGGACTGTGAGACGGAGACGAAGTGGAACACGACGACGACGACGACGATTTCGATGAAGACGCCGAGGAGTTAGGGATTGGAGGAGGAAGAGGAGGAGAAGAGATTGATTTTCTGGGAGGTTTCGGCGGCGAGAGAAACGCTCTGATCTTCAGAGACGAAGGCGGCGACGCGGCCTTGTCGTACTCCTCGATGAGATTCGCGAGGTCCTCATCGGAGGTGATCGATACTAGAGCGTCTAGATCCTCCGACGGCAACTGGCAACGAAGGCTCACAGGTGTACCACACAACTCTCCGAGCTTCAACAATAGCTCTGTACCATAAATCGAATTCAATTTCTAGCTAAAAATTTAAAAATTTTAAGAATTTTTTTTAAAAAAAAATTCAAATTAAAACGGAGTCGGACTAACCGGAAAAGGAAATGGAGCGGTCAACGGCGAGGACACGGGTTTCGCCGCCGAGGTAACGGAGTTTACCGTCGGGATAACGGGGGAGGATTTTTCCGCCGTAGCTACAGAGGAATTTGATGGTGGTGGCGCTGGGTTTGATGGTGGTGTTGAGTACCATGCTTTTTTCGGGTTTGGGTAAATAGGAAGTCGGGTCCAGGTTTTTTTTTTTTTGGAAAAAGAGAGAGGAGTTTCTACTTTCTAGAGAAAAGAGAGGAGTTTGAAGAAGCTTGTGGAGGGGCGTCTTCAAGCCTAAGTATTGTAGCCTTGGCCCGTTATTTATAGATGGTTTTTTCACTCTACTGGAGAGTGTGGGAAAGTTGGGAGAAGGTCCGGTGAAAAAGTTTTTATTTTATTTTTTTTTTTTAAGTGTTTTAGTCTGCTTACGTCACTAAGATTCTTTTGCAGTCCAATGATAATCCTCCCAAACGGTTGCTTTTGTTTGCATCTCAATTTTTTCTTTAATTTACATAAAAATACCCCCAATTTTTTGATAATTCCATAGTTACTTTGGCGGATTTTGAGATATGAGACTCTTACCCCAAGTTTTAATTTTGTTAATTAAAGTTTTAAATTTATGAATTTTTTTTTTTTTTTATTTTAGTTGGTTATTTTTGTTATTCTAAGCAATTATTGAGCATATAAAAGTTAGAAATTATTACAAAATTATGCTTTCACCTTGAACTTGTTTATAAATTAATGTGTTAGCTACTAAACAAAGAGGCTATAGAGCAAAAGTTTCTCTTAGAGTGATAAACTGATTGCCAGAAGGTGAAGGATTGAAATTGAAATCAAAATAGTTTCATAAATTTGAGGCATTGATTGATAAATTATAAACATGTGATATTATTTAAAACATGGTACAAACTCTAAGTTTTATCCTTTATACTCCATATTGCTCTATAATGATGTAAATGAATATCTTTTATATATATATATATATATATAAGATTGTGAATAAGGAGATGGAACAGGGTTTCAAATTCAAATAATTTCATAAATTTAACACTTTAAATGACAAAATTAAAAACATATGACATAATATGAAACAAGGTAGAAACTTTCTATTTCTCCTTTTGCCATGCTCCAATACTGCTTAGAAAGTTAGAATAACGTAAATGAGTAATTAAAACGGACCAAATTGAAATAGTTTCATGAGTTTAACTTTTTAATTGACAAAATAAAAAATATGTGACCTAATTTGAAACATAGAATAATCTTGAGGCCATTTTATGTAATTCCTTACCCTTTTTGTCCCTCTTTTGGGTGGTATTTTGATTTGAGATCGAGCTACTAAAGATTCTTTTAAGTTTTTCTTTTTTTTTCTTTTTTTTTTTATAGATTTTTTTACACTCTTAAGTGGCCAAAATTTCAAAAGAATATTGGTAAATTTATATTTTAAACATAGTAATTTAGGATGTAAAACTTAAATGTGATTTGCCCATGCGTAGTTTACCATACTATAATTAACGGTTTATCTCACATTTGCAAATAAGCTAGCCAAATGCACACAAATCTTAACTAATGTAGGAATATTATTAATTTTATTATATATATTAAACAAACTAATGTGTCACTTTTTAAACACATTTGTTAATATAAAACCAATTACATTCATTGTCATATCAATATTTTAAAAAATTTGTCATAAAATTAGAAATAACTTTAACAGTATCCTTCAAATTTAAATTTAAATTATATAAAAAAAAAATTACTTGTCCACTAGGAAAAAAAAAGAAATAAATTTAGTATTCGTTAAAACAAAAATCTTCAATAGGTTACTTGTCCACCCAGACTCATCTAAGGAATTTCCTGATTGACTAGCAAGAAAGAGAGATTAGATCGGAGTGGTATATATAGTCTAGTACCGACCTAGGAATCTCTGATGCTTAATTCAATATTTTGTAGAATAATGATCAATTAGAGGATGAGAATTGTAATCTTTTGTTGTTTTGTTGCGTACTTTGGTCATACTAGTGGGTGAGTGTTATATACAGGCCTTTCGGGGTGATCATTGAAGGTTTCATTAATGGGGTGATCATGGCTTTGTTTGTAACATTTGGTGTCTTGATGACTAGTCGACGGCCATTGGGCAATGGTCGTCTATTATGGCCACTATTCTTCCATTAATGTGGGTTTTTAATGCTGAATAAAGTTGTCCACTCACCGGGAAGATCTTATTTTTCTTGTACCTATTAGTTTTTAAAATTTAAAGTTGAAACCCAAATATTGAAAAAATTTTAAAAATTGAAAAGTTATTTTTATTTTTTAGTCATACCCACCAATGATGGATGGGGTTGGCTTATTAAACATATGGATCAGGGTTTTCGACTCTAAACAATACCAACACAGGCCAACCACATCCCAAAGATCCTAGTCCTACCTTGAGAAATTCGATATGGATCCCATCACTTTTGATGACAATCCTATCTTACCAGGCTCAACGAAAATTCTTAAACTACTCAAAGAGAAAGAAATAAAGAAAGGAAAATAAAATAAAATACAATCTAAGAGTTTTCACTTATTCTATACGTTGAACACAATTGGAATCTAACGCATGCCTTCCAAAAAGGAATCTGAATCTTAACATATGATACATTGCACTTGGTACATTCACAAATAGTTGGCTAACTTTAATTTATTACCTGATTTTTTTTCTTCTTTTGAGCTGTTATTTCATAATAAGAACACAATTATCATGCTTCCTTCTTTCATAATAATGGAATTATAGACAAATTCATTCATTGAATTCCTATAATTTAATGATTTAAAAATTAAAATCTTTTTGAACATTTAAAAAAAAAATTAAAAGCTTAAATGAAAAGAAAAAAGAAAGTTGTCTCCAATCTTTTGGATTTTCCTTGGGTCAATCTATCAAAAGGAGTCAAGCACATACATTTTCTACCCCGACCACACGGCAAGACTGGCAAGTAATTAGAGGGGTACCATAAAAAATTAAAAATTAAAAATAGAAAAAAATGAGGGGTACCTCATAGGGCCACACGGGTTTTGAATAGAACTTAAATTCCAAACCATCTTTTTCTTTTTTTTGGTGAGTTAATATTTAATAAAATGATAATTAATTTCACTTGTATAATTTCTTATAGACTTATATGACATGAGTTTTATGCAGCAAAGTAAAAATCATATATTGTGAGGAAAAACCGATAATGTTTAACATTTATATATTTTTCGAGCCTATTTACACTCGTGGCCCAAAGGAAACAAAAATGAAAAATGTAGACTCCGAGAAGCAAAGAAAAACATAACATTTATCTTCAAACGACCCTCAACTGTAACTTTTTGTCTCTTCCCATCACAAAGCTTTATATAGGTCTAGAAAGTACCCCAAGTCTCTCGTCAGATTTATCCATACTTTGGTGCCGATCAGTATTACAGGGCATGGGCCCTATGACTAGTTTTACATATGATATTAAAAAAAAAAAAAAAAAGTAAAGAAAGTAATGTTAGTATTTAGGGTACGTTTGAATATTATTTATTGTTAAAAATTGAAAATTTATTACTGAAAATATTATTACAAAATAATTTTTAAATATGTAAATAATGCTGTGAGACCCAGTTTTAAAACAAAATTTACGTTTTTTTATACTTGTAGGTCCCGTAAACAGTACACAGAACTCAAGAAAAAAATGTCAAGAGTAGATATGGGTTGTTTTCAGTGCAATCTAAACTCAGCTTTAATAGGAACTAGAGCCATTAAAAACTTGTTAACCAAACTGTGATTAAAAAAGAAATTTATTGTGAATTTCTTTTATATTTGTAGCATTGCTCAAAATATAGAGGAATAATGTGAAAGAATATGAAGAGAGTTATACTACGTGAAACAATCAAAGAGGGTCCTATGGGACTCTTGTACTTTGTAGTTCCTTTTGTTAAAAAAATATATAAATTTTACTCATCAATAAAACCCATTAGAAAAATTGAAACTCCCTGCTCCCAGAAAAAATATATCATGTTTTAGATATGAGTTTTCCTCTTCACAAGAGGATAGATTCCAAAAATACATCTTGTTTTGAATATTTGAATTCTGCTCTTCACATGAAAGTGGATCTCAAAGTCCATCTTCATGTGAGAGAAAAGATTTATACATTCGAAACATGATGTATCTCTTTCTGAGACTACCTTGTATCCATATAAAATATCATAACATAATTAGATAGCCTGCGAAAAGTCTAAATCTTCTGTTCCATAATTGGATTCGCCTGGGAACCCCGAACCCGAACAAAATTAAACTTCATCTTATTGGTGTGAGTGAATTTTCGCTGCTTGTCATTGGGTAAACTGAGCATGTGGTCCTGTGATGGCCACGGTTTACCCATTTTATGGAGAAGTGCAATATAGATATCAGTTTCCTTGAGATACTAAATACTCATATAACAACAAAAATATGAAAATTTGGGAGAAACTGCAATCAGTTTTTGCCAACCAACGTTATCCCAAACTATCTTTATTTATTTATTTTCAACAACCAAAACTGGTCAAATGTTAGTGTTCAAACTTCCATGTTCCAACCCAACTACCTTGTGCTAGCTTAGTAGTATAAGCCATTGAATAACAATTTTTGTCCATTGTAAACAAATTATCATAATTTCATATGAAATCATGCAGACATCCACATGGCTTACTTGTGATTGGTGACAGCTGTTAATTAAAATATTTGGCTCGCTAAAGCTGGATGAAAACAAGGCTTAATTAAGGGAGGTTTTTATCAAGCTTTGGTAAGGTTCTTCGCTATGCATCGAATTAAACCACATGCTTCACCGCTTGTGCAGGCTGCTTGATATCTTTTATTAATTAATTAATAGGTCTGGTCTGGATGTTTTAAGACATTTTTTAATAAATTATTTTTGAAAATTTTTGATATTATTTTTATGGAAAATATTAAAACAATGCAAAAAAAAAAAAAATGTTTTGTTTAAAAATAAAATAAAATGTTTCTGTAAGTATTTCCTAAACGAATGTCCTTAGGGTATCTTTTATCAAAATCCTTAATTTATATATTTAAATTTTGGTACAATTTATTAGGGTTGTCAATGAGCCAAGCTAAGTTGAGTATTAAAAATTCAAACTTGTTTATTTAATTTTATTTTGAATACAAGCAGAACTTGAGTTCATTACTAAACAAGATTATATGTCCAAGCTTGGTTATTTATTACTCGTTGAGCAAGTTCAAGCTTGTTCACAAGCTACTTGTTTAACTTATTATTTTCCTATGTATAGTAAAATCATGACTAAAATATTTTACCACTTAAAAAATTTAGGATGAGCTCTTTGATAGTGACTTCTTTTGTTTGGTAAGGTGATGAAAGGTTACTTCAATCATGAATTTTTATTACAAATGGATTGTTCATGTTATGAATAAATTACAAATAATAATTTTATATCATATGAACCAATTTACAAACTTATACCACCTGATTTCAAATCTATAAAAATATAATTTTAGACAATATATAGTATTATATATAGTTAATTCGAGAGCTTATGTTTACGAACATATTATTATATTTGAGCTTGACTTATTTAATAATCGAATCTAGAATTGGGCTTGAGCTTAAACAAGTTCTTTTTTGAAGCTAAGCTTGAACGTTCATAAACAACTTATTTCATTTATAGTCCTACAAATTATTAGGCAGAGGTACACTGCACAAAACAAGTCCCAATTAAGTTGTCTTTAAATCGTTGCATTCCAACTTTAAGATTTTAACATTCTCAAAAAAAAAAAAAAAAAAAAAAAAAAAAAAACCTTTAAGATTTTATCATAATGACAAACTAGATGGAGATACATTATGGTGTACGTGGAGAGTGGCCAAAGGTCCCCTTAAGATTTTATCATAACGACAAACTAGCTGGAGATTAATTATGGTGTACGTGGAGAGTGGCCAAAGGTCCCCTCCAGTCATTAGCAGCCTGAAGATGTCCATTATAGCAATGTCCAATTCTTGATCATTTCGAAACAATTCAAAATATGTGTTGCTAAAAATCTAGTTCATGGCCATCCTAAATGTTATTGTACGTAGCATTTATTATAAAAGTCCAAAGTTTGCCTCTATACGCATCATTGTTTCGTATAACACCGAAAGTGTAACATCATGTTTAACTCTTCAAGATCACCACTATCACATTAAATTTCAAATTTTATAATAAATGACCAAAGTGAAATCAAACTGGTTTACTCGTTAGCATTAATTTTCCTTAATTATGTGCTCAAAAATGTCAACAATAATGTCATTTCGTCACATTGTTTTGATGAGGAGGTCGGCTGCTTTTTAAGGATAAGTTCTGAAGCTTTTAAAAACTAATATTCTGCTAATCTTTGCCTACTTGCCATGATTATGTTTATGTCATACAATAATTCAAGATCGCAGCTCCTTCAAACATGCCAAGGGTCCTACATCAGCTAGAGACCTGTATTTTCCTAACCAACATATCTCTCTATCAATTTGTATTGTTGTATTAGCGTATTTTTCAAAAGGTAGTGAGCATATCCAGCTTTATCTTCTTATCCTTTAGGAGAAAGAATCATGCACTTTGCTAGGTTCATTCACATACATGATACATGTGGGTACCTTTTTTTTTGGTTGATGAAGCACTTGAAACTATTGTACTGTGTAGGTCCCAAATATAAGCTACAAAAGTGGAAAAAAAAAAATTTGCTACCTCCAATTATAACTATTCCATGCTCGAAGGTTCTTGCATCATACATTAAATTGAAAAATTCTTAAGTATTTTTGGAATATAGTAAAATGATATTCATTTTTCTCACATTCACTGTAAATCACACCATAAATTTAATAAATGGATCTATCGTGAATGTGATGTAAAAGAAATGCGCATCATTCGGTGTACTCTGAGAATATCTAAGAATTATTCCATCAAATCAGCAAAAAAAAAAAAAAAAAAAAAAAGGAGGTTTCTAGTGGATTTATTAGAGAATAACTTTGTCCCTTCTTAAAGATTCGTGATGCTCAATTTGATCTTTGTATCTGTTTATTCTGTTAATAATATACACTAAGCTTTAGTATATTTTGGGATTGGATATGCGGTTTTAAAATCCTGACCTTACAATCTCTTCTACAACGTGGCATGGGCCCACTGGGGACACTTGTGAATGAGATGCTGATTTGTGTTTGCTCGTCAAGGAAGCAAGCAACTATCCAAGTTGGAGGTGGTGGTAACCCTTACCCAGTTAAGAGAGAGAGTCGGTTGTCATTTAGTGGGGTTTTTCAAATGCGTGTAAGGAGGTCACTCTCACACGTGTCAGCACCAAGGCCAAGCTATCTTCAAATTTGACTTTTGTGATTATGGGATGTCGAACACCAACTTGTGGTGGAAATATCATGTGTGCACCACTTGTACCAAAATATTTGATAGGCCACAGTTATGCACCACTCAAGGAGGTGGGTCAATTGTAAAAAGTCACTGTTTTTGTGAGTTTGAGTAGTGATAAGTGCCACTATTACTCGGCTGATTTCATACGATGTTAAAGATCAAGTTTAGATAGGTCGAGCAGTGACCACTCAGTCCACACCTATGAATTGCTTATGTTTAAGGGAGTTCAAATGAACCTCCGACTTGATAAAAAAAATATTATATGCATAAAATAGTATTTTGTTTGTTTAATTTACCTTTAAAAATATTTTTTGCACACTATGACTTAGATCTTGCACACATTAACATAGATTAATTTAGCCCAAAACTAAACAACAAGTCCATCCCAAAACTAACCAACAACATAAATCACAGATCTCTCTCTCATGAATCTCTTTTTTCTATGCCCATGGCAATTCCGTGTGGGCACACAACTAAGGTCATGGCACGTTTGTATGCACACTGCTTAGGCCACGGCAACCCAGCTTGGACACGCAGCCAAGGCTATGACATGCTTGCATACACGCTATCTAGACCACTGATATTTCTAACTTTAAGAGTAAAGAGTGAGTTTTTGAGAGTTGCAAGTGTATCTCTTTTTGTTATAAATTTATATATTATTTATGTGAGTGTTTGTCTGATATTGCTTGTGTACTTTATTTTTGTGAATGTAATATAACTTTTTAATAATTTAATAAAGTTAATTTAATAAATATAATATAACTTTATATAATTTAATAATTATGAAATATAGATGATTTGTTATATGTGTGTGTATAGGTATCATGTTATAATAATATTTTGTTATAAAGTTAGTGATTAAAAAAAATAGTAAAGTTAGTGATTCTTCAACCATTTGATTGGTTAAGTAAATACATAATGTATTATTTATATATGTATGGATTTTTTTGAGATTATTATATATGTAAAGATGAGTGTGTTTTTTGGTCAATAATTAATACAATGCATGTGGGTTGAGTTTTGTCATTCAATTTAAAATATTTTTATAAAAACAATGTCAAATAGATAATGAAAATTGATAAAAATAAAAAATGTTATACAAATTTTACAAAATAAAATGGTTACACTTACCTACCATATTGACAAAAAATAATGAAAATTCATAATGGTCAGAATATGAAAACTTGTAAAAGAAAATAATAAAATGTAATGTATTTGCATGAATTTTTTTTTAGATAACTCGATATATTCAAGTTTTATCTTTATTAAATTTTATTAAATTTAAATTTTTTAATAATCCCTTAAAAAAAAAAGGAATTCCTCAGGCTGCCACTGGTTGAGGTTCCATGACCGCTTGATTAGAATCAGGGTACAAGGGACCCACAGATCAAGGGAAATGTTTCTGGTGCTGCCTAATTTTCTGACCTCATGACTTGTTCCCATTTTCCTGTATTTTGTTTACTAAAAAGTGGGCCAATGTGCATGGGTCCTAGAAAAACTATGTTCCGCACAATGCCAAGGAGGTAGGAGGAATCAATGGGAACATTGAGATTGATTCTTTTTGCATGGATTGACTGCATGCCACATGTTGATAATGAAGCTTATTAACATACATGGACCATTATTTTGATAATGAATCCTAAGGAGTTAGAATTGATGGAGGGTAGGCAAGACCTAGATTTTTTATTTTTGGGGTCAAATTCCCAAATGTGGCTCATCTTCATTGGCTACAGTTTGTAAGCGGGATTGGCACGCTCTCTTTGATGTGAAATTGGTATGGGAATTGAAGAATTTGGTCTAGGATTTAGTCGACCAAACTTCAGCGAGTAGAGCCTTATTATTGTCACTAAGTGAAATACGCTGTCATCATTTTTACCCTTTTTTTTCCATAGAAAAATATTAGTAGACCAAACCTCTCTTCCTTGAAGACCAGGTCTAGTTAACGTTGAATTGTTTATCCAAAAGATTAAAAAAATTTGTGGGTTTTTACTATTTTCATTCCCATTTGGCTACAAATGGACTCGTCAATATTTGCGCTTTTAAGGTTCAAACTTCAAAGTTTTGAATTAAAATAATAGGAAACCAATAAAGTCAAGAAGACATTTTGTGAAACTTTGAAACGTTTTAGTTTCCACACTTCTTTCTAGAGTGTTGATTAAGAACTCTTTGGATTTAAGAAATGGATAGAATAAAAGTATAAAACCATCAAACCTGGGTTTATTCTGAATTTTCTTTTTGCACAATTTATTGGATTGATGTGTCTGAACAAGCATTCTTTCCAGTGTTTTATGTTAAAAAAAAAAAAAAAAAATGATGCTACAGCCTTAAAGAATCCCATGTTCCATGGCCATATTAAAAACACCTTCATAGTGAGAATCCCAGAATCCCACGAGTTAATTGTGTTTTCCAACTTCCAAACCCACATAAAAAAATACCTTCATCCAATCTAAGAGAGACAACTGAATTGTTAGTGGCTTCCAAATAGGAGGAATTTTATTCTAAGAATATTAATATTTTTGTAAAACTGAACCATGGCTTCATTGGCGGGGCTTTTTTTTTTTTTTTTTTTTTTTTTTTGTGGGATGGGGTGGAATTTTATATATTTGTTTTTAGGTATACAGCCTCATTTTTTTTATAAAAAAAAAAATCATATATATATATATTTTGGGTGGGACTTTTCAGGGTTATTCATACTTTGATCCTTCTAAGAATATTCATGGAGCCATTGCATATAATATTTAAATGGATATATATATATATATATCTTAACAAGAATTTGAATTAAGATATTAAACAGAACAACCTTCTAAGATGGATTGGATATAATTAAAAAAATTAATTACTAAATATCCTTGTTAATTATTAAGCGAAGAATTCAATCAACATTCATATTTATTAGTAAATATTCATTGTTATTTTCTGTAAAAGAAAAATTCATAACTTTTAGTAAAATTACTTAGATACTAAAGTCAAGAAAATCAAATTCTATGAGTATGACTTGATTTTAAAAATTTTATCGTGAATTACATTTGCACCGGTGGCTACGTGAAGCAAATCTGAAGGTGGACAAACGTCTATTTGGTCCAAATCCAATTCAGTTTCTGGGCCCACTAAGTAAAAATATGGGCTAAATTTCAAGTCCATACTCTATACTGATACAAGGCCTAACACACAGTCTCTGTGGCTGAATTCAGAAACAGACTCATTGGACTTGAGCTAGCAATATCCGCTTAAACTCATGAACCTCACTTATTTATTTATTTATTTATTTTTAATTATAGCTTCTTCTTATTATTATTTTTTATACAATATATAAATTTCACTCTAATCTAATTTAAGTATATATGTATGTGAAGCTCCTTCCTATAGACTTGAAACCAGACCCTTACACCCCCCACCCCATAAGTACTTATACTTGTAAAGTGACTATCATGTCAAAGGTACGCAGTGGTAATTATAACTTTTTCAATTTCCCAAAAAAGTAGTATAAAAAATTTCTTTAAAAAAACGATAAAGACTCTAGGAGGATGCTTGGGTGAAGACTGTTACTTGGAATGCCCCTATAAGAGCATCATTATTGGTGGAGGCATATAGCTATAATGCTATTTTTGCCTCCTCAAACTACAAAATATTGTGCACATTGGTAGTGCCATAGCCAAAAAAAAAATTGGCTACATGCTATAGTAAACAAGTACTAGTACCTATTTGCTGTAGTAAGAAGCCAAATGCCTTTAATATTTTTTTATTCTTTTCTCCACTTTTTCTTTTCTTTTCCTCTCTCTCTCTCTCTCTCTCTCTCTCTCTCTCTCTCTCTCTCTCTCATCACAAACCATATCAGATCTCCTTTGTCTCTCATCCCTCTCTGCCCAGCTACGCCAACCCAAGCCCCAAGTTTCGCTGACCCAAGCCCTAAATTGTCGCTATTGCCCATCTCTCTTCTCTCTTTGCTGTGATTGAGTTTTTGTGTGTTTTCATATGGGTTTGGTGACTGTGGTGGTGGTGGTAGTTGATTTTGGCTATGGTAGTGGTGGTGGATGATTTTGGCTTTGGTAGTGGGTTTTGTGGATTTTGGCTATGGGTTTTTGTGGTTGTGGTTGTGATGGTTGGTTGTCATGGCTGGTGGTTGTGGTGGCTGGTGGTGATGGGGTTTATGATTGTGGTTGTGTTTTTTTTTTTTTTTTTTTTTTTTTTTGGGGGGGGGGGGGGGGCTTAAATGCACTTTTAGTCCCCTACATTTTGGCTTTTTTTCCATTTTGGTCCCTACATTTTAATTTTACCACTTTTAGTCCCTAAACCAATTAACGCATGTTATTTTCGTTCTTTCCATCAATCAACCGATGAAAATATATGACGTGTTTGACGGAGGAATTAAAATATCATAAAAATATATGTTACTACTCAGCTTGTGCTTGCTGGGCCTCTTTTGGGCATGCCATGCACTTTTCTTTTATTCAATTCACGTTGCCCAGTGTTTTCTGCTGGGTTAATTCTTATACCATCTTAGGCTTTCTTGGTCCATTTTATTCCTTTGGGCATCCTTAACTCATTCTATTCTTACATTCCCATGTGTTTCTACTACATCTTTTGGGCTTCCCCGGCCCAATTACCATATTCTTTACTTTTGAGACTTATTGGCCTTTGTACTAACCACATTTACTAATTCCTTTCTTTGGACTCCTCCGGCCCATTTTTCCTTGCTTTCCACTTCTTATAATCCCCATGGGCTTACTACTTCCTTCTTTGAGCTTCCTTGGGCTCATTTGCTTCCTTTGGGCCTTTTTACTATTTTACAAGCCCATGGACTATTATTCCTGCCATTCGGGCTTAATGGTTTTCTTCTCACTTTACTAACTCTTCTTTCTTACTCCCTTCTATATTGTTGGGCTTCTTGTTATTGGGTCTTCTCGCCAAAGTGGGCATCAACAATGTCAAATAAATGAAAGAGGATGAATTTCCCTAAATGATATTTTTAAACAAAATATTTAAAAATTCATGTGAAAAAATACAATTCACCCATAACTCGATTGACTCGAACTTTTTTTTTTTTTTTTACCTGAATAAATTGATCCATTTTTTACCTAAACCCCTTTTTAACCTGACTAGAAACCAACCCATTTGCCAAGTCTATGTATATTACATACTCTCTTCATCCCATTTTGTTTGGCTTGCATATAAAGGAACATCATTTAATGCATTGTCTTTTATATAAAAATATGCAAGTTTTCAAAACGGGTTTGGCTTACTTCTAGTACTTTTTTTAAATGGAGGTGTCATTTTGTTTTAAATATACAATAGCAAGTGGTAGTAAGTTTCAATCTCCACATTTTATTTAGTTAGTGAGTGATGTGACAATTTCTCATTAAAACAAAAAGAGATTTCAGTTAAAAAAGTACTAGAGGTAAACCAGACCCTTTCAAAACTACCCTCATTAATTTAAACTTTAAGGTCCATTTAGTTAGGGTGAAAATAGGGAGGATAGCAAAAAGGGGAAGAAAAATAGGAGAGAAAAGAGTTTTTGGGGTTGTTTGGTTTGGTGGAAAATTAGAGGAATTTTGGTGGCACCTAGGTATTTTCTCCCCAAACTTACCAAAATATTTTTTTTCTCCAATCCGAAGAGAAAACTCAATTGATTTTGCTGCAGCCATTCCAACGACTTTTCTACCCCTTAGTTAAGGTTAATTAGACATCTCTCTCACTCTCTTTGATTTTTTTTTTAATTGTTTTTTCCCCTTCTACTCTCTCTCTCTCTCTCTCTCTCTCTCTCTCTCTCTCTCTCTCTCTCTCTCTCTCTCTCTCTCTCTCTCTCTCTCTCTCTCTCTCTGTTTAGTTTTTGTTGATGTCATTTACTTATTTTCCCTTTTTTTTTCTTTCTTTTTCTACTTGTTCAATATCAATCAATCTCTTGACTCTATTTTTTTTTTCTATTTTTCTCATAAAAAATTTAATAAATATAATAAAAAAGAGAAAAAAAAAAAAGTAATATGTATAATGATTTAATTTTTATAAAATGTTATTTTATTAATTTTAAATAATAAATAAATAATATTTTATTACAAATAAATTACTTCTTATATGAAATGAAATAAAGATATAAGTGTAGATTTATATAAACTACTTTTTTTTTATCTTTCCACTTTTCTCCCCAACCGAACAAAATTTTTTTCCATTTCTCCAACTTAACACACAGGAGGAAAAATTAAATCTTATCTATCCTCTCATCATTTTCTATCATTCTACTTGATGATGATCTGATCGTCAGTTGATTTATGATCGTCCAGATGAAGCTGTTCCTCGCCAGACCAATCTTCTGCAACCCGTGGACGAACGAAAGGAAGTAGTTTGCCGGCGTTGTGCCTGCAAAAAGGTCTCCGATGCCAAAGTTAGAAAGATTGACAAAGGAGAACAATGGGAGTAATTTGCTAGAGTGTTTTCTTACCCTCCCCCTTTCGGGGTTCCGACTTTATATATGTGTGTTTGCAGGTTTTCTCTTTTAGCCGTTGGTGGAGCCTTGATGGAGGCTTTAATCTAGCCTGGTAACGTCTTTGCTGGGTGTTAATGATGAGCTGCCATTCCCAACGGTCTGAAGGTTTGATTACTGTTTTGTAACCGTTCCGTGGAGAGTGGGAACGAGTGTTCGGATCTTTGAGCAACGACCTTACCTCTAAGGACGATTTTAGTAAGATCGTCCTTATCTTGCATTGTATGGACGATTACCATTTTGGTCGGGCTTATCACTACTTTTTCATTTTCCCAACCAAACAACATCTTAAGTGAAATAAGGGTATTGAATTTTTAAATAAAGTAAGGAGTATGTTAAAAATTTTATTTGTTGAATTTTTAAATAGGATTTCATATTGACCCCCTTTCAATCGTCCCCCCTAGGTGAACTAAAAAGACTAATATTTTTTCGCTCATTTATTTTTGAAATTATCATGAGCAAAACTTGATCCCCAACCCCAACATTACATGATTCGTCATGCTAAATTTCTAATCCCAAAACTCTTAAGAATTCAACTCTACTCTCCTCTTATTTTATTGATTACATAACCTTAGGCCAATTTCTCTTCCAACTAATACCATCCTAATCAAATTACCAGCAAACAGCTACAAATCTCTTGCAAGACATTTAGGCACTATGCAAGCTCATAGCAAAATGTGAAATGCACACATTATGAAAACATGTATGCATTGTCATTTATGCCATAAAATCGAGAAGTGCCCAAGAGCAACGCTCCTAAAACAGGAGGGACATAACAGATTTAACAAAAACATTACCCATATCAACTCGCTCCTCCTTGCTACTCCCATTCGTCTAGAACAAGAACACTGCATGACTGAGTCCTACCTAGCCATTTACACCCAAAGTGACTAGACCTGCGTGTTACTATCTTTTTTTCTTTCTTGACAAACATGCAAAAGCTTTAGAACATTCATATAAATTTAGGCCTAAGCATCCATAATTTATGTTAATTTCATTTATATTTTGAATTCACTTTTTTCACACTTATGAATGCTTCTATTAAATGTTTATAATTTAAAATATATGTTTTTAACTCTATTGCAGCCGGATTATTTTGGCATATACTTTGTCATTTGATATCTTCAAATTTTTACTTATCGCATTATTCAAGCAAGAAATTGTCTCAACCATTCATCTTTCATTCTGTTTGCATTTAGTTTTCTTAAAATCATTGTATTTAAATGACATTATATATATGACTTATCCAAAAAAATAATAATAGTAATAATAATAATAACAACATGCATTATTTTTGTCAATTGAGTTTGAGTTGTGCACGGTAAAGCCCACAACTAACAATTAAACCAATAATAACTAAATTTAAATTGAGTATATATAAATTTTTTAAAAAAAGGGGTTGGGTCACAACTCACGAGTTACCCAAGTCGGTTTGAATTGATCTAAAAAAAAAAATCAGGCTCAGGTTGGGTCAGGTTAGGATAATTAGGATCTTATTGAAATTTGAATTCCTTCATATTCCATGTTATTTAGCGTTCAGATTGTGCATGTTTTTGTTGTATAACTTATCAAATCCATCCTTAAAAGTTATTATAGTTTTTTTAGTGAAGATTGTAATGTACTTTTGTTTCCAAAAAGAAAAAGAAAAAAGAAACCCAAAAATATGGTGTCTTTTCAACAAAAGAAATGATGCATTCACAATATTTTCACAACAAAATTTAAGTAGCAGGTTGTTACTAGTTGTTCTTGTTGGAATAAAAAAATAATCTTAATATTAGGTTCAACTAATAACAACCAACTACTTATTATTTGTTGTAACAATATTATTAAAATATTAACAAATAGTAAATAGATGGGATTCTCAAAGTCACAGACTCTCTCAGTCTCTCACACACATTCAGTCTCCAGCTTGCTTGAGAAGCAAGATCTCGCCCACGTGCGAGACGGTTATATTCCATTCCCGCCAAGCACCAAGCTTAAATTGAACATCACACCCATTTTTCCATCCTTCAAATAAAAAAAAAAACACCCAAACCTCTCTCCGATAACCTCACAATATGCCGAGTATCACCGTTGTGATTCAAGAAAACCTGCACTGGACTCTTGCAATGTCGAGGATGAACGGCGGTGAGTTTCTGAGGAAACTTTTCAATTTCTTCTTCTTTTTCTTTTTCTTTTTCCTTTGTTCTAAGATACCTGTTGCTGTTGCTGCTTTTCCAGTTCAAGTTCCAAATGGAACTTCACCTGAAGATTTGTTAGCATATTGCCAAAGCAGAGCACACATGTTTGGTATATCTTTTCCTTTTTTGTTTCCATGTTCTCTTTAATTGTCAATTCACAATTGTATGTTATCTAGGGTTTGTTTGTGAGTATGTGCTATAATCCATACAGAATTTTGGTTTGTATATTCAATTTTCTTTTAATATGTCTATGTTGAGAATTGTTTCCTTATATATAGACATATTCATAATAATGTGATTTATTTATGAATATGCCAATCAGAGAGAGATGATTGGGCCGATAAACGTTTTACCCCTGGGAGAGCGATGTTGCTGAATATCAGGTCCAATTTTCAAACATTGTTTTGTTTGAGGTATTTGATGAGGATTAGGCGCTGGAACAATCTTACACGGAGGGTGCTACGGCAATATCAGATCAGGCATTCTCGCGCTCTTAATGCATTTGTAGCCTCCATCTCAGAATTTGTGAATTGGGCCACCATGTTGCATTATTACCTTACACATGACGAGAGCATCGTATTGGTGCTCACTGGTTTTTGTGATTATAAGGTCTTCTGAGTCTCTGACCATTCACTTGTGATGGGATGCTTCCACTTGTTCTCCACCAGTGGGTTTGGAAGTTGGAACCTACTTTAATAAATACCATAACTATCTTGTTCTTTCACTGCCTTTTGGGATTTGGGTGTTTAACATTTTTGGATTTAGGTTCCCTTTTGCAACATCCTCTGTCATGAGATGGAATGGCATGATGGGTGCAGGATACAGAAGCTGTCTTTGGTTTTCGTTTTTAAGATTTCACTTTAATTGCATTTTATGTTGCCTATTGTGGGAGCATAAATCATAGCCAAGCTCAGTTTTCAATATATGAGCTCTGAATTCCTCAATTTAATTATGACATGTCACACTTATACATACTATGTATATTCTACAACATCTCCTGAATTTCTTTTTGGATTTATGTGTATGCTGCAAGTTGTTCCTGTATTATAGGTTTGCTTTCATGTCAGAGATTATACCAATTGCACTATTTGTATTATAGGTTTGCTTTCATGTCAGAGATTATACCAGTTGCACTATTTATGGGGAAAAAAAAAAGTCTATAAGCATCTTGAAGAAATAGGTTATGTTTTTATTTCTGGTCAATTCGAACTATTTATTTCCTTATTTCACATTGCTGCATAAAATGGAGTATACATAACCTTAGTGAAGGAAGTCCACTAGTGAAAACTGATTGAAAGGGATGCACGCAAGTGATTGCAAGAAGCTAGGTTCTAAGCTTAAGGTCTGTAACATTTATGTTCCTCTTAACTCTCAGGTGTTAATAATGTCGCTCAATCTTAGATAAGAATGTGGCACATTAATAGGAATTAAATTTAAGAGCAGAATTTGTTCACAAATTGGAAAGAAGATATATACAAGGTTAAAATAAGGAATGCTCTGGCACTACATATTAAACAGGAATTTGTGTAATAAAATGTAGGTATCTAATGGGCTATATGAAACATGAACTTCAGATTATTCTATGAAGGCCTGAGTCTCAGTTCCCCAAATAGTTCAGATGGGGTTTGAAGTTGATATGATTGCTGGCAAAGGAAGTCTGTGTATTTGCCTCTCTTCATTACATTTTTTAAATTGATTGTGGTAGATTAAGTTTTCTCTTTTCTAAATTGCTTTGATAGTTGTCTTCTTCTATTTTTCTTTTCCCTGAAAAGTAATAAAATTATATATATTGAAGACAAGGAGAGCTGAAATGGTAGAGCCTCCTAAAGAATTTTAAGGTAAGCCCAAATCCTAGTACAACATTCAAAACAGAAATACTAGAAAGTAGACTTGATCTTAATATATCTCTTCTAGCCTTCTTCTTGTAAGAAAAAAAAAAAAGGATTAAAAACCTATCCATGCCTTCTAAAATTTGGTTATTCTACAACAATAGCAATAACAACACCTTAGTCCCAAAATTTGGGGTTGGCTGTTGTTATGTTAACCGAAATTGTAACTGCTGTCAATTGTAAAAGTATTCTATGAAGCTTGTGTCCTAGTTTTGAACTACAAAGTACAAGATGCTACTTCAATGAAAATTTTTTAGTTTGTACAATCATTTCTGGACAAAGGGGGTTTTTTGCATTCACTTGAACCTGTGATTAATTGGTACACAAATAAAGCCTGGCCAGCCAAGCTACGTATAAGCAGAACTTCGTGACAGGCTTGCCTCAATCATTCTGTATGCCATTCTGTTCTGATTTCTAATCTTTCTCATCTGCATTTGAGACAGGAAATTGGAATTGGTTCCTTGTGTGTTATTATCTTCTGACAATGAACAAATATTGATGTGGAGGGGATTGGAAATCAATGCATGAAAAAGCTCCTTCAGCTACAACCCCCCCTGAAATCAGCATTGCAGGTGGTTCTGAAAGTTCAGCTATGCGTTAGAAAGAGGGAATGGGACAAGTCACATTGCATTCACACAAATTTCTTTGAAACCATACTGTGCAATAATTGTTTGTTATAATGATGGGAATAATATGTGGCGCACTCCTGAGGCGAAATTGGATGACATTACAGGTTTCTGTACATTGTGTTTTCTTAACTGGGTTTTAGGTTCCTAAAGGAAGTTATGCAAGTAACCCAAATGCACGCCATATAATTGGGTTTTGAAAGGTGATTCAGTTATGGATTGTTGAAATTATTCCTTATATTAGCAATTTAGCTTTCTCAAAACATTTTCCCCAGAAAAAAAAAAAAAAAAAATCTCAAAACATATTTAGCAAACCGGCCTCTATTATTGTCTTTATTTGAATATTGCTCATTGCAGATTGTCTTGGGCACTAAAGCCTTTGGTCACGTCTGCAGACTTACAGCATTAGAGGTAATTATGCAGAGTTAATGAAATTATTTCTTTTACACACAGGTAGGTTACTTTTGCCTTACCAAGTGCAGTACAAGTTACAACCACTGATTCTATGCATACACAGATACTTGTCACATTAGGGTGAGGAGTTTCTAAGCTTCCCACTATATATTAAACATTATGAAATTATTATCTTAGGTTTATTAAATAAAAAATCATAAGGAGCCTTTTGGTTTGGTTTCATTTACATATCTTGCTCTAGAATTTGAGGAGGAAGGTATTATTTTTTGTACTTATGGATGTCTATGAATTTGGCATTATTTTCTTACAGCTGATATCAAGAAGCATCCTCACTTCCATACACTATCTAACACTCCATTTGATTTGTTGTAAAACATTTTCATTAAAATATTTTCAGATGTTTTGTGTGATATGTAATTTTTCAAACACAACCCATCAAACCGATGAACCCCGAATGAGTGGGGAGAGCCACAATGTGTTTTTGTAAAATATTTTACAAAGGATTTTACAATCAACTAAAAACGTTTTTAAATTTGATCAAATTTTACAATAAAACAAACACGATAAAAAGCTAAAAATATTTTCTGTAAAATATTTTATAGTGAAACAAGCAGGGCATTTACCTGATGTACCTAGTTTGAAGGCTTTTTTTGAAAAGTCTTCTTTGGAAAAACCAGTCTTCCAATCTTATGGAAAAAAGTTCAATCTCATGGAAACAATTTTCAATTGAGCCTTGAAAGGATTTTGGAAACCCACTAAAGGGCCAACTTCCCTTGAAAACAACTTAAAAGCCCAACGAGTCTTTCAAAAACTTTAAAGGTTCCTATGAGTTTTTTTTTTTTTTTTTTTTTTTTGATAGAAGATTAAGTTCAAGTTACCCCTAGTGCAACTTTAATGGCCTGTTTGGAAGTTTAGAGAGGGAGGAGAGTAGAGGGGAGTAGATGGGAGGAAAGTAGTGGAGAAAAGAGTAGAGGAGAATGGTTATCTTCTATCTTGTTTGGATGTTTTTAAAATTAGTAAGGGAGAATGGAGTAATTAGCCCTTCCTCTATTTTAAAAATTAGGATAGAAAGGAGAGGAAATGATTTAAATAGACAAATTTATCCCTATTTGAAAATAGACTTGCAAAATTGGTCTATTATTAATTTGTTATATTAAATAATTATGTAATCAACATTCTCATTTCATCAAATACCACTAATAAAAGTATAAAACTACTATTAACTATTATAAAATAATTTTTATTACCTCAAAAAAAATTATAATAAGTATTCTGATTAATTAGCTAGGTTGAGAAAGTGAAAATTTCAGAATTAGCGTTAATAGAAACGTGAATAAACGTTAAGCTCCTTTTCCCTCTCTTTCTCAGCTAATTTTCTCAAGAACCAAACAGAATATCAACAAAATATACAAAGAAACGAAACCTGGATATGATTGAGAAACGATCTCGCAGAGTTAAGCTAGATTCAAAATCCAACAAATATTATCGAGAACCGATCTCGTTGAGTTAATCGAAATTCCACACTCCGCCGAGGGACCACCGCAAACAATACTGATTTTAAGAACTCTACGTTTCTCCACCGCTTACTCTTCCTTCTCCACAATCCGGTCATCCACAACCTCCAGGGAGGCGCGTTGAACTCCAACGCTCCACGAACAACTTATAATTCTGTAATCGCATGAAATTCAGAGAACCAGCAAAGAAAGCGTTCGGTGAAGAAGTTCCAACGTTGGACCTCCAACGAGTCCTTCGACGTCGTCCTCAACGACTCGTCCTCGTTCTCGTCAGTAACAAAGGTATATAGCATGGCTACATATTACTCTGTTTGGTTGCCCAGAAAGTTGGAGCAATAAAATTAAAAAATTTCAAGTTATTAATTGATTTTTTATTAATTATTTTTTCATTTTCGTGGTCTTTCAATGGTTTTTAGCGAAAATGGCATGCTTAAGTGTGTAAAAAAAGGGGGTTGTTTAGCTTCAGTGTCAGTGAAATAGTGAGATTCAAAATTTTTTTTTTTTTCATTCACCTAAAATTTTCTCAAGAAACAAACAATGATTATTTATATAATCGGTTTGTAATTTTGTTAATTTAGAAAGGATAAATTGGGAAATTCATTTGGTCAATAATTTATCTACTCTACTCTCCTTCTAAATCTCTCCAATTTTGGAGAATTAAAAATGAGAGGTTAGAAGTAGTTGAAATCCCTCCAAACCCCTCCCTCTCCTTCTTTAAAAAAACTTCTAAACAAGGTAATTGAATTACTCTCCCTCCCTTTACTCTACTCCCCCTCCTTTTTTAAACTTCCAAACAGGCCATAAGTAATGCTACACATATAAACATCTAGTGCATGAATCAACTTAGTTCTTGATTCAAACAAAAAGAAAATTGAAACCCCCTATAGATGAATAAAGTTAAGAGAGTAAAGAGTGTTGTGCTGTTTTAGCATAATGAAATTTAATGTTAATGTTATCAAAATAAATAAATCCTATAAGATTCCTACCAATAACCCAAACATATGAATCTCAAATCCTTGGAAATATGAGTAGATTCATAATCAAGCCAAACATAGAGATAATTATATTTTTAGGGATCACATTCCAAGAAATTTGAATGTCATTGGATAATGTCAATTCCCTAAACCAAACGCTGTCTAAAGTTATGTACAAATAAACAAAACAAACAAAATAATTCCAAATTACAGTGTTGTAATGCTTACCATATCACATCGAAATAAATGCCCCCTTATAGTATCAACAATTCCACCCCTGGGGCTAAGCTTGTTTCTAATTTCTTCGCACAAGCTGTAGCTGCTGCTAATTTCTTCTTGATATAGCTAGAATCATGTAATATTTCTCCCAGACTTAGCCTTTGTGTATAAACAATTATCTTCTCCAATGACGTAGCTTTATTGATTAAATACAAGGCAAGCTGCATGTCAGCAAAACAGCCAACAAAACCAATCAATTCAACCACCTTGAGGCATTGGTGTGGACATGTATCCCTCCGCACATTTATTTCTCCATCCATTTGGGGATCATTTAGCCCAACAAACTGTCACAGGGAAGAAGTAAAGGTGTTATGCTAGTTAAAAGATAGGCACACCATTGTTATTAACAATGTCATCAACAAAAGACTAGAAGTTTAGACTTTGCGTAGCCACAACTAATAGGTTGTCTACTTTATTATATTTTCATATTTGTTGAATATAAGTAGGCCATTACCTATGCAATGCCAACTGAGACCATTGCATGTTCCATAAGGCTAGAAATCAAGCTTATTTGCAAGGAAAAATTTTACCACCACACCAGTTTTGGGGAAATTTTCTCCAGCCCACTACGTGGCAGTCAAAGAGACTATCAACATTACTTTTAGTCACATGAATTGCTTAATTAATACAAGTGGATGGTCTTATAAATTATGAAAACCCTGTCCTATTTGCAAATAAACATCAAAATATCATTACAATAAAAAGAAACATAAGCATAATACAACAAAAATACAAATCTTCAAAATATCATTACAATAGAAAGAAAACATAAGCATACTACAACAAAAAATAAACCCCATTATGCTGACGCAATTTGGATGTAGGTGCTAACCAATTCCAGCTTCCATCCGTAAAGCCAAGTACTAGAGCTATTAATATGAACAGGGTAACTTTCCTAATCCATGGGCTAGAAACTATACTGCATTCAACCAAACAAAAGTTGCAAAAAACCATATAAAAAAACACCACTTGAAATAGGCATATCATTTTTATCCTATGAATTGAATGCTGTGCAATAAAGAATGGACTGATTTTATTTGCAACGAACACTCAAAAAAAAAAAAAAAAAAAAACAATTTTAAGAGAGAATGATCCACAACTTGCAAGTTCCTTGAGGACTGATTCAATTTGCTAAAAAAATTAAAACATGATATTTGCTTTCAATAAAGGAAAGAAAAATTCTCACACAACAAACAAGTTGAGTGAGAGCCATAGCAATTCCACACCAAATTCATGACTGAATCTAACCAACAAAACATGAGTTAGATAGTTGTACTTCCACTAGACATGGTTCACAATACACAATAAGGGCGGAACAAATACACCAACATAGAAATGATTAGGACGAAGCAACATAGAATGTAACCCTTTATCAATGTTATGCAAGCCATGATAATTGTCTTCTATTTATTATCTAATCCATTAAAACATGTTCTATACATTTTTGTTTATTTTTTATTTTTTATATAATCGATAGTTGAGAGATGGGGGATTTGAACCTTGGACATCACTGTTGGAAAAACCATGAGGTAATAATTGAGCTACAATGCCCTTGGCATGTTCAAGGTATAATTTATATATAGTTAACTCTAATCACTTTGATATTGCAAGCATGCAGCATGATGATGTAATCAAACAATGCCAACAATGGATTAGTCAACAAACACATTCATTTAAAAGTTAGTGATATTACAATGATAAATGTTATACCAGGTGTGACTTAAACCAAGCCAATAACCTCTATAGACAGCAAAAAAACACATAATAAAAATGACATCGTAAGGGCTGTTCAAGTAAATGACAGAAGGAGTTTGATAAACAATTGAGACAACAATAAAACATTACATGGGACTTATCTACAATTGATACTTGATAGCAAAGCAAATATGTGGCTACATAACACATATGCATACTAAGATAATAAAATATACAGCTTAAGTGAAGATGTAGATAATAAAATGTCAGCACAATAAAACTTACCAACTCTAAATTTATAAGAGTTACCTTGAGCACAATTCTTTGCAACATAGGGGATGCTGTAAGAAAGGAAGTGCAACAAGGAATGCCATCCAAGAAAAGTCGATGTATATCCAATTTCAGTAGCCTAAGATTTCTTAACTTTGGTAATTTGGGGAACCTGAAAAATCTCTGAAAAATTGAACCAAGAAAAAATAGCACATTCATAAACAAACATTATCAGCATGAGAAAAATAAAATTATATATATATATATATATATAAAGTTAACAATCATGAAATTTTTTTGACTAACCAAAATCATTAATTCAAGTGTCTCCAGCTGAGAGAAATAATGTGACATTGGGCAACGATTTTTAAATGAATAACCAACATAGCTATCCATCACAGACAGAGAAACAAAATTGGGAATATCACCTAGAAGGATCCTTGTTGTCTCACAACCAAAATATTTGAAAGAAACCAGATTTATAGCATGAATCTGAATGTGTTTGAGATTTTGGCAGAATATTATCTTTAAATGCTTTAGCTTGGGCAAAGGGCAAGAAGTCTTTAAATTCATTAGAGACCTTGATATCTCCACATGTAATATTTCAATGAATGGGCAATTAGATAAAATATATTCGAGAACTTCCCCAGTCACTTCCACAGAAGTCAAAGAGAGGTCTGTTAAGGATTCAAGACTGTAACTCTGAAAAGGCTGACTAGTAAGAGAATATTTATGACGCCCAAGCGACAACAAATTCAATGAAAGCTTTTTAACTTTTTTTCTCATTGAAAATCTTATCCAATTGTCAAGTACCGCCGAGAATGTCCCATCCATGTCAAAGAAAACTCTAAACTCATCTATAGTATCACCTTGATGCAATTCCAATACATCATTCACCCAAACAATAAACTTAGATCTTTCAGAATACAATGCCGTCCTAAAGTCAGCAATAGAAATCTCATGACACTTGTATTTCTCCCACACAGGTTGCAACCTTGATTTATCGAAAACTAAGTTACAAGTCACAAATGTCCACAAATATCTCCACCTTCTAGACAGGATACTTGTTCTCTGCCTTTCTTCCAACTTCAATAATGACAGAATCGAGACAAGAATTTCATCTGGCAAGTCACTTAACCGATCTTGGGACAAATTGATTCTCTGAATATTAGAGGCAGTGAATATTAGCAAAGAATATAACATATTTTTGTAACTTTTTAATCAAATACCACCAAAAAAAAAAAAAAAAAAAGAGTCAACAAAATTTTGACTTCGGGTAACGAAATTTATCACCTTTTGGTTTGTAATTTTTGAGCTGGGATGAACTATCTTTGCCAGGTTAGTCTGTCTCTTCGCCATCTAGTATAGGACTTTAATAAATATAATAAAAACTGCAGCACAAAGAAAGATCAAAACTTTAGTCGATATTCGCTGAGACCAGAGTCTGTCAGCACATCCAATGTTTAAAATTAAGTAATGAAAAAATAGCTATCAAAATATAATAGAGAAAATAAAAAGGCAGGATTTTTAAGAACTACGAAAGTTATGAGAAGAACAAAGAAGGCATAGAAATAAATAAATAAAAAAAATCAAAAGACACCGATGTGGGAACCTAGATTCACATACAAGCAGATACAACGAAGACAAAAAATAATAATAATAATTTAAAAAAACTAAGAAATAAAAGAAAAAATTTATATAGAGACTCACTCACCGGAGGTGGCAGAGTGCGAAAGAGAGTCTATCGGCCTTGGAGCAAGTGCCGCGCTTAACAAGAAGAAGGAATTTGGTGTTAGTGTTAGTGGACTGGATATGTTAAGACGGGCTTTAATTATGTTTCTTTTCTTTTGGGCCATAATGGGATGAGCCACTTAAATTGTTACTTCTCTAGAAGATCTGAGTCTAAATATTAATAGGTTTATTTAAGGGTATGTTTAGATATAGTTTATTTTGTTAAAATTGAAAATTTATCGTTGAAAGTACCGTAGATTAGTTTATTTTGTTAAAATTGAAAATTTATCGCTGAAAGTACCGTAGATAAAGGTAAAAGTTAGTTGAAATTGTATAATAGGACTCATAAATAGTATCAAAAAGTATAGTGAGGACCATAAATAGTAACAAAAATAAACTGAATAATGAAATAATTTATAATTTTCATTGGTTTCCAAATGCATACTAAATTGTTAGAGTAATAGCATCTAGTTTTTAGAAAATATCTCATTTAATCATTTCAAAAACTATTTTATCTATAATATAATATCATTTTACAATACACCTAACATTTCAACTTTTATTTTACCATATAATGCATTAAAATAATATATTTACATAATAAAATAATATAACCCAAAATCATCTCTATTTTCTCACATTTCTCTCCTATTACTAATTTTTTTCTCTCTCTTTCTTTCTCTTGACCAACTATCGCCGCCAAGCAACCCAAAAGCATAGCACCACCCATCGGCACAGCTACTGATTCAAACCATAATAGAAACACAAAGCCAAATAAATCCCAAAACAGAAACTCAATTAGCCAAACAAAAACTCAAAACTAGTACCCAGACAAATCTCAAAACCCAAATTGCCACTGCAACCACCAACTACCACCACCACAACAACGAACAAACCCAAAAAAAGCTACCAAAACTCAAACAAGCTACTACAAAATTAAACATTTAAACAAAAACCCTTCAACCCATTAAGCAAAAACTCAATCTTAAAATCAAAAAACTCCGACAACTAAATTAAACACTTAAAAACAAAAACTCATTAAAAGCAAAGCAAAAAAAATCATAAACTTCAAATAAATACCCCAAAATCCAATAATTGGCGAGGTTGAGCCCATCATTGGAGGAGAGGTTGAGCATCCCATCATTGGAGGAGAGGTTGAGCAACCCATCATCGGAGGCAAGCTTGACCGCCTGCATCACAGGACCATGTCGCCGAAACCACCAAACCTACGCCGGACCCACGACCCACACCAAGAAAAAACGACCACCATGAGTGAGATGTGAGAGAGAGAAGCCATGTTCTGGAGAGAGAGACAGACAGACAAACAGACAGAGAGAATGAGATAATGAAGAGAGAGAAAGAGGCAGATATTTGTAGGTGGGGATAAAAGAAATATTATTTGGGTTTTAGAACGTTGCTACAATACCATCATAAATTTATGATGGTACTATGGCACAATTGTAAATTTTTTTAGAATTAAAAAACCGGGTACTGATGCTCTTACTCTCCCTCTCTTCATCAATACCAAAAAGCGATTCGTGTCTTGATCTGATAATAAAGAGCTATCATCAAGAGCAAATGTCATAGGTTGAAACTCTCTTAAAAAAAAAAATAGTATTTTTCTCCTTCACATGCCCTACCCCAAAACACACACTCGGACACTCTCTTTTCTAAAAAAAAAAAAAAAAAAACTCAAACACTACTTGTAGGCCACCAACATTTAAGCAATAAAGGGTTATCTTTCAATATTCAATAGAGTGCACATAATCAAAGGATTTACAAACTAGAGCTTAGAATTTAATAAATAAATAAATAAGTGATATATTACTCCTTTTTTATGAACAAAACATTCATGAGAGAGAGAGAGAGAGAGAGAACTCAAATATGGTATTAAGGGTGAGCTTGGAGGTGAAAGGGTTGAGCTTCATTAGCAAAGCCAAAGACTGTCCAATCCAACCAGCATGACTCTCAGCTCATTCGTCGTTCGTTGCCACTGCCACTGCCACTGCCACTTTACCGTTTCACTGAACTACCTTGACTTCGCCACCACTTGCTTTAACTTAAAAGGAAAGTTGGGTTTGTCTTTGATGTCTTTGGATTTGGGTTTTGTGTTATGGTAAGTCATGGCAACGAGGGAGAGGACGGGTTTGTTGGGATTTTTATTTGGTGGTTTTGTAATTTGGATTTTATTGGGTGGGTTTGCTATTTGTGTTTGTGTTTTGATTTGGTATGGTGAAATGAAAGAAACTTAGTTACACAAACCTTAGTTGCACAAACAAACTTTTATATCTCTAAAAAGCCTCACTGTATATGGATTATAACGTCCTTTAAATATCAAATCAAATGGATCTCGAATTTGACTATGAGCCATGTTGAGTAATGATGCAGTAGATTATCTGACATGTTTCCTATGTTGCATAACTATTAGCACATAAAATAGTGTGTTTGGTAGAGAAAAAATAGTGTGTTCATGTGAAAATCAAAAAACGACAAGCAACTAATCATAGTTTGCCGCATAAAATAATTGTGATAAAAGTTGTAGGTTAGCTTATCATACTAGATTTACTCTTACTACTTTATTGCTTGACACATGCATGCAACAGTTAGCTGTGGCATTTGGCCACGCCAAAGTATCTTTTTTATTCTCCATGTGAATATGGTTGATCTCTTTTCCTAAACAGATTTATCTAATTGCTTGTTATACAATTCAATATCACACCATATCCAAAATTCTTGTTCCACCATTAAATTTGAAATGATGAATTAATACAAGTTCTCCAAAAATGCATATATTATTCATTATTTAAGAAGAAAGCATATTAAATCAGTCCACATGCAAAGGCATTCCCTTTAAACTTCAAAACATAAGGAGGACTACAAAGAAAGGGAAACTTATTAGCCAACAAAGTTTTGATTCTTCTATGGCAAAACATTATAATTAATTAAGGGACTAATTATAGGTTTAAATTGTACTAGCAATGTAAATCTTATATTCTACACAATTTGTTGATCTACAATGTAAGATTTACATTGCAAGTATAATGTAAACCTATAATTACCTTAAATAAGGAGTCACTTTGATTCTCTAGGACTAATAAAAGATAGTTTCACGTGAGAATTAATTAACTTAAGAGCTCCTTCAGACTTAATGCGCCTTGGTGTTTTATATTGGCTGATCAAGGCCCCTTGAAAAAGTCCAACAATTCTTCAAACGTGCCTAGTTCCACCACTCGAATCTCAAGGGGCCCTACAGACTTGTTATGTGTACAGCATATTCGATATGTGTAATCGAGCTCTTCTTCCATAATAATGCAACATTCTTGTAGCACCTTGTCATCGAGTGCTGCAATATTAGCCAACTGATCATCATCATCTGCCTTCGATGATTCATGAAATCGAATTTCCCAATACAATACATAATGTCCTAGGCCTATTGGCTATTGGCATAGTTGATGCATCCACATAGCTAGTGTAGTCCATGAGTAGAGCACTATAAGGCTCTAGCAATTTCTTGGCCACATTGATGCTCTTTTGCAAATCCTCTTTGTTGGTTTTGTCGTCATCTACACTGAGAATGATGTCTCTCCTACATATGTATGGAAATTGTGGAGCTCGATTGTGGAATCCGATCACTTGTAGCACGTCACCAACACGATGACGATATAGTCCTAATGGGACATGTTGAAATTAAAAAGCTTAGTGTTAATGAAAATACGACACCAATGTATATATTAGTGCATAAATAACAAAATTGGTATAAGAGAAGCTTTGAATTTGAATTTTTTTTTTCTTTTTTTTAATTTAAAGAAAAGGACTTTTATGTCGTGATGATAGTTCCATACTATTCATAAGTAGGGTTTAAGTGAGTCAGGAAAAGTGAATTTATCTGCGAGTTTTTTTTTTTTTTTTTTTTTTTTTTTTTTTTTTTTCTTCGCTTAGTCTGAAAACAAAAGAATATATTCAACCTTAAAATCAAAGTAAGGAAATAAGAATAAAAACATTTGTCCACTTTTAATGTTTTGATTGCATGTAATTCTTCAATTAGTTAAGTGTCCCTTTTTTTTTTCTTATATAAGATTTTCATTTGAAAAAAAAAAAAAGCAATTGCAAGTAAAGACCCACCAGCAATGGTAGTGACCGCCAATTCATAATAACAGCCAAGCCTAACTTGTATAAGGTCGACAAGTCTATCATTGGGTACTTCATCTTCTTCACCTACGTTCATCAACATTGTCCCATTCTCTCCCAAGGGTATAAATTCAAAATAACCCATATTGGGCAAGAGGGTATATGCTACATCAGAAGGGTCACATAAGGGCTTCAAGTTAACCCCAAAGAAACATTCTGATGAGGTATAAATGTTTGACACCAATGGCAATTTCCCATCACTATAATACTCTAGGGCCGGTATATATTGTGCCATCGAGCCAGTGATCGCAGCCTCAATGAACTTAGCTCTAGGCCAAAGTAGAAGTACATGCCCTTGCCCTCGTCAACACCAGGGACATACCTGGAATTAGAATGTCACACATGCTTAATTAGAAACAAGATGTATTCTTGTATAGCTAACCTGACCTTAATTAGTTGTGCGGGTTATAACTAATAACTTGTTATGAAATCTAATTCAATGCAGGCTTGTGATTATGGTTTTATGATTGTAATGATTTAAAGTCAAAACTTAGAAAAAATCTTACTGGATTTTAATTAGAGTTTAATTTTGTGCTAACTGTTAAGTGTCCAATTGACCTTTTAAAATTTTGGTGAACCACAATAATGTCATTGCTTCAATCTCAATACAATACTTGTTACTGAACTGTTCTGGAGATGAGCACCCTACAAAAATGTGAGTCCCATTTATTATTCATAGATATCTATTTGTATTCCATTCATTGTTTATATATGTTTTACATAAGAAAATGAACTGGTGTAATAGTTCTTTAAAGAATAACCCAAATGTCATTATATACTTCTAATCGATGCTAGTCTACTTTCAACTTTATATCTTCGCCTAATTGTTGTGCATGCTTTAAATCCAAAGTTAGATCTACGTTTCAATTTCATTACTATTTGGCAAAATTCTAAGGTATTTTTTCATTTTTTTCATCTCTATCTTTATTCTTCAAAATGTTATGTTGTCTACGTGAATATGAAATGGATATATATATATATATATATAACATCAATAATATCATTATAATTGAACATGTCTATGTGTAAGTACGGGTTACAAGGTAAATAGTAAGTGAAAGACTAAAAGTCAATTTTCTTTAACAATTTTTAAAAGAAACATTAGTAAAAACATAAAAACAAAAAAGGAAATGTTAAACAATGCCCTTAAGACATTGGTTTAAGAGATATTTTTAAAAACATTTTATTAGGAGAATAATAAAACAATAAATGTAGTTTGTAAGGACTCAATTTGTAACGATCCCAAACCGGTCTTGGGTTTGTACACTAAAAGAGCCCAAACAATATAATTTGTAGAGCGTGATTTTGAAAGGCTAGGCCTTGGTCACCGTACGGTGGGTGGTCATGGTATTCATACAGAGATTTACCATGTTTGCCCAAGAAGTCTTTCTCCTCGGCATGGCCTAGGAGGCCCTGGTTCTTGGCCTTTTTTCCCAGCCCCCTTTTCTGGATTGCTTACTTCTCCTTTTATATTAGCCTTTACTCCTCCTCCAACGTCCACGTGTAGCTTCAACCATACCCAAAGTGGTTGGAGGTGGTTGTAAAAAATGAAAAGCATTGCTCTGTCTGACGCAGAGTATTTAATTGCAGTAATGACAGCCTTTCCTTTGTTCTTTGTCGCCAAATTGTCCAGGGGTCCTTTCTCCATCAACGTGGATGTGTTCGGTTTTTCCCTAAATTGTTTCTATACCGTTCTTGCCCTTTCTTTTAGGAATGCTTTAGGATGCCGAGGATAGAATCATCCTCGGCTATGTCTCGTGGCTATTTGGACTTTCATTGTATGTCTTCGGAAATTCCTCTTCTCGGCTCAGGCCTTGGACCCTAAAGCAAAGTGGGCCGGGGTCACAAGCTCTTTGGCCCTACAATAGCCCTTCAAAATCCTGCTGTCCAGCCCCTCGGATGGAGATGAGGGTTTTGGTGACGTCAGGCCTATGTCACGGCTTGCCAAGCTTTGTCCTTCATTAATATCGGTGTCTTCTCGTTTGCCTGGGAAACGCTCCAGGTTATGAGACATTCATTTGGTTTTACTCACGTCGTGCTTCTGCTGTTTCAGTGTACGAGGCGCGCTTTTAATAAGTTTTTTTTACGAGGCAACGCCAATCCAACGGTTGTAGATGGCGTTGGGAGTTGAGTGGGAATTATCTCGTTTGTAGTTTTTTCTGGAAATCTGTACAGATTAAATGCCACCAGACTTGCCTTCCATATAAGAAGCAAGGTAGGAGGTCATTTCCTTTACGTACAAACTCCTCAATCTTTCCAAATTCCTAAACCACCTGTTGTGCTCAAAGTCCTCACTGTCAGTGGGATTAAGCCTTAGGGAGTAACATGGTTGGGGCGAAGGGACCACACCCTCTCCAGAAGTATTGGGTCACTCCGAGACTCAAGATGGCCCGGTCAGGGCAAAGGAGACAAAGACTCAAAACACTCTTCCCCCTTGACAAGGCGGGAAAGAAGCCTCTTCTTCCTTTAGCCAAAATCCGAAGTAGGTGCTGGTTGCATCAGATTTTTGGTGCGACGGCATTAGGGTTGCTCATCATCGGTACCATTCGCTCTCTCTCGAGCGCTGCTAACTTGGCACTGGACTGATGGGAGTCAGAGCTGGCACGGGGATTAGACATCCCTGCTTCCTCCTCTCCTCTTTCTCTGGTGCCTCCTTTTACCTCCGCTTCTTCTTCTCTTCCATCACTAAGGACATCCTGATGTTTCTGCTTCTTCTTCTGCCTTTTCTCCCCTTCCATCAAAGGGACCATCCTGACACGCTTAGTCGCCACAAGAGCAAAATTTTGAAGGATTTTATTGTTCCCTTGTATCTTTTTCTTTTTTGCTTTTCTTTTTACTTTTGTAGTTAGCTTCCGGTATAGGCTTGTTTAAGCCCCTTGTTGTACGCTGTACTATTTCTTCGTATTAATAAACGATGACTTTACTTTATTCTAAGTACTCTCTCTTTTCTGCAATAGTTATATTGTGAATGGGTGTGCTATCTATTTTTTTTTTTTTTTTTAATTCTGAACGATACCTAGGGCCGAAACCCCTGCTAACAGAAAGCTATTATTTTGAACTTATTGAGACAAACAGGCATAATAATGCCGACCTGAAAAAGGTTATACATATAAGACTAACTAGGATAACAGCTGAATGCTATGTATTGCATATGAAGCGATCATCCGAGGATGGGTAACCCAAAATGAACTATCCAAGAGGGTCGCCGAGGAGTAGGGTACTTTGCCACGTTCCTAACAACATCCATAGCTTTAACCATTTTTGGCATCCGATCCGAGGACCGAGGTATGATTGTACCGGGCCTAAATACTCGCTTACATTAGTCTCCCTAGAGATGGGGATCTGAGGACGGTACGGGATTTCCATTATGTCTAAGATTTAATCCATTTTCTAATAACTAATCTCCCCATAGGTTTAAGTCCGAGGGCCATGCAATACCTTAGTTCTGTCCAAAACTTAGATTTTTCTTTAAGTAGTTGGTTTCCCCATAGGTTTGAGTCCGAGGACCATGCAATACCTTGGTTCTGTCCAAAACTTAGAATTTTCTTTAAGTAGTTGGTTTCCCCATAGGTTTGAGTCCGAGGACCATGCAATACCTTGCTTCTATCCAAAACTTAGAATTTTCTTTAAGTAGTTGGTTTCCCCATAAGTTTGAGTCCGAGGACCATGCAATACCTTGGTTCTGTCCAAAATTTAGATTTTTCTTTAAGTAATTGGTTTCCTCATAGGTTTGAGTCCGAGGACCATGCAATACCTTGGTTCTGTCCAAAACTTAGAATTTTCTTTAAGTAGTTGGTTTCCCCCATAGGTTTGAGTCCGAAGACCATGCAATACCTTGGTTCTGTCCAAAACTTATATTTTTCTTTAAGTAGTTGGTTTCCCCATAGGTTTGAGTCCGAGGACCATGCAATACCTTAGTTCTATCCAAAACTTAGAATTTTCTTTAAGTAGTTGGTTTCCCTATAGGTTTGAGTCCGAGGACCATACAATACCTTGGTTCTGTCCAAAATTTAGATTTTTCTTTAAGTAGTTGGTTTCCCCATAGGTTTGAGTCCAAGGAGCATGCAATACCTTGGTTCTGTCCAAAACTTAGATTTTTCTTTAAGTAGTTGGTTTCCCCATAGGTTTGAGTCCGAGGACCATGCAATACCTTGATTCTATCCAAAACTTAGAATTTTCTTTAAGTAGTTGGTTTCCCCATAGGTTTGAGTCCAAGGAGCATGCAATACCTTGGTTCTGTCCAAAACTTAGATTTTTCTTTAAGTAGTTGGTTTCCCCATAGGTTTGAGTCCGAGGACCATGCAATACCTTGGTTCTGTCCAAAATTTAGATTTTTCTTTAAGTAGTTGGTTTCCCCATAGGTTTGAATCCAAGGAGCATGCAATACCTTGGTTTTGTCCAAAATTTAGATTTTTCTTTAAGTAGTTGGTTTCCCCATAGGTTTGAGTCCGAGGACCATGCAATACCTTGGTTCTGTCCAAAATTTAGATTTTTCTTTAAGTAGTTGGTTTCCCCATAGGTTTGAGTCCAAGGAGCATGCAATACATTGGTTCTGTCCAAAACTTAGATTTTTCTTTAAGTAGTTGGTTTCCCCATAGGTTTGAGTCCGAGGACCATGCAATACCTTGGTTCTATCCAAAATTTAGATTTTTCTTTAAGTAGTTGGTTTCCCCATAGGTTTGAGTCCAAGGAGCATGCAATACCTTGGTTCTGTCCAAAACTTAGATTTTTCTTTAAGTAGTTGGTTTCCCCATAGGTTTGAGTCCGAGGACCATGCAATACCTTGGTTCTGTCCAAAATTTAGATTTTTCTTTAAGTAGTTGGTTTCCCCATAGGTTTGAGTCCAAGGAGCATGCAATACCTTGGTTCTGTCCAAAACTTAGAATTTTCTTTAAGTAGTTGGTTTCCCTATAGGTTTGAGTCCGAGGACCATACAATACCTTGGTTCTGTCCAAAACTTAGAATTTTCTTTAAGTAGTTGGTTTCCCTATAGGTTTGAGTCCGAGGACCATGCAATACCTTGATTCTATCCAAAACTTAGATTTTTCTTTAAGTTTAGGGGGATTAGCCCCTCGGCCAAGGTGTGGGACGTTGATCTGACATTGAAAGCCCCTAGAACCATCCGTGCCACTGACGCTTCGAAACGTAGCCCCTAGTGGAACTTTATGTTAAGACACTACAACGGGCTGCTGGAAGTGATGGAGGGACTTTCTCGATCTACCGCCTGTGCCAATGCACAAGCCTTTCCCACAGACGGCGCCAATTGTAAGGACTCAATTTGTAACGATCCCAAACCGGTCTTGAGTTCGTACGCTAAAAAGGCCCAAACAATATAATTTGTAGAGCGTGGGTTTGAAAAGTTAGGCCTTGGTCACCGTATGGTGGGTGGTCATGGTACTCATACAGAGATTTGCCATGTTTGCCTAAGAAGTCTTTCTCCTCGGCATGGCTTGGGAGGCTCTGGTTCTTGGACTTTTTTCCCAGCCCCCTTTTCTAGATTGCTTACTTCTCCTTTTATATTAGTCTTTACCCCTCCTCCAACATCCATGTGTAGGTTCAACTTTCCAGGGCTGATACTTGTCCTATCAGTCCATACCCAAAGTGGTTGGGGGTGGTTGTAAAAGCTGAAAAGTATTGCTCTGTTTGATGCAGAGTATTTAATTGCAGCAATGGCAGCCTTTCCTTTGTTCTTTGTCGCCAAATTGTCCAGGGGTCCTTTCTCCATCAATGTGGATGTGTTCGGTTTTTCCCTAAATTGTTCTTATACCGTTCTTGCCCTTTCTTTTAGGAATGCTTTGGGATGCCAAGGATAGAATCATCCTCGGCTACGTCTCGTGGCTATTTGGACTTTCATTGTATGTCCTCGGAAATTCCTCTCCTCTGCTCGGGCCTTGGGCCCTAAAGCAAAGTGGGCCGGGGTCACAAGCTCTTTGGCCCCACAGTTGTTAATAGCTTTTTATATTTCTTATGAAAATGATGTCAAAACTTTTCTAGCTATTATGGTTTATTAACAATTACCTTAAAGGAATCGGTTAACATGACCCAAACAAAAATTATATTAGCAATTTTTATATCTCAAAAAGCAAGGAAAAAGGGTTATTAACCAAATATATATATATATATATATATATAATTGAATAAGTATATTTAAACATTAAAAATCTACTAAAAATTTTGGGCTTAGCCCCAAAAATGTATTGAGACCCCGTGAAAAATGGAGATGGAATTATCTAACTGATTCATGATTGGCGTGATAAGGCTAACGAAAAACACGATCCTATCAAGATCTTCTTCGATTGAGGGCATCAACTTTGGCTTTCCTTCTGAAGTCCCTGTACTGCAAGTACCATGACACAAATTAATTACTTCACAAAGCAAAATACTATTGAAAACCCACAAAAAATGAGGAATTCATGAGAGAGAGTGTAAGACCTCATTATCATTTCAGTTATAGGGTGGCTAGTAATGAGAGAGGAATCTTCACCATTAGCAATTCTTTGGATGTAAGGGCGAATAGCCTTGTAAGTAACGACAGGGACACTTTGCTTGAACTCCAACATATTTTTTGATCCTTTCATATACTTAATAAGATAATCGGTTGCACTATTTTGAGTTAAGATCTCTTTCAAAATGTTCTCTTGTACTTCGTCAACCTTTGTAGTAAGTCTCTCAATCTCCTTTAATGCCTCCTTGTTCTTCCCATGCATGTTATCAGATAGAGATGAGCAGAAAAGTTTGCAGCAAAAGGGCAATTTGAGTCTCAATATTCAGCATTAGTTTATGTAATGAGTTTGGGGACAAAATTGGCAAATGCCTTTTTCGGGCAAAAAAAGCAGTATTATGCCCCATTTCCCAAACTAATTAGGGAAATGCCCCTCTTTTGAAACTCGATTTTCTCAAAATCGAGTTAAGCTCTATAGTGGCATTTTTAAGGATCTTATAGTGACGTTTTAAGAACTTATAATGACGTTTTGAAACTCGAGCTCCATGAACTTAAGTTATAGGTAAAAAAAAAAAAATTGCATGTAACTCGAGTTCAAGGAGCTCGAGTTTCAAAACACCACTATAGGTTCTTAAAACGTCACTATAGGATCATTAAAAACGCCATTATAGGGCTTCACTCGATTTTGAGAAAATCGAGTTTCAAAAGAGAGGCATTTCCCTAATTAGTTTGGAATAGGGGGCATAATGCTACTTTTTTTGCCCGAAAAGGGCATTTGCCAATTTTGTCCATGAGTTTGGTTAAGTAAAATGCCTTTCTCTCTCTCTCCCTCTCTCCCTCTCTCTCTCTCTCTCTCACTCCCTCGCTCTCCGAATTTTTTTTTTTTAAATATATCAAATTTTGCCCCAAAATTCAGGAGCCTTTCTCTAGTAGGAGGCCCTAGACTCCTAGACGATGGCATAAGTCTAGGGCCGACCCTGACTACTACTATTTCTTTTTGGATCATATTAATAGATGCCGCAATTGTTAATAAAACATAATAGAAAAGTTTTGATACTACTTTCATAAGAAATATAAAAAATTGTTAACAATATTTATTATTTTATCATTCTCTCAATAAAATGTTTTTTAAAAAATGGTTCCTAAACCTTGGTTAACTTTTCTCTTTCTTTTTTTGTTTGGAGGCTACATTAATTGCCCTAACAAGTTAAACATCTTTTTTCAAATAACCATTTTTGTTAGGAATGAACCATAACATTTAATAGCGCATTTGGCTAGCTAAGAGCATATCTCCAACCGGTTATGCCATCTCATCCTATTTTACCATCCCAAAAAGCTACTCTATCAATTATACAATACAATTTTACAATACTCCCAGCATCCCAACTTTTATTTTCCTATTCTCTTCATTAAAATAATATTTCAACACAATAAAATAATATATCTCACAATCACCATCATTCACAATACAACCTATTATTTATTCTTTCTCTCTTTCTCTTTGTTCAAGAACCACAATCACCACCACTGCTGCACTACACACACCTGACACCACCACCACTACCACCACCAACAACCCATAATCTACTGTCAACACCAAAAAAAAAAAAAAAAAAAAACACAGCAACCCACGGTAAAAAACCAGACCCACGCCATTGCCGCTGAACCCCAACAAACCACCAATCACCACCACCATCACGCCACACGCCCACCGGAAAAATCCACTCTATCAAAACCCCATTAGAACGAAACCCACCCAATCAAAACCCGATCTCCATATACGCCAATCAAAACTCCGATCTCCACAGAACCCACGCTGATCAAAACTCCATCAGAACCCACCCGATCTCCTTTTGCCAATCAAAACTCCATCGGAACAAAACCCACGCAATCAAAACCCGATCTCCATATACGCCGATCAAAACTTCGATCTCCACAGAACCCACGCTGATCAAAACTCCATTGGAACCCACTCGATCTCCTTCCGCCAATCAAAACCCCATCTGAACCCACCCAAAATCAAAACCCACCTCGCCACACCGATCTCCACACACGACTAGCCACAACCCATATGCCCCACGATGAACTCCATGCAAAACGACCCAAGCAGCTCCAATGGCAAGTCTTGAACGAGAGAGGGAGTGAGTGCAATCACATGGAGAGAGAGCAAAAGTGAGAATGCTGAGAGAGAGTAAAGAGAGAGTGCTAAATAAAAAAAATATATTTATTTTTAGAATTGAGCTATAGTACCATCTTACATTTAAGATGGTACTGTAGCACAATTGTAATTTTTTTTAAATTTTACAATTTGAAAAGTCCGGCTAGAGCTCACTTTTAATGTCTTAATGCTAAAACATGCTAAAATATGGCATTTAGAAGTTCAGCTACGAATGCTCTAATGGCGTGCAAATTATGTAAGAAATGGCAATAACTGACTATTCTATCTTCAAATTTGACTTTTGTGAATTTGGGATGTCGAACACCAATTTGTGGTTGAAATATTATGCGTGCACCAGTTGCACCTAAATATTTGATAAAAAAAAATTGTATTAGCATTACTCATGCTTCAAGGGGTTCAACGACTTGATAAAAAAGCATTATAGGTATAAAATATTAGTTTAATTGACTTTTAAAAATATGGAAATATGGAGGGTTTATTATATGTGTGTGTAAAGTTATCATGTTATAATAACATATTAAGTTAGTGTTAAAATTCACAAGCTTAACAAGAAATCTCAAATCATAAAAGAAAAGTTGCAGAAAGCTCAAGAAAGTTTGAGAAACAAAGAGAAAATTTCAGAGAGAAGAAAGAAAATTCATTGCTCTAAGTTTTTGTGTAATTATAGAGACTACTTATCATACACACTAAGCTAGTATTTATATAGTGTTGAGGCTCATTTTTGACAAGCCTAGTAAGAGAAAAGGCCCAGTGACACGGGCAGACCAAAGTTAGCAATCAAGAAAAAGCCATTGAGCTCAAGTGGCAGGAATGAATAGCTCATGGGCTCATAAAGTGGATCCTGAGGAAGCAAACGGGCTTGAATGGGCCCGGAAAGAGAGAAGAAGCAAACCCATGGGCAACATGTAGAAAAGCAAGAATGGGCCACTGCAGGCCCAAAGTAATGCAAACAAAGAAAGTAAGGGGCTAATGGAAAACCCATCAGCCCTAAGGGTGAGGTATAAAGTAATTGGGTTAGGGAAGCCTAAGAGAGTTAGTAAAGGCCCATGGGAAAGCAGGATTGGAAAAGGGCCGAGGAAGTTCAAGGAAAGCAAATGGGCTAAGGATGCCCAAGAAGGAAATGGGACACAAGAGCCCGCAAACAATGTAAGAAAAAGCCCAGTGAACACACTGAGTCACTGGGAGGGAAATAAACAGCAGGCCCAAAGAGGCCTAGTAAGATTGAGTCAAACAACATTACAGTAGGAATAGTAGGGTGGTACGGCAGGAAATGCTAACAAGGCCACGGAGTGAACACAGAGTAGGCTGGGGGAAGGAAGGCCCATGATCCAACAAGGCTTAACCCCCAAAAGAAGCAAGTCATAAAGAATGACAAATCAGAAAACAACCCACGCCATAAGAAGCCAAAAGTGCATGGCAAAATGTATAGACCAATCTCTAGATCACGGCAAATGCATGGGCAGCAGGCAAAGAAGGTGGAACACAAGCAAGACCCAAGCACCACCAACCTGTACCCAGCCAATATAGGAAGTAGTGGGTCATGGGTTAGAGGTAAGAAAGGGCATGGTCTGGAGGTGGAGAGAGGGAAAAAACCTATTTTGGGATTCTTGCTCAGGCTCTTTTGGGGGAAATGTCCTGCTGGGATGACATGCCACCCAAAGAAGTAAGGATGAGTTGGAACCACTAGGTACATGCCATAAGGGATAGAGAGAGAGAGCACACACACTGTAATAGGTAGAAAAGCCACGGCAAGCAAACAAAAAAAATAGCCTTCTTTGTCTAACAGAGGGGAGCGGCACAGCCAACATAGGTAAGTGGTCGTGGCTGAACAACTGACGACCAGTAAGTGGTCGGCAAGGACACCCACACCAAACAAAAGTAGTTAAGAGCTAAAACAGTAAATACCAGTCACAGCAAGCTCTATATAAAGGACCCCTTGTTGTGTACTGAGGGGGAGGAAAAAATCACGGTAATAGGAATTTCTAGGAAAAGCTATAACCAAAAGTAAGCATTGGGAAGAAAAGGAAGTAAAGCAAAAGAAAAGAAAAGTAAGAAGTAACGAGAGGAAAAGAAAAACAGAGAGTTTAGAATGGCAGGCATGCACCAATAGGTTGATCCCCTCTCTCCTTCAATAGTCTTGCTCTCTATAAAAAGCAAAAGACCTATATTTGGACATAGACCATTTAGGCATGTTCTCTCAAAACAATTAATTTCTTCTCTGAGATTACTCGTGTTGAGAGAATAGTTGTCCCTTTCTTAGTTTCAATCCCGTGTATTACTTGGCATGGCAGATTAACACTTTGATTTTGCTAACTCCGTTTATCCTTCACTTAACTTATTCTGTATACGGAGAGCCTTTTGTTGCTCACTTTTATTTATTGTGGCTAAAAGTAGTGACTATATTTTCTTGTGTTATCCGTATTATATTTGCCTGCCATAACTTCTTTATAGCGACTTTGCTTGCTATGGGCATGTAACCAAAGCCTAGCAAACGTGGTATAGTTTGTGCACAAGCCGGACCAAGATGGGTTCTAGTTTGATTGGTCTCAACTCCCTTATCCAAAAAACTCGGGCCTAGTGTAGTAGGAAGCAACCCAACATCACAAACAAGGCCCACCACCTTACATACAGCAATTACCAAACCAAATGCGGGGGAAAGCTTAACTAACTCCTAACACATTCCCTAATAAGGCTCCTCCAAAAAGATTTAGCCAAGTGGCACTCCCTCTAACTACATAATTAACCAACTTCACTCACCATGCAGTGCACATGATATTTAACCACTTAATGCCTTAAGTAACTTCTTCAGCCACGCTTCAAGCCTCCTGTGATGCTTCCTGTGATGCTTTGCCTGTGCACTACCTGTCTTCAAAGTGGATTTACCTCCTTCCTTCAATCCTAATTTACCCATCTTCAATTTACTTTTATCTTTAATTCCAGGCTTCTTCTTAACAGTTAGTAATTAAAAAATTAGTAAAGTTAATGATGTATTATTTATATATATATATATATATATGTATGGATGAGTGCGGTTATTTGGATCAATAATTAATACGATACACATAGGTTGAGTTTTATCATTCAGTTTAAATATTTTATAAAAACAATGACAGATAGATAATGACACCTGCATAAAAATAAATAATGTTATTCAAAATTTATAAAATAAAATGGTCATATCTACCTTAGCTAAACACGTTGAATTGCTTAACAAAAGATTAAAAAAAATATGTGGGTTTTTTACTTTTTTGCTCATTTCATTCCGATTTGGCTACAAATGGACTTGTCAATATTTGAGCTTTCATGGCTCAAAGTTTTGAATTAAAATGATAGGAAAGCAATAGAGTCAAGAAGACCTTGTGAAACTTTATAATGTTTTAGTTTCCACGCTTCTACGCGTTGATAAAGAACTCTTTGATTGAAGAAATGGATAGAATAAAAGTGTAAAACATTGGGTTTATTCGGCATTTTCTTTATGCACAATTTATTGGCATGTTCATACTTACTTTACAGTATGAACATGCATTCTTGCCAAAGTTTAATGTTTAAAGATGCTTCAGCCTTCTCAGCAAAAAAAATAAAATAAAATAAAATTATATATATATATATATATATATATATATATATGCTACAGCCTTAAAGCCCATGTTCCATAGCCATATGAAAAACACCCTCATAGTGAGAATCCTACGAGTTAATTGAGTGTTCCAAACCCGCATTAAAAAAAAAATACCCTCATCCAATCTAATAAGAGAGTCAACTGAATTGTCAGTGGCTTTCAAATAGGAGGAATTTTATTCTAATAATATTAATATTTTGTAAAACTGAACCATTGGCTTCATTGGCTGAGTGTTTATTTTGGGTGGGTGGGGAGTGCCTTTTGAAAACCATCTGCCTTTATAATTTATATAGTTGATTTCATAGGTATATTGTCTCAATTTTTTTTTAAGAATAAAGTTTAACTACAAAATTGGTTATAACCTACAATCTTATTTAATATTATTTTATTAGAGGTGAATTTTGACAAATCCACTATTAGATTACATTTTCTTCTTATATCATTCATGCTTGCAAAATTTCTAGAAAATCAAAGATCAATAACTATGTTATCAATAAATTTTTTAAATTGTAGGTTTTTGTAGTTTAAAATTATGAATAAAATATAAGTTTATAGATCATATAGTAATAATATTCAACTGACACAAAATTTGACATATGTATTAAAAGCACAAAGAATATGCAATCCAATTATTAAATTTTCAAAATATGTAGTAGTTTTAATAATATTGAGTAAGGTTGCAGCCTTAGACTAACCAATTTTGTAGCTAAATTTTTTTTTTTTTTGGACTTTTAAGTGTTATTCATACTTTGTAGGGTGGGCCTTTTTGTGTATTGGGCTAAGTTGCTCTTGTTGTACCACGGCCCTGTGATTCTGGAGTAGGAGAGTCGAGACTAGCCTAATTAAGACACAGCTTAGACCAACTTGTGCGCAAATTGGACCCTTCTTATTGTGTTGATGCGTCCTGACAAGAATCTCAAGCATATCTGCATGCTCATGGCAGGAAAAATTGTTACAAGTGTTATAGTAGGTGTTGATGCTCATTTTGAGGCCCAATAGCAGGAAGAAGCCCAACAATATGGGCAAAAAAGAGTTAATGGATGGTTAGAAGAACCATTAAGCCTGGCTGGCAAGAGCAGTGGTTCATAGGCCCATAAAGTACATAAATGGGCCTTAAGGAAAGCAAATGGGCCTAAAGAAGCCCAGAAAGAGAAGTAGAAAACTCATGGGTATTATGTGATGTGGCAAAGTAAGAATGGGCCACCGCAGGCCTGAAGTAATGAAGTAAGAAAGTAAGGGGTTGATGAGAAGCCCATAAGCCCCAAGGATAAGGAATAAGGTAATTGGGCCTGGGAAGTCCAAGGAAGTTAGTAAAAGCCCATGGGTATGTAGAATTAGAAAACAGGCCAAGGATACCCAAGGAAAGCAAATGGGCCAAGGATGCTTAAGAAGAAAGAAATGGGACAAAAGAGCCCACAAGCAATGAAATGAGTCAAAAAATGCCTAAAGTAGCATGAGTATAAAACCAATGACCATATGGAGTCATTAGGAGAAGAATAGGCAGTAGGTCCAAAGAGACCCAACAAGCACGAGTCAAACAACACCATGGCAGGAACAGCAAAGTGGTATGGCAGAAAATGGTAACAGGATTACGAAAGGAGTAAAGAATAGGCTGAAGGAAGAAAAGCCCACAATCAAGCAAGGCCTAGTCCTTGAAAGAAGCAAGCTATAAGGAATGAGAAATAAGAAAGTAGTTCACACCATAAAGGGTCAAGAGTGAGCGGCAGAATGCGTAGATGAGCCTCCAGACCACGGCAAACGCATGAGCAGCGGACAGGTTTTGGACGTACACAGAAGTGGAGCACATGCAAGGCCCAGACATCACCAGCTTATATCTAGCCAATACAGGAAGTGGTGGGTCATGAGTCAGAGGTAAGAGAGGGTATGGTCTAGCGGTGGGGAGAGGGGAAAGCCTATTATGGGGTTCCCACTCAGGTTCTTTTGGGGGAAATATTCTGCTAGGATGACATACTACCAAAAGAAGTAAGGATGAGCTAGAACCACTAGGTGCATGTCATGAGGGATAGGAAGAAAGAACACCCACACCATGGCGGATAAGAATACCACGGTGAGCAAGCAAACAAAATAATCTTTTTTGTCTGGTGATGGGGAGTGGCGCAGCCAACACAGGTAAGTGGTGGCGGCCAAACAACTAACAAACCAATGGTGGTCGGCAAGGACATCCAGACTAGAAAAAGGTAGCTAAAGGCTAAAATAGTAAAAATCAATCACGGCAGGCAGTATATAAAGGACCCTTGTTGTGCACAGTAGGGGGATCATCATCACGGCAATAGTAACCACTAGGAGAGAATCACAACATTACTAGATAGGTAAGTACTGAGAAAGGAAAAGAGGAGAAAAAGAATTAGAAATAACAAAAACAAAGAAGAGAGAGAGAATCAATAAGAGAAAAAGAAGAGTGTAGAATGGTAGGCATGCACCAATAGGCTAATCCCTTCTCTCCCTCTAAAAGCCTACCCTATTTTAGGAAAAATGACTCATTTGGGCACAAGCCATTCAGGCCCATTCCCTTAGAGTAGGTAATTTCTATGGCAAGATCATCCTGTGAAGTTACCCACGTTGAGGAAGTAGTTTCCTCTTTGGCCTTAACCCCGTAGCACAATCAAATGTGGCAGACTGATCTTTCATTCTTTAATTTTCTCACTTATTGTTATTACTTCTCATCTCATCTTTGTAACCTCACTCAGAATGTGTTTTTCTTTCCCTGTTTTGACTAAGGATTTCTCGCTTGTCTTGCCTTAGTAACTTATTTATTTCATCATTATTTTATCATATTTGTCTGTCGTGACTCTTTTATAGCAATTGCGTTTGCTATGGGCACGTGATTAAAGTTTCGACAAACGGGGCATAGTTTGCATACAAGCCGATTCAAGGTGGGTTACAATTAGACTGGTCCGAACTCTCCTATCCAAAATACTTGGGCCACAATACAGCAGGAGATAGTCTAGCCCAAAATCACAAAATGCCCACCACAGTAGGAAAACACAATACAGCAGGATATCTGAAACACTTAAACTAAAATATTTTCTGCTAACAACAATAATACATGAACAGTTCCACGAAAGAAAAAAATATATCACAATGTGATTATGGCAGAAATAGATTAATAGCAAGATGTTAGGTTAGTCATTAATCAACCATGACAAAGGAAAGAAGATTAGTCTGCTAAAGGAATGGGCTTGGCTCTATAGCAGATTTAAGTCCAAAAAGGGAACCAATTTCCAATGTGGGTAACCTTAAAGAGGAGTCCTATTGTAAAAGTTACTCAGTTTGGAAAATGGACCTAGATGGCTTAATCTCAAATTCTTAACTCATTAGGGCTATTGAAAGGGAGAGAAGTTGGTAGCCTATTGATGCATGCTTTTACTCCTATCACTCATGTTTTTCTTCATTACTCTTAGTTTTTTGTGTTCTTTCTTCCTCTTGCTCATTTTCTCTATTTTCTTCCTTTTCCTTCTCCCCCTTTTTTTCCTTCCCTTTACTATGCATGTCTATGGCCTCTTATACTGCCTACCATGACAAGATTTGCCATTTTTACCTCTTAACCACTTTTGGCCTATTGTGGGTGTCCTTCTAGGATTGCCCACTAGTCTACTGGTTGCCTAGCCACTACTACTACACTATGTTGGCCGTGCCATGCCTCATTCCTAGGCAAAAGTGGTTTTGTTTTAATTTTTTTTTTTACTTCCCCTTGATACCCTCATTCGAATAAGAGTTAAACTTCTCCCTTACTAACCTTTATAGTATGCACCTAGTGATTCCAGCTCATATTTACCTCTTTTGGATAAGATGTCATCCCAGCAAGACATTTCCCCTAAAAGAGTTTGAGCGGGAACCCCAAAATAGGCCCCCCCTTTCTCCCCACCGCCAAATCACACCCTATCTTACCTCTGACCTGTGGCCCACCTCCCCTGTATTGACTAGGTACAGGTAGGTGGTGCTTAAGCCATGTGTGTGTGCTCCTCTTCCATGAGTCCATTGCTTTCTAGCTCTCACGCGTTTGGCATTGCCTCCAAAAGAGAGATGACATCTCATCTCTCTTTGGATGAGATGATATCCCAGCAGAACATTTTCCCTAAAAGAGTTTGAGCAGGAACCCCAAAATAGACTCCCCCTTTCTCCCCACTGCCAAACCACACCCTGTCTTACCTCTGACCTGTGGCCCACCTCCCCTGTATTGACTAGGTACAGGTAGGTGGTGCCTGAGCCATGTGTGTGTGCTCCACTTCCATGAGTCCATTGCTTTCTGGCTCTCACGCGTTTGGCATTGCCTCCAAGTTTATTTGATTCTGCTGCACGTTCTAGTGTTTGTTTAACTCTTTCAGCATGAATAAATTTTTGGGTTTTCATTCTCTGCATCCCATTTCTTCTTCAAGCTGGGCATTGCTTGGGTGTGAGCTTTCTCTTCTTTAGTTTGGCCCATGTTCTCTTTTTATCCTTTATCTATGGGTTAGTTGGTGCTCTTGCCACGCCACTACATTATTCCTACTGTGATATCATTCACCCATTTTTTGTCTTGTCATTACTTCTGGGCTTGCGAGCTGAAGTACCTGCCATACCAATTTCTCATATTATTTCTTCTTGTAGTCTTTACTGCCCAGCATTCTTGTTGGGCCAATCCATTCAACACCTCGGGCTTCCTCGGCCAATTTCATTCTTTGGGCATCCTCGGCCCGTTTCATTCTTTGGGAATCCATGGCTCATTTCATTTTTTCCTACCTCTTTCATTCACATAGGCTTTTGCTAAATCCTTTGGGCTTCCCTGACCCAATTATCATGTCCTTTGCCTTTGAGTTTATTGGCCTCCGAACCAATCCCATTTACTAATTCCTTTCTTTGGCCTCCTCTGGTCCCTTTTTGCTTTTTTTCCATTTCTTACTTCTTATGATTCTCATGAGCTTACCACTTCATTCTTTGGGACTTCTTTGGCCCGTTTGCTTTCTTTGAAGTCACTTATTATTTTGTGAGCTTGTAGATCATTATTCCTGCCATTCTAGCATAATGATTTTATTTTATTGCTTTCTTTATCCACCTTTTTCATATTGTCAGGCTCTATCTGCCATTGGGCCCTTTTGTCAAAAAATAGGTATCAGCACTTTGATCCTTTATATTTTAGTATAAAAAAAAAAAAAAAAAAAAAAAGGCATCAGCCCTTTTCAAAAAAAAAAAAAAAATCATAAAATTTAGTAAAATTACTTAGATATATATTTGTAGGGACACAAAATCTTCAACGGCCCAGCGACGATGTTGGGCTTGCACGTGGAAGATCCCTCACAATAGTATTTGTAGAGAGTGGGCTTGAAAGGCCAGCGTTGGATCACAGGGGGGACGTTTCGAGCCGGACTTTAGGTGAGCCGATATGAGAAAAAGCTTTGGGCTGGATATTCGGGCCCATCAATCTTGTACCTAAGAGGGTTTGTCTCCTCGGATCATGTCCGAGGAGCGATGGTGTTGTCCTCGGTTACCCGTCGATAGTTTCTTTGGTGTTGTCCGGCGTATATTCTCCAGGCATTCTCTTTCATCAAGTCTTTTTTAGAAGCTGGATGGGAGACCCCCTTCTTTATTAGTTTACCTTTCCTTTTATACTAGCCTACGTTTGTTGTCCCTCGTCCACGTGTAGGGTCGATCTTTCCAGGACAGATATTTGTCCCATCAATCTAATCCCAAAATTACTGTAGATGATCCATAAAGCCTAAGATCCCGGCTCTGTTAGGGGCAGTGTCATGTCAGGGAAGGGTATTAAAGACAACTTCCCCAGGATATTTTCTGATCTTTCTAGCTTACTCATGTTCTATTCCTATCCCTGAGATTTTGGGCCTGCCGAGGACGAAGCCGTCCTCGGCTATGCCTTCGGGCTATTTTTATGCTTCCTAGTTTCGAGCTCGGGCCCCGGCCTCCTTCAGTTTAAGACTGGTGGGCTTCCCATAAGCGTGTGGGCCGGACCCGTAAATTATTGGACCCCACATTAGCCCCTCAAAATCCTGCTGTCCAACATCATGGTAGGACAAGTGGATTTTGATGATGTCAAGCCCTTATTGCCGCTCACTTTCTTCGGATCTTAATCAACACTGGCGACTCTTTCTCTCCCCAAGGAACGCAACGGTCTACGAGCCGTTTTTCCTGGATTTGCGCGCGTTGCCGTTATGCCGCGTGGTTATCTGCAGCGTGTCTTTAATGTCTTCCCATTTACGAGGCTTCCCAGATGCAACGGTTACTGATGGCGTGGGAGAACGAAACGGCGCGTTATACTCTGGATTTCCCTGGGGATCTGAATGTGTCACATTCCCTCTTCTTCATTCCCTATATAAAGAGAGAAGACAGAGGATGATTCTCTCATATCTGAATCCCTCACGTTCTTCTCAGAATCCATTTCCTCCATCCGGTTCCTCCCTACTCAATAATACTTCTCTCATAGTAATCCACCATGAACAAACCTTTCCTTTCCCAGAAATGTCATGTCCTGACAAAACTTGAGATGGCTCGGTCAGGGCAAGGATGGCGGAGGCTTAAGATTTGCCTCCCCATTCTTTTAGCCAAAATCCGAAGCAGGGATTCGTCACACCCCATTTCTGGTGTGACTGAGTCGAGAACTTCCCTTGTTATCTCCATCCGCTCTCTCATGAGCATACCTAATATGGCTCCCCTTCTCCCTCTTTTGCTCCTTTTATTTTCTTTTCATTGCTTCCCTCTTCTTCTCCTCCTTCCCGCTCATGTCCTCCATCTTCTTTTTCCCTTGCATTCTTCAGCAACAAGAGCTTGCTGAAGTGCTTCCATGTGTTCCAATTCTTCTTCCTTGTCCTTCATTATTTTTGTATAAGGATCTTCTCCTGATATGAGCAGTACTGAGGCATAGATTTCAGAAAGACTTTGAAGGCGAATTCAGAAGACACCTGATGGTTTACTTGTGTTACGGATGTTGTTACTGTTTTAGCAGTTCATTTTTTGTATAGGCTCGTTTAAGCCCTCCCTTATACGTTGTAACAATTTTTCATATTAATAAAAGTTATTGTTATTCTATCTCGTATGTCTTGTTTATATATTTTAACAAATGTGAAAGCGCTGCTCGGCATAATAGTATAGCATTTCAATCGATATTAAATAAGGCCAAAGTAATCGCTGATAAAAAGATGCCACGATGACTTTAACAAAATTATTATTCAACATAGCAATCCGACCAGTGAGGAATGAGACTTATCTTAAAATTAGCCGTGATGGGTATTAGTTGCTTCAATAAGATGTAAGAAGTATCTGTCCGAGGACGTGTTACCCGCCGGATGAATGGCCTCTTTAGGTTGACGATCATTAGGTTGTTCTGCCATTTTCATGATACGCGAGACTTAACCCTTTCCAGTATTTAAGCCGAGAAATTTCTTCATTCGGGCAGTTGATTTCCAAAGCAGCCTGAGTCCGAGGACTTTGCAAAACCTGGGTTTTGTTCGAGACTTATGCGTTTTATCTTATGTACTCGACTTTTTCCCTTTAGGCTTGAATCCGAGGACCATGCAAGGCTTAGGTTCTGTCCGAGACCAATGCCTGCATTAGTACTTGGTTTTCCCTTTCAGCTTGAGTCCGAGGACCATGCAAGCCTTAGGTTCTGTCCGAGACCCATGTCTGCATCAGTACTTGGTTTTCCCTTTTAGCTTGAGTCCGAGGACCATGCAAGCCTTAGGTTCTGTCCAAGACCGACGTCTGCATCAGTACTTGGTTTTCCCTTTTAGCTTGAGTCCGAGGATCATGCAAGCCTTAGGTTCTGTCCGAGACCAACGTCTGCATCAGTACTTGGTTTTCCCTTTTAGCTTGAGTCCGAGGACCATGCAAGCCTTAGGTTCTGTCCGAGACCAACGTCTGCATCAGTACTTGGTTTTCCCTTTTAGCTTGAGTCCGGGGACCATGCAAGCCTTAGGTTCTGTCCAAGACCGACATCTGCATCAGTACTTGGTTTTCCCTTTTAGCTTGAGTCCGAGGATCATGCAAGCCTTAGGTTCTGTCCGAGACCGACGTCTGCATCAGTACTTGGTTTTCCCTTTTAGCTTGAGTCCGAGGACCATGCAAGCCTTAGGTTCTGTCCGAGACCAACGTCTGCATCAGTACTTGGTTTTCCCTTTCATTAAGCATTTCCCGAGGTGCCGAACAGGGTGTCCCTGGGCCTTTATGCAAAACGGGCCTGGGTCGCGAATTCAATGAACCCGCGGATCAAGAGATATTTCTGCAACCTCTGGCCATGCAGTACTTCTCTGACGCCCCAAAGATCGAGGCGCGCCTTTACGAGGCTCCTTCAGTCTTTTGGCTGCAGTTGACGTTGGGAGTTGAGCCAAGACCACTTTGTCTGTAGCGCTCCTTGGGACGCCGCGTGAGTTGACTGTCACTATCTTGTCTTTTCAAATAAATAGGAGGGAGAGAGGGTTGCTTTATATATATACCCAGCCTTTTAGTTTTCTCCCATACCACGCTTCCCATACCCGGAGCTCTCCTTTCTTGGCATAACATGTCGAAAGTGAGGGTCGGGAAGAAAGAACTTCCTCCGCCGCAGGGGCGCCGTGTCCTCATGAGGCTTATAACAGTAAGGTATGGGCACAGGAAGCACAAGTTCAGGAGGGTACTCCATCTCCACCGAGGGGGAAAGGAATCTTTCCCTCTTTTAGTCAAAATCCGAAGCAGGTTCTGTCCATGCCAGAGTTTTGGTGCGGCAGAAGAAGGGTTTTCCTCCATCAGCGCCTCTGCTTTGCGGTAGGCGTATATTTAGAGAAAGCCCCACCACCTCCAACTCCCTACACCTTTTCTTCAACGGTGTCAGGTTCAAGTTGGGTCTCTTGAGCTGCCTGAGTTATGGGCAGGTAAGGGTGTGGGGGAAGAATAAGGTCTCGGAGCTGTAGCCAACCTTTCCTCCGACATACCTCCTCGGCTTTCTCCAGCTTTCTTGTATTTTTCTTTTTCCCGATTATGTAGTAAGCTTTGACGTAGGCTGATTCCAGCTTTTCGTTTGTACATTGTACTATTTCTTCATCGCAATAAAAATGAAAATTGATTTACATGTTTTAAGCGTTGGTCTAATGGGCAACACCACTTTGTGAACGAATGTGCTCTATGTATGTGTTGCTTTGAAAATATTTGTGATAAAGCTACTTTGAAGCATAATCTGATCAACCCTCGTCTGTCAGTACTATCAGGCATTATATCGATAACTTGTAATAAATCAAACTTAAGAAACTAACCGGGATATTAGTTGGGTATTCTGTGACAAGCGCGTGAATATCGTCCAAGGCTGATGATTTATAAATATTCCATGCGAGCGATCGACTGGGAGTTAGGGGACTCCGATGGCGCTTTTGCGTACTTGGTTTCCCCATAGGCTTGAGTCCGAGGACCATGCAAGGCCTTGGTTCTGTCCAAAACTCGTATGCTTCTGTTTAAGTAGTTGGTTTCCTCAGAGGCTTGGGTCCGAGGACCATGCAAGGCCTTAGTTCTGTCCAAAACTTGTATGCTTCTGTTTAAGTAGTTGGTTTCCCCAGAGGCTTGGGTCCGAGGACCATGCAAGGCCTTGGTTCTGTCCAAAACTCGTATGCTTCTGTTTAAGTAGTTGGTTTCCCCAGAGGCTTGGGTCTGAGGACCATGCAAGGCCTTGGTTCTGTCCAAAACTCGTATGCTTCTGTTTAAGTAGTTGGTTTCCCCAGAGGCTTGGGTCCGAGGATCATGCAATGCCTTGGTTCTGTCCAAAACTCGTATGCTTCTGTTTAAGTAGTTGGTTTCCCCAGAGGCTTGGGTCCGAGGACCATGCAAGGCCTTGGTTCTGTCCAAAACTCGTATGCTTCTGTTTAAGTAGTTGGTTTCCCCAGAGGCTTGGGTCCGAGGACCATGCAAGGCCTTGGTTCTGTCCAAAACTCGTATGCTTCTGTTTAAGTAGTTGGTTTCCCCAGAGGCTTGGGTCCGAGGACCATGCAAGGCCTTGGTTCTGTCAATTATTTGTAAGATTTCTTTTTTGTACTTGGTTTCCCCATAGGCTTGGGTCCGAGGACCATGCAAGGCCTTGGTTCTGTCCATTACTTGTAAGATTTCTTTTTTGTACTTGGTTTCCCCATAGGCTTGGGTCCGAGGACCATGCAAGGCCTTGGTTCTGTCCATTACTTGTAAGATTTCTTTTTTGTACTTGGTTTCCCCATAGGCTTGGGTCCGAGGACCATGCAAGGCCTTGGTTCTGTCCATTACTTGTAAGATTTCTTTTTTGTACTTGGTTTCCCCATAGGCTTGGGTCCGAGGACCATGCAAGGCCTTGGTTCTGTCCATTACTTGTTGGAGATCAGCCCCTAGACCATGGCGGGGGGGGGGGGATTTGGCCTGAAGCCGGAAGCCCCTAGAGCTGTCCGCGCTGTTGACACTACAGGGCGTAGCCCCTAGCAAAAATTCGAGTCGGAGCAACGACGGCATGTCGCCGGAGATGGAGGGAATTCCATAAACCTCAGCTGGCTAGAGAGTTGACTCAAACACCTCCTACGCCAACGCGCAAGCCTTTCCCACAGACGGCGCCAATTGTGGTTGCACGATTTTCCTGGCCCAACTTCCGTTGATCAGGCCTTGGCCCAAAGCACAACCCACAATAAATACTTGTAGAGAATGGGTTAAAGAACTTGGCCTCAGTGAAACTAGCTAGTCTAATGCATGTTGTGTACTGTTTGCAGAAAGGAAATAAGAACGCAAAAAATGATTCCTCAAGTCTGATTTTATTTCTTTTGTTCCTCTTACAATTCTGCCGTCCCTTCTTTGAGGGACTTCACTACATTATATATTTTTCTTCTTTTCATCCCAGCCTTACACCTGTTAGTCATCCAAGCATCCACTCGAGCACCTGTCCCATCAGACGCCCTCATCAGACCCTTTGTGAGTTGCAGAGGCCAAGGCGGTACTGTTCAGGAGTCTTTTCCTCATTAATGCGGCCAAGAGGGTGGTTGGGGCGCAATTAATGTGGTGGTAGCCTTCCGTGAGATATTTTGAATTTAATTCGTTTTATATGTTGGGGAAGGTGAGCTGAAAGGGCTGAGCAGAGTTTCTCGTCTGGGCTTCGTGATGTCCGAGGACGAATTACTTCTCGGACGGATTTCCTTGGAGCTGCTGGGATTGGGTAATGCTGCATACGAGGCTCTTCCTCAGATAGTACGCTCCTCGGACGGGCCTGAGTTTGGAATAGCCCATCATTTTTGGGCCGGCCCCCACAATATTTATTTTGATTGATTTTTAGAAATTTATCGAATTACATTTGCTCCGGTGGCTATGTGAAGCAAATCTGAATGTGGACAAACGTTAATTTGGTGCAAATCCAATTCAGTTTCTTCATTTCTGCCCACTACGTAAAAATATGGGCTAAATTTCAAGTCCAAACTCTATTCTGATACAAGGCCTAATGCACACTTTCTGTGGCTGAATTCAGAAACAGTCTCGTTGGAAAGCCAGTAACATCAGACCTCACTTATGATTGTTTTTTTAAAGACCAAGTCTGGCGTCAAATTTGGTGGTGGATTAAAATTATAACTTTATTCAATATCTTTTTATTGGGTATGAATTTTGAAAAATCCATCATTAGATTATATTTTCTTTTTATATTCTTCATGTGCTTACAATATTTTTAGATAATTAAAGATTAATAGTTATATTATCAATTAATTGTTTAAATTATAAGTTTTTGTAATCTAAAATTATGTATAAAAAAATAAGTTTATTGATTGTATAGTAAATAACATCTAATTGGCACAAAATTTGATATGTGTGTTAAGAGCATAATATAACATGCAATCCAACAATTTGATTTTCAAAATATGTAGCAATGTTAATATTTTTAAAGGAAGTTGTAACCTTAGGCTACATCCAAATTTGTGTCCCTTTTTTTTATAACTTTTTTTTTTAATTTCTCATAAAAATAGTTTCAAAACTTTCCTAAAATAATTTTTTAACAAATGCCCAAAGGGCACCATTAATCGCACCCTACAATTTACATTAATGATTTTATTAATCATACCTAATTGAATTTTTTGAATAGTTTTTTCTGTTTTTCAAAAAAGTAGTATCTAAACTTTCTTAAAATGGTGTTTTAACAAATGTCTTAAGGGTATCTGTTAACCAAACCCTACATGAAGTTATATAGATTTGTTGTTGCATGATTGAATTTAGGTTTTTTCCTTTGAGCTAGCTAAATTTACAAAGTTTAGAATCTTTTGCATATAGTTTTCCTATTGTCTTAAATGAGATTTTCCAACATGATTTTCTAAATAATTATTGTCTTTATTTTTATGTTCTCAATTTTTAGCTTATTACTGCTACACTAATTAGGCTCTTATTAAAATTTGATTTCCTTTAAGCTCATATTCCATGCTAATAAGTATTTAGATAGTGCATGCTTTTGTAATACAACTTACCTTATCCTTTCTTAAAAGTTATCATAACTTAATATTTACCCTGAGTTTGGCTTATTAAGCCAATCTTGTAATGTTTACCATATTAAAACGAAATAAACGATCTCTTATAGTATCACCAATTCCACCCCTGGGGCTAATCTTGTTCCTATTTCTTTCGCACTATTTGTAGCTGTTAAATTCTTCGTACATTCAGAAAATATTTTTCCCAGACTTAGCTTTTTCGTATGAATAATTGTTGATTACATACAAGGCAAGCTGCATGTCAGTAAAACAGCCAATATCTTTATTATATTTCTTTATATATTTGTTGAATATAAGTACTTCATCACCCATGCAATGACAACTGAGACCATTGTAGGTTCCATAAGTCTTGTAAAATCGGGTTTATTTGCAAATGAACATCAAAATATCATTACAACAGAAGGAAAACATAAGCATAAGCTACACCCAAAAACCTTGCTTCCATGGCCAAGTAGTGTGCATGTGGACCATTTGTCTTAATGGGTCGCACTTCTTAATGGGCCTTAAATGGTAACGGCCCTTTATAATAAGGGGTATTAAATGGGCAGTAAGTGAGTAAGGTATGGCTCATTAGTGAAATTTTGGGCTAACGTTTTGGGCCTTGGATCAGCAATTCCAATCCAGCAAAAAAATTATCCATAGTCTTAGACCAAGCTGATACACAGTTAGTTGTTGCCATTTCGCGAAAGTGAAAAGATCAATTGATTTTAATTGGACCATATCATGTTCTATATTTAATTGGACCCTTAATGTTTATACTATTGTAATCATGATAAGATTATTAATTTCTGATCCTTTAAAATGTATATCGATTTCTAATTTTTTTTTTTTTTATTAGAATCATCAATTTCTAAAATTTTGTAGTGAACATTTTGTTTTTCTCATTTGTCATTTTCCCTTTCTTTGTAGTTAGAGTTTGGACCAAAAAGTTTAGCACCACACACTTGTGTACATACTTTGACATAATTTAGACACGTAACAAGGATAGATTGAATTACTTTTCATTAAGTTTTAGTGATAGACATGTATATAAGTGATACAATCTAATCACACATTGACACAAGTTGTGTCAAAGTACGTGGACAAGTGTGCATCGATAGAAGATACTATTAAGAAATTTTCACTTAAGAATGAGTAGCTCTATCTATAATGGTGGGTGCTATAAGAGTCACACTTAAAATCCTAGCTATCAGTGCATCTTGTGGGTCATCTCACGAGTTTGCCAAGTCGCAAGATTACTAATGAGATACACTGACTCTTCAACTTCTAACATGTGCTCCCCATGTGACCTTCAACTGTCTTGATCAAATTTTCACCACTTAAAACTAAACTCATTACAATTAAATCCCACAAAATACAAGGAAATAAATTAATGAAATTACAACATTTTTTGTTACGGAATAAAGCTAACATAAATGTTATGTAAAAACTATAATTTAACATATTGTAGCAACAATAATGACTCTTTTCATATGGTGTTCTTTTTTTCTTTTCTTTTCTTTTTTCTTTCCATTTAAATAAAATAAGTGATAAATTCATGTAAAACCCTCAATCTATGGGAAAATATAATTATTTGAATTGCTATTTTGAGGGGTACCAACATGACCTCACCAATTCAGGTCAACTTGGCTAGAAAGGAACCACCAAACCAAAGTTGCGGCCTCTCACGTGGTGGGTTACAGCATAACTCTCATTTGAAGTCCCATTAAAGTTTAAATATTGTCACCCTTAAGGAAAAAAAAAAAAAAAAATTAAAGATTATGAATCATAATTATCATTTCTCATCAATTTTAACTTTTGAGAGAAAATGATAGTTTAACTTTGATATTGGACCATGTACTAGTTAGACTTATTCTTATTCTTGGTAAAATAAAAATAAAAAAAAGTTTGTGGATTCTGTAACATGGTGCACATTGGAAAAGAACTCTAAAACAAGGACGGGGCAGGCTCGATGAATTCTCAAGCAGAATGTGCATGCGAGTGATGCGACGATGGCCATTACAATCACTAAGTGCCTTGGCGATGTTGGCATTCACTAAACCTTACCATCGAAATGAGAAGATGCACTAGTCTGAGATCTCTTGGGGTCGACCATGATCCTGAAACGAATTGAAATCAAATGCAAAGGATCATCAACATAAGACTCAATGGAATGAGTGTGTGCATGAGGCTTCCCATGTATACATGCATCTAGCCCAATAACAATGTAACAAAGTCAATCATGTCACTTGGACAATGATTTCACTCTCTCTGAGGAAGTAAGGGCTTATTTTTCAAAAAGTTCATCAAAAAATTAATAATAAAAATGAAATTTTATATAATAAATTTTATGTTCTATATTATAATTGTGTTAAAAAGACCTCAATTGTTCTTCTATTTTTCAGCATTTTTTTTACATTATTTATTTATTTACATATTTATTTTATAGAAAACAATAAACTCGGTACATTATAAGAATATAAGTTTTAAGTACATTAAAATTATTAATAAAGTTGTTTTTCAAAATGAAACTCTATTATCAAATTTCTAGAAGTTTGAAAATGATTATTCCAATTTAAATTATTTTATTAATCTTCATAAGTTTTTGTGTTAATAGTAAAAGTTTGGTCTCGCATGTCATGTTTTCATTTTAATTAATGTTTGATTTCATATTCATTTGCCATTTATGTTTCAAATTTTTTTCATTTTTTAGCCTTTTACATTTGATTTAGTTTTTTTGTTTGTTCATTCACAAAAATGAAAATTTTAAAGCATAAACTGTCACACATAAAACTAAACCAAATATAAAGAGCCAAAATGGAAATTTTGAAACATAAATGGCTAAATTGAAAACGAATCAAATATAAAGGGTTAAAATAAAAATTTTGAAATGTAAAGAACCAAAATGAAAATAACTCCAAACTTTAAGAGCCAAAAGTTTACCCAGTCTTAAAATATTTTATATTGTTCACATGCTTTTTTTTTTTTTTTTTGGTTATTTTTTTCTCAAAAGTTTTATTTTATATTTTTATAAATCAATTGTTACACTAAGTGGAGATGAGAGATTCGAACCTTGATTCCCCTCAAAAGTTATACCATGCTTAAACACCTATATAAAGTATATTTTCATGCAAATCATCTTAATTTCTTAACTTTTAATTAATAATCAACTAATCACTTAATTTTAAGCAATAAAAGTAACGAAAATAGTATGTAACTATGGATAAAGCAGTTTTTTTTTTTCCCTCTCTAGTCACAGTGGATATTGTATCTAATAGACTAATATCCAGTTCTCAATTTTCTTTTATAATTTTTCAGAATATGGACGTGTGGATTGTGGTGGTGATTGGTTGAGAGGCTCTCAAGAAAAATAACCACCACTCGTTCCAATCGACCAAATGCAAGCAGCCAAATCCACTCACTTCTACCTCCCTTTCCCCACACACACACAAAGAGAATCAAAATGGAAAAAAGAAAGAAATCCAATTCAAAATGTACAGTCCTCCATTCCTATTGCACCACCTAACCCTTCACCAAACCCCATGGAGAAGAATCTACCTGAATAATAAAACCTTCCATAATATTCCACTCTCTCATCCACTTATCTTTTGAGAAATGACTCCCTCTTATTGCTTATCTTCAACCAGAAACACTACTACATCTGGAGCAGCAGCATTCTTTCTGCATAATTCTCATCTCTACCTTCCCAAACATCGGTCTCTCTTGGTTCCCAATGAAACCCAACTCCCCAGGAGGGAGACTTTATTTCTCAAGCCTCAAGCACTATCACCCAAGTCTTGCTTTCCCACCTTGAGGCTAAAAAATTCTAAATTCATACACCCTTTTGCAAGCATATCGTCTTTTGCTGAAGCTGAAGGAGAAGAAGAACAAAAAGAAGAAATCAAAGTTAATGATCATCGTCATGAAGTTGCGAAAAGTACAAAGGAAGATGAGGATGACTTGCCTGGAATGGCTCAGGCCTTTCATATATCTTCAAGCACTGCTTCTGCTATAGCTATATGCATAGCATTTATGGCTCTAAGTCTTCCACTGTTCATGAAATCTTTGGGGCAGGGTTTGTCCCTGAAGATCAAGCTGTTATCTTATGTAACTCTGCTATCTGGGTTTTACATGGCTTGGAACATTGGAGCCAATGATGTGGCCAATGCTATGGGGACCTCGGTGGGTTCAGGGGCATTGACACTTCGGCAGGCTGTGATGACAGCTGCGGTGTTGGAGTTCTCTGGGGCATTGTTGATGGGCACACATGTGACAAGTACAATGCAGAAAGGTATTCTTGTTGCTACTATGTTTCAAGGAAAGGATACTCTACTTTTCGCTGGCTTGCTGTCTTCTTTGGCTGCTGCTGGTACTTGGTTACAGGTACATCGATATATATTGTGGTTTTTTAAAGTATGTTACTATGTTTTCCAATTTAGTTTTGAAGCTCTGTTGGTTGTTAATTACTTTCTTTCTGGGATGATACATGGCTATCACCAACCAAACATGGCAATGGAAATTAAGTTAATCCAATGCTATATTTTCAGGCTATAAATGCTTATAAACGATTATGGGAGTCTAATGTCTACAGGATATGATTGTAAACACATAACTACATTGAATTTAAACTTATTGGGAATGTAATATTTATCATGTTTCATTGGTCAATGCAACTATGTTTGAATTTAATTGAAAAATCTAATGTATGAACCTAAATTTTATCCTAGCAATATGAATATATTTGTCCAAATCATTGAAAGTGCTTGCACACGTGCAGTCATGCTATATCATATTAGTATCTTGTTCAAATTAGTATGATATATTGTATTAGGCGGTTGAAATTCTATCGTATATTAGTATTTTGTTCGTTACAATTCCCTGCAAACAGTTTGGTTAGGTTGATTCTGTCTTAGGCCATTTCGTTTGTTCTTAACTTAATGGAACTAATCACTCAACGAGACAAAAAGTGAATATAATATCAATAAGTCATTGTGGATATGGCACAGATCTAAATGGCAACAAAAACTATGCGTGACTAAGAACATTTTGTTATATAAAAACTGTTCTCTATGGGACTAAACACAGTAGTTAAATACTAGGAATTCGTGTCTATTTATATGTGTGCGCACAGGAGTTTATTATACCGAAGGTAATGTGGTGCTAGTCTTCCAGCTATGTCTGAAATTCCTTAAATGAGCATTTCCTTTCAATTTCCATTAAAAAAAAATGTATCTACCTTTAAAGATATTTGGATCTTAAGAATATAAAGTTTCTTTAGTAACAGACTAAAATAGTTTACAATTTCTTTCATCTGAGGGCATTTGTATATATTTTTAGTATACTATTTATAGGCAAAGACCATAGAAAGGAGCATCCTGATACTAAGATGCAATTTTCTTCCCTTGAAATCATCAGCATGAAAAATTCCTTGAGATCTACATCTGAAGACAGACAGAAATAACAATGAAATTTGGTTAAATGATCTAAACAAGTTGCTTAGTACAGCTTGTTTTTCTTAGCAAGATATGTCCCTATTCAAAATTCCTCCAAGGGAGCTAGGAGTTTCATAATCTCATCGTGGCCTTGCAAGTCACTATTTTGGATTTGAATTGCAGATTGATTTCTCCAAAGCTGCATGTATGATATCTTTAAGAAATGGAGAAAAAAGAAAATATATCTTTGAACTTTATGAAAGTAGAATATAATTTTCAACATTCAACACTGGCATTTGTACCAGAGACTCCGGCTTTGAATAACATTCTACTAAATTCTTGATTAAACTTGTATTTCCTTTCTATAGTTCCTTTTCCAGAGAATGAATATCCAGAACTAATGGCAACGAAGGAGGATGAACATCCTAAAATTTCATGATAAATAGTTAATGGAACTGGAATAATAGTCAATCACTTCCTGACTCACAAAACATTATAAAATTTGTACATTTCAGCATTACTCACCAGATCAACATAGAGACTTCTCTAAATTAGAAAATTTACTCTTAGGTTTACTTGCTTGTCAGGTCACATGGGATATGCTAAATACGACTTCTCTTTAGTTTTACAACTGAACTCTAGTCTTTGATTTATAATTATTTATTGGGTGTTATGCAGGTTGCATCATATTACGGATGGCCGGTCTCTACCACACATTGTATAGTAGGATCAATGGTCGGATTTGGACTCGTATATGGAGGAGTTGGTGCCGTTTTCTGGAGTTCACTGGCAAGGGTGATTTCTTCATGGGTGATCTCACCGATAATGGGAGCACTGGTGTCATTTCTTGTCTACAAATGCATCCGTAGGGTATGTTCTCAATCTCTGGGACTTAGATAATACGAAGCTCACTGCCTTACACCCTATGTGGATTTACCTTGACTAACCTGCTAACAGCGCTTCTGTAAGGAAGCATAAATCCTGCTCCTTAGTTTGCTGACTTTGAAACCTGGAGTCATTTTAGGCATTGTATGGAGATACTTTGTCAACAACAAAAAAATTATATATCAAATGACAAGAGGCTTGAATCTTAAGACTCCTAAAAAAAATCATAATCCATAAGCATTGTGGGTGACTTGTTGTACCTTATGCTTCCTCGTTATAACTTTCAACAAGCGGCACAAGCCAAACATAAAGAAGCTACTCCTTAATCATAAAGTATGTATAAGCAGCTATTAGCTTTCGTTGAAACATGAGTTATTGACGAAATAATTACATTCTTACAATCCTAATTTCTTTTCCAGTTTGTGTACAGTGCTCCAAATCCAGGACAAGCTGCAGCTGCAGCTGCACCAGTTGCTGTGTTTGCTGGTGTAACTGGAATCTCTTTTGCAGCCTTCCCTCTTAGCAAGAGCTTGCCTTTGGCAACGACTCAGGCTTTAGCCTTCGGAACTGCTGGGGCGGTCCTTGTAAACAGGATTATCCGAAAACAGCTAGGCCATCTCCTTCTTCAGCCAACTACATCACTAGCAGAGCCAAAAGAGGGAACCGTCCCCAGCAAAAATATAGGGTTTCTCTCTGATATTGCAGGTCCGAAGGGTACCCAGCTAGAGATAGTATATGGGGTCTTTGGGTACATGCAGATACTATCAGCCTGCTTCATGTCATTTGCCCATGGAGGAAATGATGTCTCCAATGCAATAGGTCCTCTGGCTGCTGCATTATCCATACTTCAAGGAGGTGCCAGTGGAACTGAGATTGTTATTCCACTTGATGTTCTTGCATGGGGAGGATTTGGTATTGTTGCAGGGCTTGCAATATGGGGGTATAGAGTGATTGCAACAATTGGGAAGAAAATAACAGAACTCACACCAACTAGGGGATTTGCAGCGGAGTTTGCTGCAGCCTCTGTGGTTCTATTTGCATCAAAGCTGGGACTACCCATCTCAGCAACCCATACTCTAGTGGGTGCAGTCATGGGGGTGGGGTTTGCAAGAGGACTTAACAGTGTTAGAGCGGAAACAGTGAGGGAGATTGTGGTTTCTTGGGCTGTGACAATTCCAGTTGGTGCTATTCTTTCTGTTCTCTATACATGGATCTTGACCAAGCTTTTGTCTTATATTTTGTGAGCGTACATTCAAAAGATTTTAATCTACCTGTGTGATTAATTAAATTACAAAAACTTTTTTTTCCAGTGATTTGTAGAATAATGTCCTTGTCTATGCTAACATGCTTTCCTCCATATGGAAGTCAAGTGTCGCTATATATTTGGAACTGAGTAACAAATTTGGTTTTCTTGCATAATGTGTTCAAAAACCGTTCTTTAATATCCTACACTGTGTGATATACCTATATATCGAGCACCTTTTAAAGGACCACACACACACACCCATATATATATGAAAGCTACCAATATATAATAGCTATAACTGTCTAAAATTGTCATTCGAAACATTACATATGTTGGAAATTAAGGACTAAGAAGATATGACATCCATAAATGTTACATGGTATGTTATCAATCTAGCAAGGAATATGTTCAAGTATCTGATAGGTAAGATGAGGTATCTATTTATTTCTGTTTTAGCCTCCAAATACTGTGTTAAAGTCAAGAGGAATGACTGTCAGACAGCATCTTAGTTTCATTCATTCCTGTTTAGACAATCCTCTTTGTTTTCTCTTCGACTTGTGTACAACTATGACATAGTCACATAAAGGGTTTCAGCAGCAGTATGGTGCTTTGCGGATAATTGTTGTTATCAGAGACAGTAGTAATCTCTAAACTACAAGTTGATTTCAGCAAGCTCATGCTCTATATACAGTGCAGAGCAAGCGGGTTCAATGGCCAGTAGAGCTAAGAATGTAGTTTTTGAAGTTTTATTTTGAAGACACTGGGAGCAGTTAAATAAGTACTATCTCAACATTGTTATCATTGCTAAAGCCCTACTTTATTCACAAAGAGAAACCAGATCACTGTTGCTAAGCATCTTTAAACTGCATGTCATTAAAATCCAGTAAACCTTGGTATTAAATAATGATCTAAATTCTTAACAAAATTTCCGTATATTTGGACTACTTTTACGTTTCTTGAACTCAGATAAATTAATATAGGCAACCTTGGAGCCATGCTGCAGGACCATATTTCAAACTATGGTACAAGAGAACAATTCCTAAATGAGATGAGCTAGTTAGTAGAAGCTAGTACACTAGGAAGCCAAGCCATAGCCACAAGGCTTTCATCCTAGGCAGAAATTTAATTTTACTAGATAAACTACCTCTTGGTCCAAAAATTTAAGATCCTACTTTAATACTATGATAAAATACCACTAATCTCAAAAGCTTAAGCTAATAGGAAACAATGAATTTCACTGTATAACAATTTTTGTTAAACACTCCATTTTATATTTTTTGGGACAAGCAGGATAAGAAGACAAGGAATAACACTAGTAATATGTGTTATATAAGAACTACAATAGGAACAAAATGAAACCAAATAGAGGAAAATTAAACAAAAAGAAAAAGAATAAACACTAAGAGATCCAGTGAAATTTTGGTATACCAGAAGATTTTGACAAAATTTATCCGTAGTGTCTAGAAATATAGTAATAAATATTATAAATAAATAAATAAAGAGTTTAGAAATATACTGATGAGTCCTATAATCTAGGGTACAGCACCTTAAGCATATTATAGCACTGAAAATAGTGAACTTTCAATTCATCATAGTGAGTACATTTCCCTCTCAGGTTTCTCCATGCATTTTTTTTAAAATCTGTATAAATAATCAGAATTTTATTCAAAAGAGGAGACTCCTTACGTACACAAAGCACATATAAAAGCTCTCGTAACCTTCTCCATGCAATCAACACATTTATATGAGCAATTCACTTGCTCGGAAAGACCATGTACCACATGTGGAGAAGCATCTCATAGAACCAAGTCATGGAGAGAGCTCCAGTACAGAAGTTAGGCTGGGCTCCCATGGAAATCCTCTGAATGATTTTGCCTTTAGGAGGGGGGGTACGAAAGGTGTTTTATTTCTTATACCTTTTTTCTTTGAACATTTTGACCACCTCTCCCTGGAGAGATAAAATTCTTTTGCGGAACAAACAGATTCCTCCATACTTACTTCACCTGCATCAATGATGATCTTTGAATCCCACTCTTCTTCTTCGGAAATTTCTTTGACTTGGGCCTTCTCTGGGTATCAATGCTTCAGTTTCTGTACAGTCCTGGATAGGATTATATAATATTTCTGACCAGGCAAGAGATTCTCTTCTGGGTGTAAGAGGGACTTATGTGGATTTGTGAAAACTTCTGTCCTGGCAACAAACATCCCAGGATATTTTTCCATCAATCGAGATGCAGGAACCGCATCTTGATACTGTTCCTCTTGCCCACCTGCATGAACTATCCTCAAAAAAATATTCTTTGATTGTAGGCTAATGTCCAATGATATGGAAACTCCCGATATTCTTCTAAATTCTGTGTCCTTGGAAGCTCCTTCCAAGTATTTCTTCCTTCTAGTTTCTCTGTTGTGACCCATCCCCAGCAACTGAATACACCCCTTCATCATAGCCAGCAATCAAATGTCATATATCCAAATGTTTCATTATATTCCGCTGGCAGGGAATATGGAACACTTTTATTTGCCAGAGGTATACTAGCACCAATGAGCATTGACAAATGTATATTCTATTTTATTTTTCATGGCCGGCTCTTATAATTAATAATTTCCAATAAGCAGCAGTGATGAAACCAATGCTCAGCAAAGTCAAAAACATGGAAGAAGGAATGGCTTCATCTGTATCTCTTCTTGGAGTAATTTTTGTCTCTTCTTGGAAGTGAAAACCAAAAGTGAGCCTTGTATAAAGGATGATAAAGCATCACCTAGGCCCCATTAGTTTGTCAATTTGAAATTGTGCCAACTTTGCAAGCACATCCTTGTACCAGACTCATAATCCCATAAGCCTGACAATACCTGGCGTTCCAGCTTCTTCAGTCTCCCCCTAATCCAATTGTTGTGGAGAACAAGACAACCCTTCTTCACACAGGCAGCTTTAACATTTTTCTTCCTCCACAGATCTAGGTAAGCACCATTGGGGAAGAGGTCTCTGTCCAAAAAATAAACAGTCAGATTTGTTTCAGGTTCCACACATCTATTGTCACCCACACGATAGGATCCACCTTCCCCGCATAACGTGTCATAGAAGCTTGGCTGCTCAGAGAGGCCAGAAGTTGCTGCATGCTTCACCACCCTCTCCATAGCAGCAATTGTTGAATCATCACAACGAGCAAAGTAGAAACCAGAGTTTAAGCGCCTAGGTAAGTTTATTGGTCCTGCATATTAGCAAAGAGGGATGAGCATGTCACACTAAATATAAATTAATCCTCATAATGGAAGAATCACTAAAAAGTGATCCCACTAAAAAATATTTCGGACTATGAAGAATAAAAATAAAAATAAATAAATAAAAAAACCTGCATCTATTTCTGTAAACCTACCAAACAATAGAAGAAAAAAAATAAGAAATTTGATTTGTAAGTGATCACACCAATATCAACCAGATATTCAAGTTATCCAATCAATTATTATTTTCCTCCCTTAACAGTATATTTGTATTCTGTACCTTTTACCCATCAGAATAGGAGTGATTATTTTAAGTTTGAGATGCTTAGAGTATACCTGTTGTTTTGTATTCATCTGACTGTGCCACAAGAAAAGCAGGGCCAAAAGTGTAAAGCAATGGCAATGGATTTTCAAACCAATATACATCCACATCACTAAGCAGTACATTGTAACCAAGCTTCAGTATCGTCAAAACCATTCTGGACTTCACTTTGGTCACCCTTTGAAAGCATTTTGTTCCGAAGTGGCAATCATTGAAGCTGATGTTACTTGGAGCCAACGGATCCTTGAAAACTGGCAGGCCCTATCAGTAAATACAAAGTACTTAAATTTAGATTTCACACACCTTAGGGGCAATCTTCCAACAGCATGATGGAATGCAAGGCACAACTCAGCTATTCCATTAAGCTATTCCCCCCCTCCCCCACACACACATCAGATTAGTCCCAGGCCCCAACAACACAAACAAGCTTCAAGATGTGAGATCAAGCAGAGTGTTCGTAGTAATATAGTATACAAGTTTCCCCAGACTTGGCTGCAATATATTGTTAACCAAACTCACTCTGCTTGATGAATACACTAGATTCCTTATTTTATTTGCATGTGCATATGCATGTACATAAACACGTGCAACAAAAGAAGTTGGTTAGATAAAAAAGAAAGTCAATTAGCAAAATAATTAAATTTAATTATCAAAAAAGTGCATAAATAAATAAATAAAAAGAACAGCATCGAAGCAGAAATACCTGCAAGACAGAGAACTGATAGGTTTCCTGGTCAAGAGCACAAATCATAAAATTTGTAATCAGGAGGCGGCGTAACCTGCACACCCAACTCATTAACATGTCCTTGTAACTATATCCAGCAACTGCAAGAACAATTGTCTTGTTCTTGTCTGCAATAAAAGGAAGGAGTGACTCCAAGGAGAATGCAAATTCTAATGGTGTTGAGAGCTTCATATGATCCTTCAGAGAGCAATCCGGTATTTTTTCCAGTGAATTAATACCATCAATACAAGCCATGATCCTCCTTTTCCTCCAGGGATGCAAGATCCTTTCCTTCCATAATCTGAATGAACTCTGGTATCCATATGGATAAACAAAGTTTTCCGTTGGGTTGAAGAAAATATATTTTCTGTCACACTTCAATAGTTTTACAAGGCTAGAATAATTAGCTTCATGATACAACAAGGATCCATACAGTGCCCCAATATGGGAATTTCCAACATACTCCCAGCTTCTCATCTCAATACCTGAAACTTTGGAATTTCCGACTACTCCACTAGACCAAGGCTCTGGATCATATAGGTGGAAACTTGAGATGGTCCAACTGGAGTCAAACACAAACCTGAAATCAGATGACATGGCCTCATTAATAAGCCAATTGTTGTGAATCCCTTTCCCATACAAGAAAGGAGGAAGAACGCCAGTATGTAAGGGCAAATCCCCGCTGTTCCATGCCATAAGCATTCTCCCTTTACAATGATTCCACTGCCAACTTTGACATAGTATCTCCTGCAACTGAATGAACAGAGTACAATTAAATTGAGTTGTCTCACATGGCCCAGCAACTTTCAATCTGGAACAGGTTCTTTTATACCTCCTGGGTTCTCATCCACTTGCCATCCCCTCTTCGCCAACGTTTCCCAGCCTCATCCAAGTAGAATGGGAAGTGGGAAATATTTCGTGAAGAAGCAACAAGGAGCCAATCACGGTCAAGTTCATAAGCATAGTTAAGAGTGGAAATGAAGTCATTGAGAAGAATGGTCTCAGGATCGATGAGAACAAAAATATCTGATGTGAATGACCACGATCTTGCTATCATGGAATGGAAGAATGGAGTACCAAGAAACCTAGATACATACAGGCAGATCATAAGGCAATGTATTCAACGTTTTTCCTTGTAAATAAGGCAAGAAACAGTTCACTAACATGCAAGAGTACAAAATCATAACCATTATCTATCATATCTTCTTTAAAATGTTTTTTGTAAAGTTTAATTATAAAAATAAAAAATAATAATAATAATAAAAAATTGTAAAGAAAATCTCATAGGATGCTGTTCATTATTGTCTATAAGATTGTATAATATAAGCATCTGGACATTCAGTTCATACACCTGGTAGACTTGCTCACAGGATATATTGTTTTTAGATGTTTCATGTATTTGAAATCAAATTAAATCAATAACAAAATCTTTCCTAAAACAATACATATTTGTAGGAAAAAAAAAATTCTGGTATGTGGATTACATAACAGGGGGGAATTTTAGTTCAAAATGACACAACGTTAAACTAATTGTGCAATAGAATCTGAACACCAACAGGCTTTTAAAATTATAACTATATAGTAATGTCATAATATTGAACAAAATCAAGTTTATTTTAAACATGCTACCTGCAGACATCTTCTCATGGACTACTTTGCCCTAGTATTATTATATAACCCATATTTGTTTATCCTTATATCAACACCAAATTGTTTTATGTATATACTAGGGTCTTTGAATGTAGAACCTAATACTGAAATTTCTATCAAACATATTTGTTTAACCATATTTGGACCACAGATTGATGCTGTTCCTGCTTTGTCTTTAATGAAACCTTAGAAACAATCTAAAGCAACCACAGCAGATTATCTGTGTCAAGCACATGTCTAATTCCTTTTCCACCAGGAATTATAGAAAACATAAAGGCTTTTTATCTTGAATCTTCTGATGTACTTAATATCAACTTCTATATTCATTGACAGAAAGAAAAAAAAAAGGTATCCAAAATCTTTTGCTGGAAAACAAATTACTTTCCCGTTTATAAAATATCAATTATCCTAAAAGTGTAAGCTGTTAAGAATTGGTAAATGTAATCATTTATAATACTAGAACAAATTACAAATTGTCCCAAAAACTTAAGCTGCTAGGACGTAGGTAATTTAATCACCATTATTTTAACACTATACTGTTCCCAGTCAGATAGCAGTCTGCTATGTTAGCAACTAGAGGGAATTACATCCATATATAAACTCATCTAGTTGTTCTGAAGCCCAGCACAAGATACCAAATTGAAGCTCTATACATATAGCAATTGCCTTCAAATTAATGCAGTCAATCAACTTGATGGATAAAGAAATCAAAAACTAACTCATTTGCTTACGTGAAATCAATGTTGGGTTCAACCAAAACCCGTGAACCGAAATCACCAGCGAAGGAAACAACAGAAGGGTGTTGGCTGAAGAGAAGAACAGAAATTTGTGGGGACAGAGCAAGCCATGACCGAATAGCTAGACTCTGCCTAGCCCCAACAGAGCCATTAAATGGGCTAGGAGCTGAGAAAATGGTAATTCTGGGTTTTCCCAGATCACCAAGATTGAGTTTTGACACTTTGATCCGATCATTGAGAGAAGGTAACCTCTGAGTAACATAGAGGGAGAGAGCAATCAACACAAACCCAGATAGCCAAACTGAGCATAGTCCAACTTGGAATACCTGTGAAACAAAAACAAACTGCTTAGAAACAATGCATATGAACAAAAAAAAAAAAAAACATAGAGAGAGAAGTGAAAAGAGAAAGAACCATGCCTTCATTGTTGTATTATGAAGAAGAATGAAATGAAGTTTGTGATGGGTTTGTTTTGTTTAGTTTATTTATGAAGCCGGTGCTGAGTTAGTGGGAGAGAGAGAGAGAGAGAGAGAGATACGGAAATGAAACTTTAACTGAAGGAAACAAAATGCACTAGTAACGAACTTGCCACTACTGTACTTTGACTATCAGCGCCACCAAGTCCGGGAAGACCATGAGCCATGTGAGGGCTTTGTCGTTGTGGACACGTCAGTTTCCACTTTCCATTGAAAAGTGAACCTTCTTTTTTTTTTTCTTTCAATTGAATTATCGAACTGCATCAACAAAGTTTGAGACAGATTTTTTTGCCGACGGAAAAATGGTATAAAATACACCACTTTTATTACAACTCTACACTCATGAGTGATGAAGAAAAATTAGTAGGTCTATAAGTCCACGCACAATTCGGCATATGGGTGAATAAAGCTGTGTATTATATTGTGATCCTAGCATTGTTTTTGTTTAAAAGGTAGAGAGGATTTAAAATTCGATAACGGCCCTTATTTTTTACTAAATAGCTCTTCTATTTGACAAAATAATGTGTTCAAATCTTCTCTACCTAAAAACTAATACTAAATCTTTTTACACCCAAAAAATAAAATCTTTTTACATAGTTCCTAAAATAAATATAAAAAAATCTTTTTACACATTTCTTGTTGCACACTGTCTTACACTTTTTGTAAAATCATTTTAAAATTATGAATTTTTGAACTTGTGCTTTAAAAACACAATTTTAATTGAAACACAGCAGTTTGTGTTCGGTGAATGCTAAAATATGTGCAATTTTGAGGCAATATCTTCATAGAGGTCACAGAAGAATAGAATGAATAAATTATTGAAGAATGAAATGAGATGATATATTCAATTTTGTATGTGTAAGGGAATTTATAAAAGGGGATGAAGGCAAATAAGTATATAATTTTTACTTTTACCATTATGCTCATTGTCAATGTGGATGCTTTTGAAGTCATGTTCTTTGTATCTGCTACCAATGTTACTAGCCCAGTCTATTGTGGCTGATTGCAAGGCCATTGTCCAAGTTTTTAAGGAAGCCGAGACCAGCACTGCTACAGGGAAGTTAGAGGCTGCTGATGCCCTTGCCAGAATTGGTTTTAGGCAACCAGAATCTATTATTGCCTATGATCACCCTCCTTTCGTGTTTATGGAGGCTTTACATTTGGATTTAAAAATACAAGGATAAAAGTATAATTTGATTACTTTCTCTCGATTAATGAGGGGTGAACGACAAAATTCTCATACAATGAAATATATGTAAACTATTTCCTAATAATTATTTCTCATTTCATTTTTAGGCCTCGTAGTGTTGCCGAGGTGGGTGAGGGGAGACTGGAGAAAATAAAAGTACAGGGAAGTTGGGTCAGAGGGGTTTTGGGTAGGGGCGTGGACCATGGGTCGCAAAAATGGATGTAGTAATTGCTACTGAAATTGAATGAAAAGACATTTTGAAGCCCAAAAAAATAATAAATGAAAAGATTATTATGATTGTGAATCAAAACAAATTTTGTGTTTTGTTCTTAAAAAAATGTCCTGTCCTAATCTCACACACATATAATGTTGGTTTTCTCCTTCAAGAACAATTTTTAAGAACATAACAAATCAAAATAAAATGGAAATACAATAACCAAAAACCTCTGGGAATGCCTTCCACGCTGTAGATACAGTTACAAATGATAAACACTAAAAAAAGTGCAATCCTAAAGACCACAAAACTGGAATACAAATTTCTCCAGAAGTAGGAAAGCTAAGAGATAGACATCTGCCTACCTTGATGCATCATTAACCTGTCTAAAATGCAATTTTCATGCAATTATACTACCAACTAAAGATTACAGGATACTAGGACTCATTCAAGTTCCCTCACATACACCCACATGATGTCAACCAAGTACATCATTCAACCCCTGATGCACACCAGATTTACGAGTGCAACTCAAGCTTCAAGGCTGATCTAGAAAATATTTCCACCAGAAATTCCCATCAAAGCCCATAATCTTCCTTTTCTTCAATTATCTATGCCGTCGAACAGGAGATCTGGATCTTGACCTTCTTCCCCTGCATTTAAATTCGTAGCATAAATACACTAGATGATGTTAAGAGTTAAAATTCAGAAGCCTAACACTTTCACCTGATTTGCTTATTGTTATGATGATGGGTGTGTGTGTCACAAAAATAACACAATCTTAATTTAAGAGACAACATACCTGGTGGTATCAAGAGAAGAGTAGGGAGAATGCCTGCGCTGAGAATGCTTGCTATGTGGGGACCGCGAAACTTGTCTAGAAATGAAAACACCCATCATACTGATTTGGTGAGTTAAACGTATTCAGAGGAGAAATGTTCAACCTTTTGCATAGTCAAACTTGATAAGCAGCTTCCAGTTAGCATAAAAATATTATGCTTCTAATTATATAAAACTGGAGATATATAATTAAAACACCAAAACGAAAAATGGGAGCATGTTGCCAAATCCAGGACAAGAATTGTAGATCCACCTACTGAGGATTTTTGGCTTAATATCAAATGAAAACATGAGAAATTTGCTCCATAGAATCCAGCTTTCACATTTACTAAGAATTGCACTCACTTGCAACTGTCCATATATTTTAGCCTCAAGCACAAATGACACCTCCTTCCCTTGTAAGAGCAAGGTGAGGGTGACGTCATAAGTTTAAAACTCAAACGTGTGTGTATAATTACCAAAAAAACAAATTGTCCATTTATTATCAGACAGAATAAACCACATACACGTGCCAGATGCATCAAAATGAAATGACGTAACTGTAGATATAGTGTTGTCCATACCTGACCATATCACTAAATTTATGATGATCAATTTTTAAGTAGAAGAATGCAGTGAAAAGGTAAAACCATAATCAGTAGCACCAAGAGTGGTAGAAATTATAATAATAATAAGAGATTAATTGATTAAAGAAACACCCCAAATTCACCAAAAAATAAAGAGTGTCCTCTATAATGATAAGGGGGAAACTGGCCTCATGCCTATAATGAGAAATTTTTTTATATTAAGTAAATTATTTCAGTAAAAAGTGCAAAAGGGGCATAACCATGGTTTCGATGACTGGACCCACCAGTTTGACCCGTTCAACTGTCAACCAGCTAGTATTCCAGTCCGATTATCAATAAAAATTGGAAATATCTCACAATCGCTGAGAACCGGAGAATTTACAGTAGAATCATCAAAACCGAAAACTGGACAGGTCAAACAGGTTGTCAAGGGAGAGTGATAACTAAGAAAATATCAGATAACCTAAAGTGAAGAGGATCCAGTGGAGAGTCAGTATAGTCTCGCCCTCCTTATCAAGAAAATCACAGTCAATCCCAACTGCATGGACTCTACCATCACTTGGAGAGTCGATCCAGAGGAGAATCAACTGCTATTACTAGAGATTTCTTGGATCTGTTAATTGGCAACACCTTTCTCAGTGGTGACAATCCCACAACTTCCATAGTGGTGGCGGCTTACCAGCATGCTTTGTGGAGTGCATCTGTGCACTGTGACGTTCAAAGAAACAATTGTGGCATCTCTGGAAATTAAAAAGAAGTTAACCTAAAGTCTTATTGTGGGCGGCTTTATATTGGCCATTGGAAAGGAGCGAGTGGGAATGGAGGGTGGAGACTAGGATGATATTGTATTTGTTTAATATTTTTTAAATATAACCATTTGTTATATATTTGTTTTTGGTTAAAATAAATGAGGATTTATTGTTGGCCACATTTTCTTTATTTGGACAGTTAGAATATATGTATTGAATTAAAAATATATATTATTTTTCTAATGATAATTTGGTTATTTATAGTTAGTGTTTTGTTATTTCCACTTTCTTAAATTTAATAAGATTTAAGATTCACTTACAAAATTGTTTTTAAGTTTTTGAATTTTTTGGTAAATATTATTATTAACTATTTAGTTAATATAGAATTATTTACTAATTATTAATTAAATTATTTTATTTTTGACATCACTGGTTCGATCACCAACCTTGGTTGATCCAGAAAACTGAGAGCCACTCTATTTTCCAGTTCTTTGTCCGGTCTAGTTTTTAAAACCAGTCCACTCCATACAAGATATACACCAGAAACTAAGAAAAAAAATAACAAAGAACAAGCATTTCAAGTAAATTGAAGAAGAAAATTTTCCCTGAAGTGTTCATCCACTCAAATAAAGATTTGAATAATGAAAGTTTCAGGTCTATAATTGAACAGCTATAATTAGAATTTCAAGATTAATGTTGAGTGTTTATATATAAACAGAAGGGCATGGGTCACTACTTGCAAACAAATAAAAATAGAGAGGTAGGGGGGAGAGAATATGTATAGGAAAGAGAGAGATTTGACAACACCTTACGCAGAATTAACAAATATATAAGATATAAGAAAATGGTTAAGTCAACTCAACTAGGTCTTATTCATTTAAAACTAGGCATAAAGAAAGTGTTATAGCACAAACCTCACAACTCTCACAAATCAAATAACAAAAACTTCTTTTTTTATAAGTACAAATCGGATAACAAAAAACTGAGACCAATAATTCTGTTTTCATTATAATGTATCTCTATGCAAGATTGCACCACTAGCTGCCTCCACAGAAAACATGATTGATATCATAAATTAATGATAAATCTGCCTTTAAATAGAATTTAAAAAATAAACCTTTACTGAAATTGAATGTGTATTACCACTAATAAATGTACCTTTAACTTCCCAATTTGAAACCACAAAAGAATTTGCACATAAATTAAGTAATATGCTGGATGTAAACATTGAACAGATGTTGAACTAGACCATTGCATTTTTGGTTCCTTGAAAAATAAAAAATAATAAAGCTATTCAACCATTTTTTAAATTAACTTGGTGACTATGATAATAGCTCCATGTCATACAATCAAGTATTTTGTTTTTAGTGCTACTTAAAATATGGGCTCAATTTGATATTCATAGGATGTCCAAACATTCCCTTGATGTTTCACAATTTAAACCTGGATAAAAAGTAAAGAGATCTTAATAAATACATACCTTCTCCTAGACCTGACAGGTGATGGTGATAAGTGACGTTTTCTCGATTGCAGCTTCCTGCAGTATATGATCATGTATAAGGACCATATAACAAAACAGAAAGAAGAGAGGCAGAATCAGAAGATTTTAATGGTGAACCTTTTAGAATTGTCTGAGGTGTCATCACTTGAATCATTGGCATGACTAACTGAGTTGTCTTTACTGTTTCTACCCTTACTGCTGATGGAAGAAGAACGCCTTCTTTTGTGCCTGCTTGAATCGCTTGCATTTTTATGTCTTGATCTATCTTCCTCCTCATCCTTTCTGCGTTCTTGTTTTCTTTTGGTATCTTCTTTAGCACTAGCTCTATGAAGCCTCTCTGTTTCTTTTCTGTCATCCTTGACCTCAAGACGGTCAGACCTTTTTCTTGACTCAGAATCCTTTGTTTTTTCCCTAGGCTTAGAACTTTGATCTTTCTTTCTCTCCTTTGACCCATCATCTTCTTTTTCCCTTCTTGAATGCCTTTCATCTTGTCTCCTGCGTTCATCTCCATTCTCATCTGACCTTATCTTACCACCATCTTTCCCAGAACTCTTTTTACTCTCGTGTCGATCACTTTTATCTAACTTCCTTCTCATTTCACTGTGGTGGGGATCATCTGTTGATGCTCTCTTAACATTGACATACTCTTCAGGATGTTCAGATTCCATTACTCCTGCAGTGTTCTTCGATCTAGAGGAATTGGTTCCATCTAGCATTTTTCCACTAACATTAATTCCGTCATCAGTATCTTCAGAAACCACTTTGGAAGAATATGAGTGTCCCATATCTCTATCCACCCTATTATTATTCATCTCATTAACAGTATCACCATTGTTGCTCTCCTTTGTTTTCTGACTTCTATTGTCCTCTTTCAGTTCTACCTTGGAAATTCCATTCTCAGCAGCACCATGTGCATCTTCTGAAAGCTTTTCAATGCTTGACTGCTGAAGAACAGGATTAGAATTTGGTACACTGGAGCTCTTGATTTCATCATCTCCATCATCATCATCAGAAGCATAATTTGCAAGACCTAAAATATTTCCTGGGGAACTGGTACTAGATTTTTCACTGACACTTCTAGTGTCAGAATCCTTTGCTAGGGTGGGAATTAGAACTTTTGCAGATGGCTTAGGAACTGCGACTGCTGGGTGAGATGATGGTGATACCTTATGATTGGAAGTGACAGTGTTCTGGTCAACTATAACAACAAAAAATCACATCATAGTCATTATTTTTTTTTAAATGGCAGAGTCAGAGAACTTCAAATCCAGCGTCAAAGATATATAGAAACTGACAGAAAAGTTAAGAGGTCATGATACAATTACCATCAGCTGTTAGATCATCTTCACTAAGAACTTTAGTTGCAATTTCATCAAACAGCTCATCAGTAACCTAATAAAAAACATTAAAGTTAGCACTATGGTAGAAAGAAATTAAAAAAGACAAACATCACTCTCAGCAGCTGTAACCTTTAAAAGAACTTCAGTTAGAACACGTTTTATTTCCTGGTTAATTGCTGCAGTTCTTGCTGCTTCCACGTAATCCTGCAGAGCAATTATGGAAAATCAATAACAAAAGACTAATGAGTGCAACCAATAACTATATTATAAAGGGGGAAAAAAAAAAAAAAAAAAAAAACCCTAAACCAAAGAGTGAGGGAGGGAGGGAGGGAGGGAGGGGGGAAGCAAGGGAGTCTTTTTTAATATAAATAAACAACGGAGAATCACAAGGCAAAACAGGTAAAATAAAACCTCATCATCATCATCTTCTTCAGTTGACCTAGAAGAATCAACGCTTTTACTATCTGCCTGATCAGCCTTCCCAAAAGATTTATCAATGCCTTCATCCTCATTGGATTGTGTTTCCTCCTTAAGATGATCTACAGAAGTTGTAATGACTGCTTTCTTTATTTCTTCTTTAATCCAATTAGGCACTGACGGCTGGCAACAATTCCAAAACATTTTAAATAGTGAGATAAATTCAATAACAGCTATGCCACTTTTAAAGCATTAACACTGACAAAATTACCTTTTTAGGGCGTTCAGGAATAGTTGAAATTCCATATGCATCAGCAGAGAAGGCTGTTGTAGGATGAAGTGCAGTTCCAGCACTTAGGGCAAAGGGTGCACCACCAGATGGAATTGTAGGCTGACCTGGTCCAGGGAATCTTCCAAATGGTGGTGCAGCATGTGCAGGAATGGAGGAATGCATGGCTATGGAAGGATCATGCTGCTACATGAAACAAATGTCAGCAAATTCTTTGATACGAAGGTTCTAGAGTCTAGAGTCTAGAATTGAAGGACAACTCAGAAAGCCAGAATAAGACCTGTGCCCCTGATGCAATATCTGGAGAAATTGAAGGATAAACCAAACCAGGTGTAACAGGAGGAGTCCAATTATTTAATTGCCCTGCTGCAACAGGGTCAACACCTCTTACAGGTCCAACTGAATCATGATTAGCATAACTAGATTGCATGTGTGAATCATAATCATGGTTAAATCTAGGCACAAAATCCAAAGGCTGATCAGCAGGATTAACTGTGGAATCAGCTGACTGATTGCCATACATGAAGGAGGCAGGCAGTGGATGCACATGGTGCTGTCCCTCCTGAGCTGAGGAATTTGGAGGAGGCAACAGTTTGTATGACTGCTGATTTTGATCTGCAGTATCTTCTTTACCTGCCAATTAAGTGAGTAGTCAAAAAGCAAACAAGAAAAAGTGTCAGTGTGTGCACGTGCCTGTATTGGGTGGAGTTATGGGGGATTGAAGTTCAAACGGCTATCAAGAATCACAAACATAAGGGTAATGCAGACAAATCTTGGCTTTTTTAGACTTCAAATTTTGATGTGATTGAAAGTCAAGTGAAGTAACCATCCTCTAATGAAATTCTCTTATGTAGGCCAATAGAAGCTTACACTGCTTCTCATCATAATTACAGCAAAAGTTGTAATTAAATTTGAAACATAAAATAATTTCTTTTATAAGTGTAAAGTCAAAGAATATAAAAAAATGGGACAGATGGAGTATATTAAATATATAACCAGAAGATCCCCTTAGGCCTCATTTGGAATGAGGGAATGAAATAGAATGAAAAGAATAATTTTAAAATATTCTTCTCTTCCCTTGTTTGGGAGTTTAAATGGAGGGAATGGAAAGCTCATTCCCTTGTTTGGGAGTTTAAGTGGAAGGGAATAGAATGATTAGAAGGAAACACTCATTCCTCTCTATTCCCTTAAAACCTCAAATTTTTATTCCCCCAAAATTGGGAGGAATGGGAGGGAATGGATTAATAATTTTTTTACTAAAACTCCCAAAATGCCCCTATATATTCAACCCTTTATTTTAAAATATGGGTCTAATAGTAATATTGTCATAAATAATTCAATTCCATTCCCTCCATGATACTCCCAAACAAGATTACTTACATTCTATTCATTTTCATTCATTTCCATTCCTTTATTTTAAAACATCCAATCAAGGTTACTTAATTCCATTCTTTCCATTCCTTTCCTTTACTTAAGTACATTCCATTCCTTTCTATTCCCTTATAATCATTTCATTCTATTCTCTTATGAACTCAGAAACAGAGCCTTAGTAGTCAAGAGTACAAAAGAGTCAATAAAATCGTACAAAGTTGGAGGTCTACCCCTATCCAAAGATATCCAAAAGAAAGAGACCAAACAAACTGAGATTTCAATCTCTCTACAAACAACTCTTGCCCCTCAAAAATCCTCATTTTCCTCTTCCACCAAATATGCCACATCAAGCACAATGGCACCACATTGTATACTCGACTACTGAAAGATTTAGGACTACAACAAAAGCAATGAAGCAATTCACAAACCAGTCTTCAGCATAACCCATTTCACTCCAAAAATTACAAAGACAAAGGCTCATAGCTCCCTTGCTATTGAGCAATGCAACAACAAATGATCAACAATCTCACCACATTACTTACACATACAACTATGATTCACTTTTTTTTTTTTTTAATTATGATTCACTAAAGGCATAACCCATTTTACAAGCTTGTTTATAGTTAAAATCTTCCCCAATGAAGCAGTCCACAAAGCTACCCTCGAAGGAACCTTCACGCACCATATTGCCTTCCATGGAAAATCTAATAGGGTCAGACCCTCTTAGCAGCTCATACTATGATCAAACACTAAAACAGCCAATTTTGCTCAACTTTCACCACATATCTTTCCTCTCTATTCTTGCACAAGCTGAATACAACACCTAAAAAAAATTGGCACAAATCCACTTCCCAACAGGCCTCACAAACATAAAATAATTATAAAAGAAGGCAGGTCTCTATAATCTGTATAACCATTTACATTGACATGCATCAAACACAGCAATTTTCCATTTTTTAAAAAAAAAAAAAATTTTAATTTAAAATTTAAAATTTAAAATAAATAAACACTAATGCACCATTATTCCATACATTCATAACTCTTCATCACTAGCTGAGTCAATTCCACATGGATAATTTTTTTTTAGGAACAAAGATCAGTCTTCACAACTTTGGATGTTCTAATATAATGCCAGTTAACAAACTCAATGCTTGTTACAAAATAAAAATTGTCAAATTATTAAATTATTGTTTTTTTTTTTAATAAGTAAAATTATTAAATTATTGTAACAAAAAGGAATCCACACATGGGATGTAGACCTGCAGAAGAGTATGTCAATGCAAAACATCACAGTGCACTGGATAACATGATATCACTGGTATAAATTATTCTACAAGAATTTCCAATTGTAAAACTGCATGTAAAGAAGAGAGCATGAATCACACATAGAGCACAAAGAGAACTAAAATTAATGCAAATCATTCAATAAAAGAAGGGCAAAACTTAAATACAGTATTTAGGTACTGTTACTTAGATTCCCTTTTTAAGATTCTATCATGTGGATTTTTTCTCATAGGATAGAAGTGGATTTTTTAATTAAGTAGCTATATGGTCAAATTTTAAGAGAAGAACCTAACGTACAGCACCTAAGGTATTGTACCTAAGTTTTGTCCATAAAAGAAAATGTCACAAGTGTTTAGGACAGTAACAGAGAACTATTATTTCAAACAAACTTTGAGAAAGAAACACTTCATACCACAGCTTAGATATCTGCTAAACAACCACTAGCCAATAACCATATTAAATAAGGGGCGGAGTGATAGAAGGAACTACAGCAGGAGAACCAACATCACCCCATCTCCAAAACCCACCAAAAATAAAGGTGAAAGGAAATTCCAATTAAATATAACATACATGCAGATAAGAGTCTTGAAAGTAAAAAATTCATGCACTTCAGTGATTGCTCTATGAAAGTCCCCAATTATGGATTAATGACAGAATTGGAAATATAGAATTAATTAGTAATAGCAGCATTTCTTCAAAACAAGTTTTACATGCAAGCTCAATATGCTAGTGAATTATTACCTGTAATAGAAGAATAACTAGAAGGTACCTCCTGCTGATGAACAGATGAACTTGCGGGCATATTTCCTTGTTGGTGAAACATAGCACTTGAATCTCCAGCCAAAGTCCCGTCTCTAACACTGTAAGGCAGATGTGCATCTGGAACATGAGAAAATGGTTCAGAACTGAATGCATTCTCCTGGGTATGAAGTACTGATGGCCAGAGTAGAGGCACACCTGATACTGGAAACTGTTGATAGCTTGATGCAGGATGAGATTGATTTTGAATATCCGAATAATGAGAATCAACAGATTGTGGATACTGATCATAATAATGACTTTGGTCTTCTATCCTGCCAGCTGGTGTATATTGAGACTGTGAATGCTGATTCTCCATTGCAGTTTTAGCATCTGCCCACGCTCTAGCCCTAGCAGCCCAATCTTCTTCATTGCCATGGACTGTCATTATAAAGATCATGAAAAGTTAAAGCCAATTTCATTGACATACAGAAAGGGATGCTCAATTTGAGATAAACCTAATAAAAGTATTACTTAAAAGGTAAGATATGGCTCACCCTCAAACCATAAGTAGCAGAACTAGATAATTGTTTCACATTAAGAGTCTAACAAATTGCAGGTCAAACCACTTATATGCATTGGTTATTGTGATTAGAAATTCTTTTTTGATAAATAGGATTCTCACTGTGAGAACCTATAGAAAGTAACGTTTATGATGACCATCACCACTTTAATAATCAAGCCCTCTCTTTTACCTATCAAAAAACTAAAACCCCACATACTTCCTTCTACCACATAAACATTAAATAACTCATCAAACCACTTGTTAATTCCTAACACAACCACAAAAACACAATCTTTCAAAATACCAAACTTTAGACCCACAAGTTCTCCTAACCCTAATTGACACAGAACAAAACTGAAACAATAATAAAATAAAGGATATGACCTAGGAGTCAGCACCTAGGCCTTACTTGGAGTCAGCACCAGACCAAGGAAAGAACAAACGGCCATTGTTTTCATTCATCAAAATATCAACTATCTCCTCAAGGAGTACAATAGGTTGCTTATAAAGGATTACTAAACCCTAGTTCTAATTGGCTAAGAAACCCTAATCACCTTATTACGAAAATAACCTTGCTTCCAAATTAAAATATTAATAGCCTAATAAACTACTAGGACCTAAAACATTAAAAATACAATTGACTTGCAAACATAAATAATACTAAATAAAAATCTTCTTGCATCTTCCGCATCACTAATTCCACCCCAAGCACACAAAGACAAATTTCCCTTTCCCTATTTGTCCTACATCAAATCAGGGACATCTAGAAATTCTGATAACATTGGTACAGTGCATATGCTCACCATCAACACCTTAAACACATTGCATACCCCTAAAACTTAAGAAAAGACGGGGTACCAGAATATGTCAATCATTCATTTCTACATAACCAATTACAAAGTTAAAAACCACAGAAATCAACCCAACTAAAGAGATGCCAATTTAGCAGTCACGCATGTTATATACATCACCGACACTCATCTCAAATGATGCAGCCATCAGCTTCTCAATTTCATTTCAAAACAGAACAGCTATCATTCAGTCATTTCAGAACAAGCTACCGACACATCAGTCCAGATGCAGAGTTAAGACTTGAGACAATCCAATAGTGAAGTTACTCAAAGGGTCCAAATTTGACACCAAAATTTATGTTTTCCATTAACTTGCAAGTTGGTCAAAGGAAAACATGGTGAACAATAACAAAGCAATGCATTTCCATGTGAGCATGGCAAAACAACTTGTATACAACAAATTACCAGGATAATTCCACAATTTTTGGTCAAAGGAAAACATGACAAACAATAAAAAAGCAATACATTTCCATGTGAATAATTGAATAAACTTGTATACAACAACTTACCAGGATAATTATAACTTTGTTGTTGACCCCAATTTGAAGTGCCCCATTCCTACAAAACAAGATTATGAGTTAAAAACCAGTCAATATGAGAAATTACTTACGATTCAACTAAAAGAACTAACAAATCTACCATCAAAAAAATGGCAACTAATCACAGCTCAATAAAGTTCATTATCAATTTATCTAACATGCAAGTATAGAGATTGATAGATATAAATGACAAGACTCCTTAACATACATAGCATTATTAAAAAAAAAAAAAAATGGCAAAGAAAACTAAAACCCTAGAAAGAGAATCACAAAGGCATGATTAGAATAAAACCAAAACGAAAGGCTAAACGACAAAAAGACTTTAAAAGAGAAAGCAGGAAGTACCTGATTGGCCTGAGGATAAGACTGAGGGACCTGGGAATGAGGTGGCAGAGGAGGAGGAGGAGGAAGCTGTGGACGAGGAGGAGGAGGAGGAGGAGGAGGGAACTGGTTGTGGTGGACGGGGGGGTGCGTAGGATAAGGGTTAGGTGGAGGTGGAGGATAAGAAGGAGGAGGAGGGAGGTGGTCGGAGTGAGGAGGAGGAGGAGGAGGTGGTGGCCACTGTGGCGGAGGCGACGGGGACTGGGAAGGGTGGTGGTACTGGAATTGGTTAGGGAACCACGGGGCTTGTGGCCTTTGCGGCTGGAATTGTTGGTGGTGGTGGAGTTGGTGGTGGGGATCCGACGTGGATGGCGGAAGTGGTGGCTGTGGCGGCCTCATATTCATGTACATCTGAGACTGTTGGTACGCGTCCATGCGGTTTCAGGTTTTTTTTTTTTTATACTGGTAGGATGGGATGGCTTGGAGGGAAGGGTTTACAGGAGTGGTAGTGAAGGTGGTGAATGGATGAATGAAATAACGATGGTTAAGGCAAAAAGGGATATTAGGAAGTGAGGGAGCAGGGAAGTTTCCAGTAAGGTTTACGGTTTGGAATTACTACTCTTTTACAACTTCGGAGGACTTTTAGGCCTACCAGGTCAATGGACCAATTTCTTGGAATCCAATAATCACCTCTTGGATGTTAAGGATTGATTGATTGAGTGAGTAAGAGGTCAAATTACTTTTTTCCGTAATAATCTTTCACCCCATTGCACTTAAGTTACGTTTGGGCTCAGAGTTAAAAGTGAGCTTATTTTACTATTTAGGGCCCATTTGGATAATGTTTATTTTGCTAAAAATTGAAAATTGAAAATGAAAAATAATTTTAAAAAAAGTTATTGTTCATGCGCAGATTACTTTTCATTGACCTAAATGCACTGTTCATGTCACATGAACAGTGCAAGAGGCGCAAGAGAATAATCTAAATCCAAACGCATACTTAGTTTATTTTTGTTATTATTCAACTTATTTTTGCTACTATTCATGACTTCCACTATACTTTTTGATATTATTCGTGGGTCTCACTGTACTATTTCAATTAATTTTTACTTTTATCTACTGTACTTTCAATAAAAAAAATTTAATTTCAGTTAAATAAGTTATCTAAACAAACTCTTAACTTTCTAGAATTATCCACAATTCAGCAAAAAAAAAAAAAAAAGAATTATCCACGATAACCTTTTACCTCATCACACTTAACTTTCTAGAATTATACGGGTTCTAATTAGTTTAACTAATAAAGTATCTTGTTGTCCAATAAGAGATTTGAGATTCGATTCCTACTTACACCAAAACCAACTGGTGTCTTGATGTGATGATAGAAAGCAATCATTAAGAGCAACATAAGTCAAAATTATATCTTTTAAAAATAAAATTTATAGAATTAAAGTTATAACTCTATTTTGATGTTCCCTACATTTTTATTTTGATGTTAAATCTAACACAATTGATGTTAAATCTAACACGATTTAGTATCGAGAAACCAAATTACCCCTCTTTTCCCATAAAAATTAAAAATAAAACTTACCCCTCTTTGTCTTAGTAAAAACGTGACTCATTAAAGACAAATAATGTTTTCATTAATTTATCACCTCAATTACGAGTCTTACAAAAGTGCACGCGCACGCACACGCACACACACATACACACATACATATATATATCCCTGCAAACAAGCATGTTCATGTTACCAATTGCACTGTGATGAGATAACTTCAATGGTTCGTAAATTCTGATGGAGGCAAAATCAGAAGTGGTCTAAAATAGCATGGCTAAGTTGGGACAAGGTGTGTCTACCTAAGAAAGAAGGAGGTTTGGGGTTTCAAGATTTAAGGGCATTCAATATTGCCATAAAGCAAGGCTAGTGTTCACCGAGTGTTTAAAGCTAGATACTTCCCTGATGGTGATTTCCTATCTGCTGAATTAGTTCACCACCCATCATATGCTTAGAGAAGCATTTTCTCGGCTCAGTCAGTTGTCCATAATGGTCACCGATGGCAGGTGGGGAATGGGAAATGTATTAGGGTTTGACATGATAGATGGCTTCCAAATCCATCCACTTTCAAGCTCACTTCACCACCGGTTGGACTCCCTTTTGATGCACGGGTAAGCTCCCTTATTGACCCTTTGGATAAACGCTGGCATACAGACATGGTTAGACAAACTTTCTCTCCTGATGATGCCACCTCAATCTTAGGCATCCCCCTGAGTGCTAGATTATCAGCTAATCGATTAGTATGGGCTTATTCCACCCAAAAAAAAAAAAAAAATTCACGGTTTGCAACGCATACAAGGTTGCTTTATCCTCTACTTTCGGTTCGATTCTCAGACCTTCTAATGGGCAGAACAGTGGAGCGTTCTAGAAATCTCTGTGGGGCCCTAATGTTCCTAACAAGATTAACCAACCTTTGTCATCAGAAAGTCTTAGACAAACCAACATGTGAGGCTTGTGGAATGGAAGCAGAAAGCAGTGAGCACCTATTTTGGCAATGTGACAAAGCTCGAGAAATATGGACAACCTCTAGAATTCCGATTGACTCAAGTGGGGTACATTTCAATGAATTCGTTGATCTCTTATGGCATTTAAAGTTTGTGCAGCATTTTGGTGATGAAATCCTAGAATTAGTCATCACTATTGTTTGGAGCATTTGGTTCAATCAGAATCAAGTTTGGCAAGGGAAAGCTGATCAATCGGCTAATATGATTATTCACAAAGCCAGATCAATGATTGAGGAATTTCAGGTGGCAAACTTTCAGCCTTCAGGATCATCTATGAAAGAAGTGGAACTGTGGATCAACCCAAAACCTCCATGGTATAAAATCAACATAGATGGAGCGATTTTTCTTCAGCAGCATGCAAACGGGTGTGGCCGTAGTTATTCGTGATCATGAACGCAGGGTGGTGGCTGCATTAAGCAAGAAGCTTCATTACTCTTTGGGGCCTTTAGAAGCTGAAGCGAAAGCAATGGAGGAAGCTGTGGAGTTTGCCTGGGATGTTGGTATTCAGGATGCGCACTTTGAGAGCGACTCACTTGTACTCTCTAATGCTATTCAAGGCCTGTGAAATCCACCAGTAGCCATATCTAATGTTGTCACTAGGATTTGTCATAGACTGCAAGTTTTTTTATTTGTGCTTGTTTCCCATGTTAGGCGTAGCTTTAATAAACCCACGCATATTTTAGCTCAAAATGCCAAAGGCATTAGTAGTTTTTTTAACTTGGGTGGAGGAGAATTCAATTGTCATTGAGTTGGCTTTGGCTGATATATTGAATTTCTTTTCATCTTAATAAAGTTATTAGTCTTTTCATAAAAAAAAAAAAAAAAATAAATAAATAAAACATTTCCGGATCACTAAAGCGGCTTGACTATTGATGGGGTGATTCCACAAATAATTTCTTACGCACGCTCGCCGACTCATTCGGTAATTTTGGCTGTTGTAAAAGAAGAGAGAATGTTTGTGCTATGGGTATAGAAGCAACTGATCTATTCCAAGTGTATCTACAAGAAAATTTCATAATTATCAGAAGTTGTAATAGCTAATTAAAAAATTTATCAAAATATGGCAAAGAATCATAATGTGCTGATTCTGGAACATCTGACCAAAAAACTTTTGAGTCCACAAAATTATCAAATCATTTCAAATTAAAACTGACAACAATATCTGAAAGAAAGAGACCATGAGCCAAAACCAGATTGCCACAATCAGCCAATCATATGAACTTTTAGCATTTGTATAATAACCACGTTAATTACTCAGACAAGCTTCCGCAGTGACCAGTGAGTCTTTGTAAAAAGCCTAATGGAAGTCGAAAGTCTGATTATACAATTACAACAAAAAATGACAGTGCAATAAAATCAATGAAAGCATGATCCAGGGACCAAATTACATTTATCAGCACCCGTACGCCTGATACATATGCTGCTAATCAAGATTTGACTGTCATACTTGTCTTGCCTGGCTTTCTTACCTTGGCATCATAAATAATGAATTGAGAATATGATACTGCATATTCTGTTGAAGCTGCCTCCAATAATCTATGGAGGCTAAAAATGCATAGCTGCAACTGCTTCAGTAATACATTTGTATACACTCCTTTCCTCTTTTCCAAACCATGCCGAGTTTTTTCTTTTGGAATATTATGAATATATGTGTCAACAGTGAAAAAGATGCTTGAACCCTATGCCACATCAAAGAAGCCTGTGGAGAAATAAAAAGGGAACATCTAACACAGTCCAAGATCATGCCACAGCATCAGCCTGTCTTCTAGTCAGTCTAGCATATATGCCATCTTGGAGGAGAAGATCCCTGTGACTGCCCATCTGCGCATTGGAATAGAGGTAGAAGTTACATTCACAGCTTACTTTTTTTTAAGTGGGTTTGGGGGAGAGAATGACAGGGGCACATTAAATTTAAAGCTTACACTACAGAACAGAATAGAATGTGCACAAAAGACAAGCCATCACAGTTTTTCAGTTATCTCACAGTAAAGCCATGTAGCTCGTGCTTATAACTCTTTCCACAATCTTATTATATTATAAGAGGGCAACCCTAATATGAGTTCTATATCCACTGAAAAAGGCCTATGACACAAATTATTGGCTTCATTGTCCAGTTATATCTGTCTCATGTTTAGGAACGGGGGAGTGCAGGATCAATTCCCAATAAGGCTTTTTGAGCCTCAATGGACAGTAGTGATACCCTTTAAGCAAGGTTTCCCTTGGGTGAGCTCTGCTTGGTTTTAGAGATTCAAAATGAATGGACAGAAAACCAACCTCAACCACTTGACCACCATCCATTACCACAATCCGGTCGGCGGCTTGAATTGTAGAAAGCCTGTACAAAATGAGTAATAAAAAATCCAGGTTCAAAATTAAAACACTTGAAATGAGCACTTTTGAGAACGCACCTGTGTGCAATAACTATAACACTTCTCTTTGTCGATAAGTCACTTCTGATAGCACGAAGAACACCCTAGACGCAAAGGTAAATGATAAATCAATATCTTGCTCCATTTTTTCATAGGTAATGATACAGAAATATCTCTCTTTATTTTTCCTCCATGTGAGAATCTGAGTGTGTGCATGTGTTGACATGGAGTTATTGCTAGATGCAGCTACCTTGACATTGTGCTCACTCTCTGCATCTAATGCACTAGTGGCTTCATCAAGGATCAATATGGTAGGGTCCCTAAGAATGGCCCGAGCAATAGCGATTCGCTGCTTTTGTCCCCCACTTAGCAAATCATCATCAACGAGTGTTTGGTAACCATTAGGCAATGACGAGATAAAGTCATGGGCATATGCCTGCTTGGCAGCCCACTCAATATCCTCCTGCTTTATATCTCGAGTACATCCATATCTGATATTTGAACTAATATCCATACGGAAAAGTCTGGGTTCCTGTTCAAAATTCTTAGTAAGAAGAAAATATCTAAAATTAACTGAATTTATTTGTGTTGGAATTAGATCAGAACCTGTCCCACAAATCCAATTCTTTCCCTCCACCACATGACATCCAACTCTTTAAGAGGGAAACCATCTATCAAAATCTGCAATTAAAATCACAATTACAAATGAAAGAATCAACTGATGGGCATCTAGACACCAACTATTATAAAGAAAGATTAATAAATAGCTACCAACGATTATATCCTAAAACCCTCCAAGTAGAGCAGCAATTAAAATCTAGAATTACTAGTAACTGGTAATTAGGGGTTCAACTGATGGACATCCACACCCTGGTTACTTGAGTGTAAGTAAAAACAAAGAAATGTTGGAATTTGGGACTAGCAGAGGTGTATTCACACGAATAAGAAATTATAACATCCACATAAAACAAAAAAGTTTAACGCAGTTCATCCATGTCTGAATCCACGGTTAATACTAACAAAAAAAACAACTATCAACTATACGGATTAAAATTACACTCAACCAAACCTCAGAAGCTATACTCACAAACAATACTCATAGACCTCATAAACTTAAACACACTCAAAACCTCTCACAAACACAATCCAAATCCCAATTCACTGAAAACAAACTATCCATACCAACTAACAATCTCACAAAAAAGATACTCACAATCCCAAAACCCCAGTACACCCAATGATACTTTCTCATTCAAAAAGAATAGACAAAAAAGCATTGTTACAGACCTGATTAAAGCAAAGACGTGATGAAACTACTGAACTCTTTAGTTCAAGTGGTACCTCCCCGAGTACTAAGTGCTTGGGGACTAAAGGGTTCATGTAGTAGTAGGACATTTCTAACCAATATATAATTAAAAAAAAAAAAAAGACCATCATATGCAAAAAAGCCAAGCGCAATTAAATACAATAAGAAATACTTAGAAACCTGTTCTTCATTGCTGAAGTTGAGTCCAAGAATTTTATAAGTAATGACTTAGTTGAGAAGCTGACATTAATATGTTTGTGACCAAGGGCAATCCTCAACAACTTACTCTTAAATTATTCAAGAAGTAATATTTAGCATAAATACCATATCTTCAGGTAATTATTTGTTTTCTTTTTAGACCTTTTCCTAAAAACACAAAGCAATTGTTTAAACACAAAATCCTTCCAATTTGATATTATTAGAATTGTGGTCAAGTGATTAAATTCACCATTTCACAATAATTTAAGCTTTTGGGACAATTAGTAATTTATCATGATATCAGATTAGGTGATCTTGAGTTCAAAAAAAAAAAAAAAAATTAATATCCCACATGTTGGGCGCAGTGTAGTCAAAGGCAAGCCGAGTGCTAGCCTAGATGCCCAGGTGAGGCAAGGTGCCACTAAGGAGCCTTAAAGGCTCTAAGGTGAGGCTCCTTTAATGAGGCCCTTGCCTTTTCAGCCTAGGCAAGCAAGGCCACTGCCTTAAGCCATAAAAAAGGCGCTAAGGCAAGAGCCTCAATGTTGTTTTTTTTATTTTTTTTTAAGTTTTAAATTTTTAATAGAAGGTTGTTGTAAAACCTATCATTAGATTATTAATTTTAAAAAGCATGTTATAAAACCTATTGATAGATAAATTAATTTACAAGAGTTTGTTGTAAAACTTATTGTTAGATTAATTAATTTCTAGTAGAAGCTTGTTGAAAAACCTACTGTTAGAATAACTAATAGAGCCTAGACTATGTTAATCCTACTTTGAAATCATTTGATAGACCTAATTTTCACGCAACATACTCAAAAACACTTTATTATAATATTTCAATACACTAGAAGCTGTATATGTATAATAAATATATTTAGAATTTGGTGTCTCACTTTACTCAGGCTAGCACCTTTTTGTTGCCTCACGCCTCAAGCAATAAAAGGCCTTGGCACCTTAAGCTCGCCTTTCACTTTTGACTACCTTGTTTGGGCCCCATTTATTAAGGGGGAGTCTAAATTCACTCTTGAGGAAATGGCTAGAATTATGATTAAGTGATTCATTATTTCCTAATAGTTAAATCTTTTAGAACAATCCGTTATTCATCAAATATGCTAGTGATAAATAACTATCAAAAAATAAAAAATAAAAAATAATATGCTAGTGATAAATATTACTATGGCTAAAGAAATTACCTGACCATTTGTTGGCTCATAAAGACGGAGCAAAAGATTCACCAGTGTGCTTTTTCCACTGCCACTAAGACCAACCTAATCAATATTAAAACAAGTATAAGTTTATTTCTTATGATCATTGTGGGACACAAAGGATCAAATAAAGCAAATAGAAGCACTTTCTTACAATTGCAACTACTTCACTTGGATGCACTGAAATGTTTACATGTTGCAGCACTGGTACCTGTACAGATGTCTAATTATTAGTTCATTCTGAAGTAGCCACACTAGCAATTTTGAGCCAAAAGTCCAATCATAAATCCAATTAGGATCAGGTAGCCTAATCAAATAAAGCAAGAAGCATCAGAAGTGCTAGTGGAAGACTCTAATAGCCTGAATTATTGGATTTAACCATCAGTTAGTTTGAACTAGGCTAGTGCCAGATGAACTATGTACTCTTTTGATAGGAATTTTTCCCACTAAATGCATTGCAACAAGAAGTAATGACATAGCATCCTAAAGCACTATTGGAAATGCCTTACAAGCTACATGAAAAGCTAATTAGCTCCTAGATAATTAAAGATAGTCCTCTTGATATTGTCTATAAATGCATGTTCCTAAGACAACCAACACATTGAGATACTCTACCATTTGACTAAAGTTTTTCCTGCACCATAGGGTAGGAAACATCTTCTGAATGCAAGTATTCTTTTCTACTCTAGCACCTCAAACACAAAGATGTTGTAGAGCATAAGAAATGTTATTGAAAACAGGGGTTTTGAAAATTATAAGCTAGATGGAGTATTTATAATATTGAGCATGGGAAAAGTACCGTTGGCCTTGAAGGATAATGAAAGGAAACATTTACAAACTCAATATGTCCCAATATCCTATGCAACTTCAACCCTGTAAAAAAATGACATTAAAATTCACAATTTCACTATTAAAAAAAAATCTTATAAGTACAAAATAAGGATTTCTTTCAATTGATTAAATTAAAATTTTGATGCCTCTTTTTTTCCCATATTTATGCCTCAGTTTCCTATTACCAAGATATTAAGTACCCTACTAATAAGTCTTCTTACTGGAATCATCTTACTGAGATAAATATTCAAATTGTAATCTTAAGCATCATGTGCAAACATCAAATGAAGTATCCAGTCACCTCGAACATCCCATTATAAGTTAGCATCATGTCTAAATGGCAGCAAAATTATTTTTTTTAAATACAGTTATATAATTAAATAAATAAATAAAGTTAATGTTATTCAGTGCACTAGGTCAATTAGAGAAATGGAGCTTTTTGAACATGAAATTAAAAAAAATTAAAAAAATTTAATGTTCATTAGTAAGCTTATATTGTTTGAATTCACATGTTATCTTCTTCCTTCTTATATCTTTTATCAATTATTTTTAAATATTAGTTCCCTGCTTCATTCATGCAAGCGCCTTTATCATGTCCTGCCTTAGGCAATCTTGGGACCTATAGCCGTAGGGCTGCCTTCCATCTTTGAGTCTTTGATGTTCAAGAAATTATGTTGCCAAGGAACATGCAATGAGGAAATATTTCATGAGATGTACACATTCCAGCGGAAAAACAAAAAATGCAAAAGGAATATTCCAACCCAAAATATATAGGATAAGGCTATAATGGCATTTAACTAAGGCAGGACTATTACGTGATAGTCTACATTTAAATACTTGAAGAACTTCAGAAGAAACAACTTTATGACCATGAAAAAAAATGACTGTTTAAACTGAAAACTTAAATATAATTGACAGTTACATAATAATTACATATTCCTAGTTGGAAAATACTTCAATCACCAATACTTCTTTCACAGTGGTCATTAAGAAACATGTTAAACGAATGCATCAACGGAGCTTTTGTTCCTCAATTTGAAAAACCATTGCGATACAAAAGTTAAAGGCAGAATTAAGAATGCATGTGCAGTTTAACACTACAATTCCTAAAAGATAGGTCAATAAATGAATTAAAGAAAGCATGGAAAATGGACTAATTCAACAAAAAACAATTTAATTATGTGAGACCTTCCATTTAACTCCATAAAATCCTTACCTTTTGATATGAATTGATTACTGGGCAAGAGATCCATCAATTGGAAGACTTTTTCACTTGCCCCAATCGATTGCATCAATGATGATAAATTGTCCCCCACCCACCATGTTGAATAAATTAGCCATTCGCTATACAATATAAACTTCGTAAGTTGCTCTGCTGTTAGATGACCAGCTAGAATAGATGTTCCTCCTAACAGTACAGCAATAACCTATAAATCAAATTCGCAAATGAAAGCATAAGTACCAAAACTTAAAATGGACCCAAAAACACATAGAAAATAAAATTCTCATCCAAGTCATCTGATTTTTAAAATAAGTAATATTCCAAAGTTGCTAAAGCTTTAGCATTTATCCATCAAACTATCCATTCATTCATAATATTTGATTTTTTATGCACTAATGGCGAATTACACATGCTTCTTTTTAAGTCCAAAAGATTGCAGCAGAAAATTATTTCTTGGATCCAAGAAACACTTTTCTTAAAACATGATTAGAGACAATAAAAACAAAAACGTATTAGTTGGTAAATACTGCAACATAGCTACCTCTATCTGTACCAATAAGAAAATCTGACTTGAAGCCAAAATTCAGAGCAGAAAGCAAAGACTTACATTTAAATCACATAGATTATTGAGTATCAATTGAAATTTTCATTCAAGAATTTTGAAAATTTTGAGCAGGAAAAACATGCAGAAGTGATTATCTGAAACACTAAAAATCTTTTAATTTTGAAAATCACTCAGAAAGCAAGACCTGTGTTGAGTGATAAAGAGTATTGAAGCTCGTGTTCCAAACACCATATGCAACACTTTGTCGCAAGCTTATATCAGCTAACTTCCCCAGCCAATGCTTGAACCTATACATGTGTTTGGATAATTATCTGTCAAAATCAGTTAACAATACAGCACATGCATGTTTCCATATGTTTCCAATTAAAACGTTTAAGTGCACTGTGGTACAGAAAATTAAGTTTGGAATCGCTATGGAAGAAAGACATGACCACTAATAGCAATTTTACCTTCCAAGTTCATCTTCCTCTGTTCCATAAACGCGAACAGTTCTCATCAGAGAGAATGTCTCTTGAGCAACCTGAAATAGATAATGAAATGCAGCTTTTATAGAAATCATTGAGGAAGCAGAATTTTCAATAACAAACTATAGACAAGGAGTCTTATTCTACTTCATTAGCAGAAGCAGTACATTCTTGGGTTAACTTTGCTGCCTTCTTCTGGTAACTACAAAAATGACACATGAAAAGTCAACACAATTTCCGCAGAAACAGAAACAAAAAAAAAGGAGAGAGAAAGAGAGACATTGAAGGAAATAAACAACAGATAAGTGTGCGCGGATGTTTTGTGTCTCAGCATGTTCAATCAATATCTTCCATAAAGTCAATGGGCATCTTTTTCTCTTAAGGCTTCCCTTCCCATCTCTTTGGGAATCCTATAATTAGAAGAAAATTTACATCTTAAACTGGAACATTCTAGTGTCCTTTACACACATAGGTCATTTCTAATTTTAGCTTTTCTTATCTTGACATGCTCCCACCTAACTCATTCAGATCACACCATGTTATTTACAAGTACATTCTTTAAGGTAAGGTCACATTCAACTTAGAAAATCTCAAAAGACAAAATAAAACCTTACCTGCCATAGAGCAGCATAATTGCTGCTAAAGTAGAGCATATCAACAATGTACATAAACCAAGTGGCCAAGACAGAATTATCAAGTAAATCAATGCACCCGCTCCCTAAAACAGAATAATGAGAAACAAAAAATTAATCCTCAAATTGAATGCAAAATCTGAAAGGCATTAATTTTTTGATCAGCGAAAAAAACCTGTAAGAGATTGCGTAATATCATATTAAGATCATTCCCAATAACCCGTGACACTTGCTGACAATCTGACCCAAGCCTACTTGTCAAATCACCAACCGTTTCAGTGTCAAAAAAGGATATATCCTACATCAAAGATACTGCCAAAATAAGTTAAACTACGCCAACTCTAAACAGATCTAACTTGCTTGATAGGTGCAAATGACAGCGTATTTCAGAACCTGTAGGAGAAGGGAAGAATATAATGTTTCCCTCATTCGCTTGACCTGTGGAATGTTATAAAAACTCTGGTCACTATCAAGCCAATAATAAAAAATTAATGTTTGAACACAAGTAGCGAGTGATGGTAAGACAGAAAGTGAAACAAAACAGAAACTTAATTCATTTCACATCACCTTATACATGACTGCACTAAGAACAAATAAATGGCATAGCAATGTACAATGTTGAATATTTCTTGGATAAATAAAAAAAATATGGCAATTTTGGTTATAGTAGACTCACAAGAATCATATTGGCAATGCCAAAGCAGCAACCTCGGACACCACTGAAGTTCAAATAAACAGAGTATGGGGTCAGCAGCTCAGTCACATCGTTCATCAAGATGGCTCAAATTTCACGCATTGAGAGTGATAAGTATTATTATTATACACAGCACAAGTTCAAAGCAAACAACATAAAATAATATCAATAAATAGCCCATCATAGCCCGTATATTCATGTTCAAAATCCAAAAAAAACTACAGAAATGTTCTTCGGAACACACTTATTTTTTTTGAATCATACTGACCTAATTTTAACTGTTAACATACTAAAATTTCTTATTTAATATATATTTCTTATATTATAAAAGAAATTAACAGATAAGAATAGGTAGGTATGGTATATAACTTCATGTTAAAAAAAAAAAATGTGTACCATAGAATGATGACATAAAGAATATTCCCATGCATCAAATCAAATCCTTAGTAGGGTTGTAAACTAGGAAGCACGGACACTTAATTTAAGATGTCATATTCATATCGTACCAGTGTCATACCGGTGTCGTACCGGCTATTTCATGTTATAATTTTTCAAAAATTGCTTGTATCACCGTGTCATACTCGTATCTGTGTCCCGTTGTAAATGAAGTGAGCTATTCATAAACAACTTGGGTTTGGCACAAAAAAACTTATTCATATTTGTTTAGCTACATTTTCTCGACAAGCTAAGTTCACAATGAAATGAAATAAAACAATACAGGATCCACCACAACTCAAAAAAAGTTAAGGTTTACCGGGAAAAAAAAAAAAAACAGTAGTTTGACCAAACAAAGAAGAAGGGTACTTTGACCATACAAGATTTTGACCTGCATATTCCTGAAGTGATACACAGCACAATCAAGAGACGCACATTCCGATGGAACACCGCGACTTCACTACTCTGTGCCGTAAATATTGAGGCAGTCAAGTAATGCGGTATCGCAATCTGTGCAAGCTGAACCACCAAATGTTACACAAAATTCCAATTAGTAATTCAATTCCAACTTTCCAAACATGTTCTAACAGAAACGGTAACGATTTACACAAAAAAACACTCACCGCTGCGACAATTAGGGTAGCAAAAGCTGTAAAAATAACCCAACGGTCTTGCGCGACGAGGTGCCACATTCGAACAAGAGCTTGCAACACGGTGACCGGTTTGGCCAATAACTTGACGTCGACGTCATCGGAGAAGCTCCACCAGCTGCCGCCGGGGAGAACTGTCCTTACGGAGGCAATCCACCGCCGAACTCGCTCGAATAGCTCGGCATTCCGGCGGTCTCTGGAGACTTCCGGAGCGTTCTGGATGGAGAATCCGTTGATTGAAGAAGCCGATTTGAGAGGAGGCAAGAAAACGCGTTTTGGAGAAGAGGGATTGGGGGGGTTGGGAAGAGAGAGACGGGGTTTTAGGTTATTGGTGGTTTTAAAACGGTGGCGTTTGTGGTGAGTTTTGAAGATAGGGAGAGAAGAATAAGGGGCGGCGAGGTTTATATTGCAGAGAAGCAGAGCCATAGCCGGCGAAATGTAAAGCAATAGAAATGGAAGTTAAGGTGGAGAGAGCGAAGAGAAGTGAGATATAATAGAAGAGAGGAGATTATTGGTGCAAGCGTGGCGGAGACGCAAGAAGAAGAAGAAGAAAATTGGGTTGTGGAATTTCTGGCGTGCAAGAATTGCTAGTTTGGTTGCTAGTTGCTACTATTTTCACGCGACAGTAGCTACAAAAGAAGAGAAGAGAAGAGAGGCAATAGCGTGGGGGACCCGGGGCGTTGGTCGGTCCTATATCCTGGGCCAATGTAGTGTGTTATTTGACGAAGGGAAGATGGAGTGACTTTTTTAAGGTTCGTTCGTTTTTTTACAATTTTTTTTTTCAGGAACGTTTGTTTGCTTGCGCTTACTTTTGTTTCCAGAAAGATTTTCCCAAGGCGGCATGGTTAAGTGGACTCCGTTTTTTTGGTTTTTTTATAAGAGAAATACGTGGCTACTTGGACTGTACTGTTACATTTATAAATTATTTTCACTATTCTGTGTATTTTTTTTCTTATTTAGACTCTACTGTTCTTTTTGACATTATATATAGGCTCTATTGTATTATTTCAATTAACTTTTATCTTTAATTACCATACTTTTAGTAATAAGGACCAGTTTAGTATGTGTGTTAAAACAACGGTTTTCAGATTTTTTGAAAATACGTGTGAGTAAAAAAATGTGTGAAAAAATGTGTAATATTGTTTAAAAACTAAAAACATGTGTTTAAACATGTGTACCAAACAAGTCTTAAGTTTTCAGTTTCAGCAAAATAAGCGGTATCCAAATAAACCCTTAATTAAGGAAAATTTAGGGGTTGTCTGGCAACATTATTTGAACAGCAGTTTTCATTATTTAAATAACACAATACACATTTTTACTATACTTTTTTATCTACATGTATTTCCACAACACTTAAACAACCTTACTAGAATAATATTACTAAACAGGCCCTTATTTTTTGGACTAATGTTGTGAGAAACATGTGGAGATTTGAGGTGAGGTTTCAAATCCTGAGGGAGAGGATTGGCGATGAGAGAGGGAGAGAGAGAGGGGGGGGGGGTGGATCAGTCACAAAAAATACCAGGTTGGTGACAGAGCTCAACAGATCGGCAAGAGAGAACTTCAGTTTTGATACTTGTAAGTCTGATTTGCACAAATCGAGCTTTGGGGCTTCGTAGGTTCAAGAGAAAGAGAGGAAAAGAGAAAGAAAAAGAGTTGAGCAATTTTGGCAATGAGGATGTGGGCAACGATTGGCGGTAAGGATGAGGGTAATGTTCGGCCTGGAGGTGGGTGTCGGTTCAAGCTCTCCTCTCTACTTTCTCTCTCTCTTTGCTTCGAGTGTGTAAGAGTGTGAGTGTGATAAGTGATGCTAAAAATGAAATGTAGGAAAATAAAAATGTAATTCATTTCACACCAAAACCAACTCTATTTTACAATCAAAGAGAAAATGTTTCCAGGTTGATTGGATTTTCAATCCAACCAAACACCCATAAATGTGTAAAAATGTTTTTCGTGACTTTTTCAATCGTACCATACATAGCCTCATATGTGAAACAACAATTTCTCAATTTTTAGACCTCAAAAGTCAAAAAGCCCAAATTTTACATTTCAATTGTCTTCCTAGTTCCCACCAACGGAGTAAGCAACAAACCAACCCCATTTCATAAGCATCCATCCTTCCAAAACTCCTTCCATAGTGAATGCTTGCCATTATTTCATAACCCTGCATATTTTGTTGGATCTGTGCGCATAATATTATCCATTTCAACTTCTATATATGCCGATGAGTATCTATCCATCAAAGATTTGGCCATTAATAACGTTTCTATAGTTGAACACGTTTTTCTCTTGTGGACAACTTGGTTTCTATTAAACCATAAAAGTTAAAATCCACATATTTATCAGAATGTTGTGCTGTATAAGTGTAATCCTAGCCAGTCAAATTTTATCTGCCCAACTAGTTTTCCAGCCATGAATTTAAGGATCAATAGTGGAACATATCGATCCTTAATGCTAAATCAGATCCCACCATGTTGCTCTTGAGAAAAGCCATTTTAATAATAAATGCTCCAAGGATTTCTCTCCCTTATGCAAGTTAAACACACAATACACTTACTGTTCTTACCATGTTAAATAAGTTGCAAACTATGTGGTCTAAAGTGGACCATTTAAAACACCACGTTTAATATTAAAACATAAACATCTTATATGTTCATCTAAAATACTTTTTGTTTGTTTAAATCGAAAAATGCCAGTTTTTTAATTTCTTTTAAATTAATAATGGCATGACATTTTTATAATTTTTAAAAATGAGATTTAGCCTATGTTTGGATGGAAAGAGATGAAAGGAGCGTAGATAAGAACTAAAATGTACTAAATTTTAATATATTCTAACTAGATTCCTCTCTACTCCATTTTCCCTCTATCTCCTCCGATTTCAAAACATGCTACTGTTTATAGTTTGGACTTTGGATTCAAGGATATTACGGTTTAAGAGTTTTTCAATTTTCAACATTCATAATCTACTAATCTTATCCAAGACAAAAGTCCCTCTTTATATACAAAAAAATTTTAAACCACAAGCTACTCATTTACGAATCAAATTTTTATATATGAATCCGGATAGTGAGTGCTGACTGCTGAGCAACTTTTAGTTAAAAAGGTTTTTTTTTTTTTTTTTTTTTTTTATTTTTTTTTTTTTTTATTTTTTTTTTTTGATCTTTTAACACCGTTAAATGCAATCTTTCCTTATCAAGTGCAATCAAATACCCGTTAACATATATTACTAGTATAAAGAGTGAGGTCCCTCTTCAGTAGTGACTTCAGGATTATTTTCTAGGGGGTTCGATAAGAAACATAAAGTATACAAAATTTCAAATAAAATATAAATTAAATATATTGACATCACCAAAAAAAAAATAAAAAAAATCTTAATACATAAAGTTTTACAATTGTCTTCTACGATGTTTCGTAATCTGAAATTATTGCATGATATCTTCATTATCAATCTTACTAGCTACATCTGTTTCAATGTACATAATCAAGCAATCATTCATCTACTAATTTCCTATTTGATTGATTTATTTAAAATTTTTTAAGATCTAAATGAGCTTTTTCTAAGGTTTAAGATTAGCAAATTCTAGTTTTGTTGTTGGGCTAATTAAATTTTTTTCCCAAATTTTAGATTAACTTGGTTTGTTCTTGAGATTTTTCTTTATGTTTAAAAAGGTTAAGATGTTGTAAAGAATTAAGATGATCATATTTAAGATTATTCCAGTTCGGCTTAAGGTTAGGGTGTTCAAATTTTTATTTGAAATGTCAAAACAGGAAAAATAAGATAAAAAATATTATAATAAATTTTTTTGGGTCCAATTCAGGGGTTCACTTGAACCCCTGGGCTCCAAGTGGAGCCGCCCCTGTCCCTTTTACTTCTTTAAAAAATAGTCTCTTTGTGAGCATCCAGTAAAATTTGGAACGTGAGGAATAATCAATGGGTAATTACACATAACTCACATGTGGTTTAAGCGAAAATCACTTTGCCTACCCGTGGTTAGAAAAGTGTCACTTAACCTACTTGTGGTATGTTTCGTTTGTTTTCCGTAACCTACCTCTGTTAAAATCAGGGGTAAATAAGTATTTTTACTCAAATTTTATGTCTCTCTCTTCCCAAAACAAAAAGAAGATACTAAAATAAGAGAAAATAAGATCAAAAGATGTTATTTGTAAGAATTTAGAAACTTGTCTCAAGAACTCCAATAAATCACAAACTATATTTTTGTAACACACTCAAAAGAAAATAACACAAAAGGAAAATTTTACTTAACCCATTAACTTATTTTCTTCTCTATACATTAATTTATTCCTCACGCTCTTTCTGCTCCTCTCTCTCTGCGTTCTGTCCATGTCTCTCTCATCTCTCACACTCCAGTTCAGATCGTCGGCAGCTTTGGGTCGTGGTGGCTTGGGTGATGACTGTGGAGGAGCACGAGTTGGCTGTGTTGGTTCAGTATGGGTTTTGAGGAGGAGCACGATGTTGGATTGGGTCTGGGTTTTGAGGAGGAGCATGACGTTGGGTTGGATTTGGGTTTTGAGTTATGTTTTCTTCTTCTTCTTCACTTCCATTTCTTTCTTTTAGCTTTTCAATTTCTTTTCAACTTTACTATGGATGGGTTGGATCTTGTGCAGAATTATTTTTGTTTTTATTTAAATTCTTTCTCCAGCAAAAACAATCCCAGCAACCAAAACTCAAACAAAATTTCGGAAAAAAAAAATCTTAGCAATCATTGAAACTTAAAGCAAACACATGAACCAAGCCTAGCAACCACCACAACACAGATCGCATAACCAAACCACAACCCACCACTGTACCAAACCCAGCAACCAACACCATCATGAGACACTGATCTGCCACATCTCCACCACCTCACGCACGTCGATCTCAACACCATGATCTGCCAAACGCCCACATCCCACGCCAGTAGACCCACTTTGGTGAAGAGTTCTGAGAATTGAGAGGGAGTTTGATTGAAAAGAGGAAAGAAATATTGAGATAAATTTTCACAAAACCCTCCCTTTTCCACCACCCCGCGCACGCTGATCTCAACACCACGATCTGCCAAACGCCCACGTCCCACGCTGGTAGACCCACTCTGGTGAAGAGTTCTGAGAATTGAGAGGGAGTTTGACTGAGAAGAGGAAAGAAAGAGTGAGATAAATTTTCACAAAACCCTCCCTTTTGATCTTGTTTCTCTTGCATTTTTGTGTTATTTTTTGTTTTGGGAGGAGAGAGACATAAAATTTGAGCAAAAATACCTATTTACTCCTGATTTTAACAGAGGTAGGTTACAGAAAACAAACAAAATATATCTCAGGTAGGTAAAGTGATACTTTAAATCATGGATAGGCAAAATGATTTTCACCCAATTCACAAGTGGATTTAGTGTAATTACCCCAGTAATCAAACACAGGAGGAACTGGATCATCAATCACGGGACGGCGCACACACAAGTAATTGGCGCGTCAAACTTGATCGTTAGACTATTCATTTCATGACACTTGTACGACGTCGATGTATCGCTGTCTAAAACGGTGTCGTTTTGTCCGATTCGCACTTCCACATTGACGTGTTCATTCAACGTAATAGTAAAGCTTCCGTTTCCGTAAACACAAAAGCTCAAAGGCTGCAACAGTTGCCACACGGCTCTCTCTAGTCTCGCCTATATAACGCCACGTTCACATTCTTTTCAAGACAATAATCCCCTTATCAAATCCACAATTTCCAAAGCCATTGTAAGCCAAAAAAGGGGCCTTTTAGTCATTTCCAACTTCATCAACTACCCAAATTATCTACCCCAACCGTCTTTTCAGCGGGAAACCCCATCTCTCTCCCTTCACTCTCTCTCCCTTTCTCTCTCTCTTTTCTCAATCCATGGCCGTGGTTATCGGAAATCTCGCTCTGTTACTAGACGTGATTTCGCCTCGTACCGTAATACTAGACCGTAAGACTCGTCCGGTGTCGCTCGACGTCGTTTTGAATTTGCTGAAGAGAGACCCTCACCACCACCAAGCTTACTACGCTTCAATTGCGTCCAAGAGCTTCGATTCGGACGGCGAAGCTCGGCACCAGCGAGTGGTGGCGCGTGGGAAGTCGAAGTCGAAGGTGAACGGCGTGGACTTCGACGCGAGCTCGAGCGACGAGGAAGGGAATGGAGACGGCGAGGGAGACGAGGAGAGTTTCGATTGGGAGAAGGAAATGCGGAGGAGAGTGAAGGAGATCGAGGAGAGGAAGGAGTTGGAGAAGAAAGCCGAGGAGTTGCAGAGTCGAATGGAGGAGGAGGGCGGTGAAGGCGGCGACGAAGGTAAGGAAGAGACCGAGGAAGAGAAGAGAGCGAGAGTGAGAAAAGAGCTCGAAAAGGTTAGCTAGCTTGTAAATTTAATTCCTCTTCACGCTTTGTTTGGTTCCTCAGAAAAACTTGCGAGAAAAAAGAAAAGAAAGTAATTCCTCCTTATGTATTTTCTTTGCAGGTGGCTAAGGAGCAGGCAGAGAGGAGAGCAACGGCACAGTTGATGTTCGAATTGGGCCAAAAGGCTTATGGGAAAGGGATGTACGGACGGGCAATTGAGTTTCTTGAAGGTGCCCTTACTATTATCCCTAGGCCCACACTATTTGGTGGTGAGGTTGGTTTGAATAATTTGATACCCACTACGGATCTTTTTTTTTTTTTTTTTTTTTTGGGTTTCGAGATGTTTGATGATCACCTTACTGATAACCGAAAGACGTGTTTCGATTGCGGTTTTTTTCGTGTCTCTCCATTTTGCAGATTCAGATATGGCTTGCTATGGCTTATGAGGCCAATAATCGCCACGCGGATTGCATTGCACTTTACAAGCAATTGGAGAGGCATCACCCCAGTGTCAGCATCCGACGCCAAGCTTCGGAACTTCGCTACATTTTGCAGGCACCAAAGCTTAAGATAACTCAAGAGGAGATGGTTACCATTCCTCTGATTGGTTCTACTTATGACAGGTATATTTGGTTTTTTTATTTTTATTTTTTTTTATTTGCTTTGTTGGTGCTAGAGAAATGGATCATGTGAGGCTAGAAGTCACGTACGAGAGTTTTTCTAGAAATGAGAGGGATAAGAATGAATTGGTCACCTTGTACCCTTTCACGAAGAGTTTCACTCTCATGAAGGGTTGCAACTTTAGGAACAAGTCAACCCTTTGTAAAGGTCACCTCCATTCAGTAGAGAAATAAACTACAATAGAAGTTATCACCACTTCTTTAAGAGACAGAGCAGGAAATCTAGTGTGTGGGGGTCCACTATTATTATGGTGTGATTGCTGATCACCCCTATAATACAAACATCTCTCACTTGATCACACTATAACAATAGGTGATAAACTATATTTGGTTGGCATGAATACATTGATACCAACTAGGTGAAAATGCTAGATCTTATCTATGACTCATCATAGATTGGCATTGGATAGTGACAGAGGCCATACATGCGCATACTATTATCAGTTTTGATTGCAACCTTTCTAATGTACTTATTTTACTAATAGCATACTTTGGATGTCTTACAATTCACTATCATTCAAGCGATCAACATCGGTTTTCAGTCCTATTAAAAGCATGCAACCGATTACTGCACTTATAATAAGACCACAACAGAACACAGTCCACACTCTTACAAGAATAAAAAAAAGTTAGTCTTACACACCAAGCTATGTGTCTATTTCTGTTTTTCAAGAACTTCCTCTAATGCCCAATTGACAAAAGTTTTCTTTGAACACCTTACCAATGACTTTGGCACAGCTTGGGCTTAGATATCATCCAGAATCATTATAATTTAATTAGTGGACTTTAAATCCATGTGATCTGTGAAATCTGTACTCCTTCAGTGTCCTTCTGCCTTTAACTGGCCAATTACATCCCTCCGTATAAGATGCATACAATCGTTCATCCAAGCATCCTTGGATCCCACCAACTATGCAACCATCCATTAATCATTTGGAACATGTAAAATTCAGCCCTCACTCCCTTGAGCCATGTCACCATGCCACTTCATCATTAAACATGTTATGCATTATACTCCTGCATCAGATTCGATCTGTTCTATTTAGTATTCAAGTCTATTGTTTTTGTTTATTGCTGAATAGTATGCAACTCTATTAGATCAGAGTCTTTCTGCTCTCAAAGAGGGTCTTTTTTGATGCTGTGGAACCTCACCAAGGCAGGGCCCTTTGGACCCACCCTTGGGGACTAAACCACACACATGACCCCATCCACTATAACTGTGTATCGGGTAATCTAAGGAAACTCTTAGTGGGGATCAAACTTAGGATGTCTGGGTCTATAGCTCATTCTAAGCCTCCAACTACTAGGCTGCACCATGACGGGTCTCCCAAAGCTGGTTGTTAAAGACATGGAGCAGAATTTTTGTATTTTTCTTTTGAATGCTCAGATGGCATGACCACTAGTGTTAAGGTGGCTGGGAGTGCGGTTTGTTGCCAAATAAGGAAGTGGTTTAGGTTTATAATGATTGGGGGATTGGAACAAGGTGGCCATCATGATGCACATTTGTTTGCACAATCTGGAGCCTGAATCTATTTGAATTGTCTAGGTTAAAATTTGGTTGTTAGAAAACCAAATTTCTGGTGTGTTACCACAGAACTGTCATGGGGTAGGGAGGAAAATTCTAAAATCTTGGGGAGTAGGTTAGGACCTAGGTCCTTCCTAATGTATCAGGTTGGTGATGGGGCCACATGATCACTGGCACCAAATGGTGTCCTATATTTTAGATATGACCATTGGGTGATCTATGATGTGGCTAGCAGTTTTGATGCTAAGTTGTCAAGTGTCCTGCAGAACTGAGCTTGGATGTGGAGGCTAGTAAGTTCAGAAGCATTAGTAATGATACAAAGCAAGCTCCCAATGGTGCCAATCAGGGAATCTGATAGGACGATTTGTATGACTACCAAAACAGGAGATTTTTCTTTTGCAGAAGGTTGGGAGCAGATTCCTTTTAAAGTCCCTGTGGTTAATTGGTGGAAGATGGTCTAAATTTCCAAAACAATATCAAGGCATGTGTTTAGCTGTTGGCTTGCAGTGAGGAAAAAATTTATAACAAAGGGTAGATTGGCAGCCTGGGGCTATAAGGGTGACTTGCTGTGTGTATTTTACAGATTAAAGATGGAAAATAGAAACCATCTCTTCTTTTTGAGTGACCTTTTTCTAAGAGAATTCAGAAGGCAGTTATGCATCTATGCCTTCATGAGGACCCTAAGGTTGATTGGGAGAAACTTGTTGAGTGGGGTGTTAACACCTGGAAGGGAAAAAACCACTTGAGATCTTTGGTCTGCAGGTTGAGATTAGGTGCTGTCATTTCTAATGTCTGGAAACAGAGAAGCACTATTAACTACCAAAGGTCTATGTGTTCTGAAGAGAGGGAGATAGCTGCTATTTAAGCAGGAAGTGTAGGCAAAGATAGAGGGAAGTGGTCCTTAGCCAAAGTCTCATCATAATAGGATTGTTTGTTGTAAATGGGGTTGCTGCATTTGTTATGTAAGAAATGGAAGATAGCCTTTGTAGCTGTGTTTGTTCCTCACAGGATATCTAATGAGAACTTGTTTATAACTGTTTGTTTGTTTCTGGTTTCAGCGTATTAATAAAATCTTTCTTGCCAATTAAAATAAAAAGTTTGGGCTTAGAAAGAACTTTCATATTCAGAGTCAAAGATGCCCCCTTTATCAATGTTGATTGGATCCAATTTTGTAAAACTTCACAAACATGGCCCAATGACTTAAATGTTGACCCATGAATCAAAATGGCATGTCAAGCATCCAACCAATTCGGTTGTGTACTCTTGAGCATTTTCTTCTTTTCTTATGTATGTACTATTATGTCGTTCATTGCCAATACATCTTTTCCATCTGCCAGTCTTACCATCCTGCTCCCCATGCTTGCCTCCTTTCTTCAGCTTTAACTGGCCTTTCTACTTCATCAGTCCAGCATAATTCAAGACCGGTTTTTTGTTGGTCATCAGTTCTCAAGCATTTTCGTGTCTTCACCATCACTATGTAAGCGACTGTTAGGCCCTTCTCCATCGTGGTGTTCTTCTTGGCCTTTGCAAGTGCCATGCAGGATTCGTCACAAGCACTTCAACCTACATGATTGTGGTTTTCAGCATTTGAAATGGTTGCTTCCTTACTTGTTCCTCATTTTTCTACACTCTTCTTCATCATCTTCTCCAAACATTATTATCACACAACACTATCGTGACATTGTTCTAGACGGTCCATAGGTTCCATTGGTTGTGGTCCACTTCTTTCCTTTCTCTATGTCTCACTGGACTTGAACCGCAGGCAGCACTTTGAGTCAAGGGCTGTTGTACTTCCACCAATGCCCATCAACCCCATGGATTTATGGTGCCTTTTGAATTCACAGATTAGGACAGCTGTTATTCACATGTTCTCCGTCATACAGTGCTGTCGTGAGTACCATGCAAAAGTTTTGCAGTTGAGGTTTATGATATCTTCTTCCAATTGCCCCTCTCATCCATTTTTTCAGTACACATGCTTGATGGCATTACCAACACATGCACAGTCATGGTGACAAATTCATGGTTGCCACAATTCTTGTTTAAGACCTTGTATCTGAAACCTGATACTTAAGTCCACTGTTGATCCTAGAGAAATGGAAGTCTTGTGAGGGTGGAAATCACATGCAATGAGTTTCTCTATAAATGAGAGGGGTAAAAATAAAATCTCCTGAAGACTTGGGGTCTATTTATAGACACCCTTGTACCCTTTCATTAAGAGTTGCAACCCTTAAAGAGGGTGCAACTCTAGGAACAAATAAAACCCCTTGTAAGGGTCATCCATTTACTAAAGAAACTCACCACATGGGAATTATCACCATTTCTTTAGGAGACGGAGTTGGAAATCTAGCATGAGAGGGGTGCAATATTGTTACAGTGTGATCACCCTCTATAATACCAAAACGTTCACATGCACTGTATGATACAATTGTTGGTTCTAGTTATGACAGGTAAGTTAGGTTCTGTATTTTGTTCCATATTTATTGGGCTATGGCTGTGCCTAAGTTGCCTACTGAAGGTTACTTGTCTTACCCAAAATTCCCTAGTGCCTGTGTCAGTGCTCTCATTTGTCTGTCTATTGCATTGTTGTTGTTCAACCTGTCAATCATCAAGCATGAAACAGAAATTTTGTGGTGCTAAAATAGCTAACTGAACCCCCCCCCTCTTTCTCTCTCTCCCCCTCTTCAATTTCCTCTGATTGACATGCCTATCTTGTCTCGATTGACTCTTATAGTATGTAGGTCCTTGACCAGTCAAAGTACTTAATATGTAACCAGTTTATTTCAGAGTCTTGCTCCATCAATTCTAGAACTTCTTATGAGAGATGCTGTTCCTTGTTGGTATTATTTTGTGAGAAGATATGCTGTATATGATATGTCTTTACTTGACTTGGACAGTGTTTGTAGGCAGCCACCATAACTGAACCAATGAGAAGTATCAACGACTTCAACTGGCTCCAAAAATGATATAAACTCATCTTAGGGTTACCCAGTTACTTGGATACTATAATGCCTTCTATTGAAAAACAAATTCATTTTTATGGACCAGCTGCAATTTATATCAAACTTTAAGACATGTGATGAATAAGTGAATACGACGTTCTTGGATTATTTACTGCAAACAGGAGGAGCAAATGGCGATGACTTCTAAGTTACTTTGTGTATGAGTTTTATTTCTCTGTGGAATGGGGTGGGGGTTGTCCTGGTGACTGGTGATCAAAGTTGCTGTAAGATTACTGAACTTAAACATTATTTTCTTTTTGGGTGAGTTTATTTATTAAATAGAGGATCTGTGTATATTACCTTTTGCAAATACTTTTCATCAGTTCTTTTGCTTGTTCATAAATTGAATGACATTGGCCTCAATTAATGCCATCCATGACTTTTTCCTTGTACTTTTTACATCTGAGAAGTATTTGAATGCACGTTCACTGACCGGACATATTTCAGATACTGATTTTTGTGACTTCGAGTACATTCCAAACTAATTGGATATGTTCTTTTGTGTGATTATTTTAGCTACGCTGGAACATGGACTGATAAATACAAGGACAAGGATGAAAGGAGAATTGGGTCAACAACCAATCAGCTTCCATCATCTAGAGATTATCTAGGTGACTTTCTGGTTTGGCGACCTCCTATTGGATTGGAGAAAAATGGAGCTTTCTGGGCAGCTTTGACATTATGGTTGGGCTTGGTTGGAGCTATCATCTTTCTCCAGAGATAGATCATACTTACATATGTCATTTGTATTTGTCAATTCATCATATGTGTCCAATCAAAATTATAGTAGTTGTTCTTAAGTTCTCTGTGTAATTTTATGCCCAAGTCTTTGTGAAAAAGTTGTATGTCTGAAATAGAAAGATTGTTTATATCTTACCTATCAAAAAATAAAGAAAGATTGTTTATATCTTAGTTTTCTTATAACGAGTGTATTCTTTTCATCTACTCATAAAGTTCCTTCTTTACTAACACTAGCATCCCTGAAGCCTTTATTGATGCACGGCTGAACTTCTTCGAAGAGACTGTCCAATTTTGTGAAGGAATGCTTTAGGGCATTCACAACAGACTCCAGATCCCAAACCCAAAATTTGTGAAATTTACAGTGTCTCGCTCCATCGGGCAAAGTACTGTAGCTAAATATATATTTTTGTAATGATTTTTTCCCTCAAAATTTATTTATGCTAATGATTTGTTCTTCTCTTAATTGGTTAGGTATAGTATCACCATAAAAATATGAAAAAAGCCCCATCCCAATGGATCCCCTTCGTTGCCTCTTTTGCCCTTTCCCATGGATCATCCAAATTTGGAGCCTCAAAATAATTATAAGACACAAATTCATTCTCTGGCTCCTCACTAGGGAAAATTTCCCAACCAACATGACATTAGGCAGTAAGTTCAATGTCTTCACTGTTCAATACCCATAGCACATGATGCATTGATCAGCCTAAGACTCATGAACACACTTTTTTCTTAACTGCTTATACACAAATCATTGTTTGGCACAACTTGGTAGTATGGTCCGTTAACCTGACCTCCTTCCAACCCAGACCAGTCGGTGAATGACTCACTTTCAATTAACCTTATGTGATTGCTTAAAATTCTAAAAAGCTCCCTTTCAATTTAAATATTGCCTCTCATAAAAAATTTAATACTGCCAAATTAATAGCAAATTGAAGAGAGTTTTTGTTACATCTTGTTTAATTGATTATTATTTTTGGAGTGTTAATTTTTTTAGTTATGATTTATTGTTTGTTTTTATTTTTGGATATAAGATATGAAAACTTAGTGGAAATTGTTTAAATTTGTTATTAGATAATTTTCAGTAAAAAATATTATTTGTTATATTTATTTGTATTATTGAATAAAACAGTAATTTACTTGTTTATGATGTTACGGATTGGTTCAACTGATCAGGCTAGAAAATCAAAAATCACTCCTTTTGATTAAAGATGGCCAAGTCCCTTTTGTCATCACCCTATTTTGAAGCTCTAATTTTCTTAAACTATTCGGTGTCATAAAAAATGCCATTTCACCAAGAAAACCAAAAAACATTTTGAGTTTTAACTGAAAATTCAACTGTTTTATAATCGGAGTAAAAGTGATTCCATACCAAAAAGTATTAAAAATTTCTTTCGGATTTGATTATTCAAAGTTCAAAGTAGGATTTAAATATATAACTAAAATAAAGAAATTAAACAAATTAGCCAAATTTACAATATAAAAGACTGTAAAATGTGTTGTTCACTGCAGATATTATAAGACTCTGGTATGAGCGGTATAAAAAGTTGAAACACTAGCTTCTTTTGACAACCACATACAAAATATCCTATTTCTTTGGCAGATAGATTTCCTGCTCATGGCAGCATTATCTCTATCATTTACTACCTCTGTTCCATGCTCTAAGTTTCGTAGTTGTTCAACATCACAATTTGATAGCTTAAACAGTCAGATTCGCCGTCCAAGCGTGGTTACATTTACAACAGTGTGTGAATTGAAAGAGCCACCAGCTGAGGCAGGGCTGCCGGGAAGAAATTCAAAACTTGAAATAGGGTCACCTGTTATTGTCATTGAGGCTCCCAAAATGATAAAGACTTTTGCATCAGTTCCATGCCTAAGGGTGAATTCTGGTTTAGTCAAGCCTGGTGATGTGGGAAGGTACTCTTATATATATCTATCTCTTCAATGTGTGAATTGTTGGCTTTTTTTTGTGTTGTCTTGTGGGCTAGCATTGTGGTTCTTAGTTTAAGTTTTTTAAACATGAAGGTGAAAACTACATCAATGTGTGAATATGATGCACACTACATATTATTACATTCTTATTCAGGTAAGACTTTTGCAGGATTGTGTCAAGAAAGCCTAAAGATGTATGGGCAGTTCGTCTTACCATTGGTGCGTATCTCATAGACGGGAAATATTTCAAGCCCTTGGAGCTTGATGAATGATTCGGTAGGCTATGAAAAAAGTGGAGTATTAGAGGACACCATCTTCAAGCATAAGCTGCGACAAACTTTATGGGGAAAAAATGATTGATATTTTGGGATTGTTTTCTTTCTGCTCTAGATTTTAGGTTTTTTTTTTTTTTTTTTAATGGAAATACTTTATATTAGTTGTCCTCCTATTCATGCATTCAAGGCTCACGGCTGAGCCCTTTGTTTCCACAGAGGCACAGAGCATGTAATTGGTTTTATAAGACCTTGTTAACAATGATGCATTAATGGTGCAAATATATATGGATGTATACAAAAAATGCGACATACTATAATGTTGATTATCAATAAAAAATATATATATATATATTTATATAAAAAGAAAAAAAGAAGAAGAGAAAACTAGTTGCAAGAGAGTGGCCTCAAAATATAAATTTATTGCGGTGATAATTCCATCATGCTAATTAGCCAACTAAAGTATACTCAATACAATTGTCAATAAACAGATTATTGTTTTTCTAGAGGCAACTGTTTTTGTATTAAAAGTGGCTTACCTTTGTTTTCTAAAACAAAAATACTCTTCTTCTACACTTTCATGTAACTATATATTTCTGAGTTTAATATGCATTTTAGATATATCAATATATTTTCACAGGCTTCTTCTCTCTTAACTCCATGCCAAGATCCAGCTAAGATGGGTGTGCATCATTAAGAATTTGTAAATTTCATGAAAGCATTCTTCAAAAGAGAAAATTTCATTGAGAATGTTTAAATTTCATGAAGATAAATCAACATGCTAACTATTGACTCCCTGACAAATATGCCAGAGTTCCAAAGATTGCTCATCTGGTTACATCAATGATGGAAAGAAAAAAAAAAATAAAGAACTAAAACTGAGAAGAACAAAGAATCTGTGCAAGACCAAAAAGAGAATCTGTCCAAGGCCATAACAACTCATAAAGAAAATAATCAACTCAATGTTTCATCAGGGATTTGAGATCAGCAAACCATGCAGCAAGTTATTCATCAGTATCAGCATTAGCAACAGGGTCAGATTTGGATTGACTGCATACTTCAACCAGGGGCAGTAGATCAGAAAATATTTGAGTCAATGCTTCATCTGGGGGTGTGAGATTAGCAATCCATGCATCAAAATCTTCATCAATGTCAGCATCAAGAACATGGTCAGATTTTGATTGATGACATGCTTCAACCGTGGGTGGTAGATCAGAAAATATTTGACTCAATGCTTCATCTAGGGGTGGGAGATTAGCCATCCATGCATCAAGCTCTTTATCAATGTCAGCATCAAGAACAAGGCCAGATTTTGATTGATGACATACTTCAACCATGGGTGGTAGATCAGAAAATATTTGACTCAATGTTTCATCTGGGGATGGGAGATCAGTAGTCCATCCAGCAAACTCGGCATCATCAGCACCAGCATCCAAACTTGGCATCTCAGGCTCAAGGCGCAGCCTTTTTCTGTGTTCTTGGGCGTGGGCATCTACTTGTTCATGTGATATCACAGCAGTTGTATTGAAGCTTGATGCCTCTTCAGCAGCAGCAGCAGCAGAATAAAAACATCTTTTGAACCCTCTTCCTTTGGCCTCCTCACAAACTGAACCTTTATTTTGTTGATCAGCAATATTCCATGCAACAAATTTTTCACAACTTGGCATTTCAAGCCATATTTTTCTATGTTCATCAAGTGACATCATATCAGTTGTTCCGTAGTCCTCACAAACCGACCCTTTATTTTGTTTATAAATGACGCAAAGGACTTTGTTGAGTCTTGCAGATCCTTGAACTGCTGTTTTGCCAGCAAGGGAGAACTCATGCATTATCCAATTAGTCTTGTTGAATTTTCCCGAACCAACATCCTTGGCCTTAAAAGAGAGCATCCTGTCGATCCCAATAAGATCGCCCTTAGAATCATGGATTCTTTTGGGCTTGCTTTTTTCAAGCCAGGTTCCACAAGAGGCAGCCCTGCACACACGATTGCCGGTTGTTTTGAGGTTGGTGAAGACGTAGAGCTTGCGTTGGAAGGTGTGTAAATGATAGTACGAATGAGAATCATATATTTCCCATGGAGGAATTTTGCCGTATACCTCACAATCATTGACAACACAATGATTTAGGCGACGGTGTTCTGTGCCGTCTACCTTGCTATTCAAAATGTTTATCAACTCCTCGTCCTGAGGATCAAATCTAAAACCCACACTCATCTTTCCACCAAACAAAAGAAAATTTCAAGAAACCAAGAAACCTTCTTTTCACTGATAAAATAAACAAAACACTCTCCTTGAATTCTTGCCTTGCGCAGGAAGTCTCAAACAAGAACTACGTTAGAAAAAGATATATCATATATATAGGAACTTAGGGCGGTTAAAAGTGATTAAAACTTAGTTTAAAAAAATAATTACTTTTTAAATAATTATTTAATTTGTTTATTAATTGATTACGCTAGTATTATTTATGAGTGAGAAAATCAAACTTTAGTTTTCGAGTGGGACTATAGGAATAAAAACTTATCAGCTTAAGAAAGAAAAAAAAAAAAAAAAAAAACCTAAAAACGTGTCATTCAAGTAGAATGAATTTGAGTCAGTATAGCCGAAACCCCTCTTTTTGCTGAATTATAGTCTTATATTCTTCTGACTCTCGAATGAATAAAGAACTTGTAACGCAGTCATTAGAGTGTGTTCTTCCTGGCACTATTGAAAAACATGAACGAACTCTTTTTCCTCCCAATTCTTCCTTTGAAATCCTATATGGGCTAAATTGTTTTTGTTTAATTGGATATTGGGCTATCAACTCCCTCTCAATCATATCAAATACATAAAATATTAAATAAAAACTCATAATTTAAAAGCTCCTACTAAACTCATATTCACACTCTATTTTCCCTGTGGATCTCAATAATTGTCCCTCTAAGTGTGCATTTGGTATTAGATTTTTTTTTTTTTTTTAAGAATAATAGTGCTAAATCGTATTTTAATTTGAAAAGAAAAATGAAATTTGAAAAATATTTAAATAACAGCTAAATACTGAAATCTAAACATTTTTTTTTTGTGTGTGTGTGAAATAGTTATAATATGCTGCTAAAATTAAAATGCATGAACACCAGTATTACTTTGGTTGGTCATTATGTCTCCTTTCCCAAAAAAGAAAAAAGAAAGAAAGAAATCCTTTATTTGATTATCAAAATGAGAGATCTTAATAACACTACTAATTCATGACATTTAAAGCTGCATAGCGCATTTCTGAACTGAGCTAATAAATTTGAACATGACATAGGATGTCAACAAATTTTCCAAAGATTGTGCTATGATCCATTCTATAGCCACTGAAAACCTTAAGTAATTTTCGTACCCCAATCTTATTTCTATGTTGTGGAGGGGCCAAATTGGGTGAGTTCTTATTCAATGTGATGGAGTAAAAAGTGAAATTTTATGTAAATTGTTCAGTGTTAATATTTTAAGGTTTATGCTCTACTCTAAATAAAGATAGACTCGATTTTTTTTAGCAAAATAAGCGAATCCTAACAGACCATAAGTGGGTTCCAATTAATTTTGAAATGTAGCTACTTGATTAATGGGATATATTTTGCTGATTTGTCATGGATAATCACCAATGGCGGCTCTAGAATTATTTTTAGGACAGTCAGTAAAAGATGAATTTTGGATAGGAAATGAATCTTGTAGAGCACCAGATTTCCTTACTGCAAATTTGACCAGAGTACTAGCATACAAGAGAATAAAAAATAAACTATTACTTCATTTGACATATTGGTTCATAATACAATGAATATACTAATTATTGTTGTTAAGATGAAATCTTAAAAATCATCTATTGTTTATAAATACAATAAACATATTAATTATTATTGTTAAGTGAACTTTAATTACTGTTGCTCAAAATTCTTTTATCTATTAGTTTGTCTTTACTCTTTACGATTCTTTTATTTAACAATTCAACTCAACTTTGACACTAATTGTTCTTTGTAATTTTATTAAGTGTGTGTTTGAGTTTTGGTTATAAAGCGAGCTTATCGCTCTCTTTTTTGTCCTGCTATATGCGGGTTCTATGTGAGTCGCTACTTGTTCTATTTAGCTTTTAACTTTTATTTATGCTGCTTTCAGCAAAAGTAAGCTAAGTTGTTCCCAAGTGGACTAAGAAAATTTTTGTTCTGTTAACATTTGCTTTTGTCTTCATCCAATCACTCTCAACCTATCCCATTCCCCTAGTCCCTACTCAACAAATAACAAATTAAAAACACATTTATATTTAGCAACTATTTTTTTTCAAGGTTTTAGATCAACTTGGTTTGTTGTTTGGGCTTTTTCTTTCTTTAAAAATGCTAAGATATTGGTAAGAGGATCATATTAAATTTTATTTCAACTATACTTTGAAAAAAAATAAGGTCAGATTGTTGAAAATTTTATTTAAGGGTCAAAACAAAATAAAAATAAAAATATTATCTATAATATATATATTTTTTGCAAGTCAGCTAGCGCCAGCCCTGTTAATCACAGAAAATTACTAGATACTCTTAGAGTAGAGAAACATAGTACTCCTTTATCTTATATGAATGGTGAATATTATCATATAAATCTAATTAATGCGAGAGAGGAAATATCACATTGTAAAACTTTGAGAATATTGAATAACTACTTGTTTAGTAACCTATTTTCCCAATTGCAATAAATAATTTGTTCCTTCATAAATTAAATAGGAATTGTTCTATATGGCTGTCCACAAAGGCTAAATAGGAATTGTTCTATATGGCTGTCCACAAAGGCAAAATACAAGAAAAAGTGCCTCTAAGGCAGTAGCTCCTATGACACATTACAACTAGTTCAAACTTCCAAAGCTTGAAGCACAATACAAAGTGCTTTGAAGCACAATATAAAGCCATCGGATAAAAAAAAAAAAATCAAGAAAGGAGGTGATATCATAGTCCCTATCCAACATCACCATCTTTGAGACATTGGCTTGCAATTACTCTCTTTTTTACTTTAAAGCTGCAAGCAAGAGACGGACCAAAAAATGTTCAAAGTTACTAATGGCAACCATGGTACCATCTATTGCAGCTCTATGTTGTTATCCATAGCGGCTTCAACCTCAGAAAATGATGCATTGGTATTGGCCTCGAGAATGAAAGTCCCAACAATAGCACCACAATTGTCTAAGCCAAAGTCATCTTACAAGAAACCATAGTAAAGCTCGCTCAATATACTATTATATGCAATCAAGAAAAGAAAACGGAGAAGAACTGTGACTTACTAAGTGAGTTACAAGTTCCAACTCAATAATGGTGTAGCCTTCTAAAGAACACTTATTCTACACAAAAGGGAAAAGTGGCGCACTTGCCAAAGAAGTTGTGGCTTCGTTCTCAAACAAATGAAATTGCTGTCCATGTACCATTTTCAGTATGTTACAACAATGTAGAAAGAATAGTGGCTGTGACATTGCCACATGCAAAAGCATCTCGGCATAACGAGTCTTATTATATAATATACTATTATAGACGAGCATCAAAGAAGAACCTCCCACTTGCTTACAAGTTGCGTTATTCATCTCTATAAGCATGTACAACATCCATCTTACAAGGCGTCTTCTCATGCTATTATGGTCAATTTTTCCCATCAAGGCCTAAGATGCGAAGGCTATTATGGATGGGTAGTACCATGATCAAACAATAGACACTCTATGGAAGTCATTAATCATGGCTTTGCCAACACTTTTCTCATCATTACAACAGGCATGAAGTGAAAACAACTTGTGACTCTACATTTTTATTCACATTCGCCACAAGAACACAATACTAGGGACTACCAGCACATATAGTAACTATGTCATGCCTCTATATTATATTGCCAAGTGATATCTTTGCTCTGTTCCATCTCAAATAAGCTGTCCTAAGGCGACTAGTGGTTGCTCATGGATATGGTTTCATCAAAACTAATCTTGGCAAACACAATCTCACCAAGTTGCCCAATAATAAAGCAACTAAAAAATTGAAGCATCGTTAATGTCTCATTCATCATCATCTCCTTATCTGGACCCAATTCACCCATTCAAATTTACAGCAAACAATGGGGACAATTTACCTCCAACAAGATGGCCAACTCAAAGTCAAGCATAGTTGCATTGAAAACTAATTTCCAAGCCTTGCCACTATTGGAAATAATGGGTGTCGGGTTCGAAATGAGCTTCGACTTCAATGAGAATAACGGCTCAACCTTTTGAACCAGTATATCAACAATAGGATGTCGCTTCCAACATCATCCTCCTATAACAAAGTGTCCATCCTTTTTGACGAAGGTTCCTTCCTCTTTTTTTTTTTTTTTTGACGAAGGTTCCTTCCTCTTCGCCAAATAGCATTGCTAAGCCAAAATTAGTACAGATGGTCCTGCAGCCGTAGACAAGAACCTATCACAAACCTCCATTAACATCATCGATGGAACAACTCTACTCTTTATTGATAGGTTTCCGCTTTCTTTAGCAATGGTACTTCGTCCCATATAAATCCTGACATTTTGAACAGTGGACTGTGCTAAGCTCTTCAAATTTATGCCCTTCACCAACGGAGATCTCATCTTTTTCACCTCAACTATCTCATCTCTCCCCTTAGGTTTGGGTAGCATGAGTGATGAAGGCTTAGAGGTGGGCTTGTGAAAGCCAAAAAAAAAAAAATATATATATATATATATATATTATGAAGAAAAAAAATTCTAAAGCTACATGTGTGATGCAAACCTCAATCAACACGCTTTGAGACCTAACAAATAATATTGGAATACTTGCCCAAGAATGCTAAAATTCAAATTTTGATAGAAACCCTAACCCAACGTTCATAAGTGAAACGCAAACCAAAAGTACAAGTAACAGTCCTCGACCCAATGATTATAACTGAATTATGAACCAAAGGTATAAAATTTGAATGCCACAAGGAAGAATCCCTGATAAATTCACAGTTCTTGAAAAACCAAAAGAAGAGGAAAACCTCACGTTTTTCTAATTTTTATTCAATAATCCTTTATTACAATGAGTGCATACTATTTATAAGACATGACTGAAAATAGGAAAATATAAAAAATAAAAAAGTACTAAATAATAAAAGCCTAAATTAAAGTTGATTTGGTCTAAAATTAGCAATTCTAAAATAGGAAAATAGCTTTAAAAAAAATGTTCTAAATAATAGAAGCCTAAAATTAAGGTAGATTTGGTTTGAAATTAGCAGCTCCAGAATAGGAAAAATATCTATTACTTGATATGGACTTGGAAAGTCAATCAGCCATTAATCCATACCATAAATCACGCCCAATTAAGATCAACCCTCAACAGCTTAGAATGTCCTGTGTTAGAATCAGCCCAAATATCTTGAATCAGCCCATTAAGTGCTTCTTTGATCTTCTTGAATCTTACTCTAGCAATATGCCCAACTAAAACATGCAATGGATCCTTTAATGCTTGTTGATTCTATCAATGAGGACATAAAAATCAAGGAGTGTTACGGGTTGAAACTATCATTTGGACACAAGTCAATTTACTTGAACTTCACGATCCATGACATCTTGACATATATGAGCTTCTTTGACCCAAGAGTTTTCTACAGGTGGACTCCACGAGTCACGATATATTTACAAACGGGCTTCATAAACTCATATCTTCTCAACAAAAAATAAATCATTTGGGTAAACTAATTCCCAAACTCACAACATTTACAAGCAATGGGAAACCTCAATTACTCACACGCGTGCCACAAGTGCTATGTGTGCTCAAGGGGCTAACATTGATACCCATTTTTGTGACAAATTTTATACAAGCCCAACTTCCTTTTGGGCTCAATTCATGGATTTTATTATATTTTATTCTTTTAAGCATGGCTCAAACCCATGTAACATATTGAGGGACATTGAGGAAGTGTGATTTTGAGGGTATGAGTTGGTTTCTTTCGGATCTTTTGCATGAGGCAGCCCATGCGTGCTACCAAGCGGGTAAGGGACACTGGTTGCACCTTAGGCTCATGGAGAAGGATTTATACCTAAAATTTCCACCCCAAAAGAACTATTATACTTTGGCTGTCTATTGCCCAAAGTTTTTGCCCTAACCATTTTTGCCTTTAAAACATAGTTGGCTCTCATTGGCCAACTCCAGCTACTAGTCCTCACTTAGGTGAGTATTCCAATAATTTGAAATGGTTGACAAAAGGCAGCTAATTAGAGCAAACTCCTTTATTTCCAAAATTATGTAAAAAGCAACCAACTTATTTCCTAAATATAAAGCAAACTACACCAAATCATGGAAATAGCACTTAGAAGGTCCAAAGCCTCTCTCTCTACCCAAAACCTAGTCATTAGCAACACTCCAAATTCAATATAAAACTCTCTCTTTAGCTCAAAAACCCACCAACCACGTTTTACCCACATAACTGAAACTTTAGAGCAAAAGCTCATTCAGCCCGCCAACATTCTTACCATTCTGAAGTTTAGGAGTGGAAATATGGGTATAGGGGAGTCTTTCCTCTCTTTCGCACAAACTCTTTTGATTTCCTCTTCTTGCTGATTGTGGGTTGAAATTTTAGACTTGTGTACTTTTTCATCATTTTCTAGAATTTCAGTTATGGCATTTCAATTTCTCTCTTATTAAAGCACTATTAGCCTTTGTTTATTTTACATTTGGAATTTTGGGCTTGACTCTCCACAAATAAACACTTCTAAAGAACCCAAGGAGAGAATTGGGCCGTTTTGGCATTTTTTGGCCTTTGTCGCAAAACATCCCTGACATTAGGCTTTGAGGCCCAATACAGTGCCATGTTTTTTTATTTCCATTGAACTTTCTCTATCTAATTATTTAATTATTAAAAAAAAATAAAGAGTATTATCCTTTTCAATAGTCCATTAATTCAGTTATTCAATGGAAGATGGGGGATTTAAGCCCTAATTCTTCTTATAAAGGTAAGTAAACAATTTTGAACATCAGTTTTCTTTTAGTTAGTCATTACCCCTTCTCCCACCAAATAAAGAAAAAAAAATGAATGAATGAAAAAAATCCTTTATTTCATCATCGAAATCATAGCTCTTCTTAAATAACACAACAAATTCAAGACATTTACAACCACAAGATATCCATTATAGTGCATTTTCCTAGCTAATAATTTTAAACATGATGTGAACAAATAGCCCACAGATTTTCTTACGATCCATTAAACAATTGTCAAATGGAAAAAATATTATGATAAATTTTAATTACTTACCAAAAAATTTCAAAAAAATTGTCATACCCACTCTCTCATCCATGTGTTTTAGTGGCCCTATATCAAGTGAATGGTTGTTTACTATGAGTTTGGGAAGCGCATTTTGCACGTTTCTTAGTGCAGTTGCATTAAGTTCTTTGTGTGGGTCTCATGCACTGCGTTTCTTAGTACAAATTTCAGCAAATTTTTATTTAAAATTGGATCCTATGACATTTTTCACACCTTTAAAAATTATTTTTCTATAGTGTTTTTAGTTTTTAGTAATAAGCGGTATCCAAATAAACCCTTAATATGATGGAATATGTGAATTTTTTATCTAGCAGAACTAAAAAAAATTATGAAGAAAGGTGTGAGAAATAGTGAGTGGTTGAACTAAACTACAAGTTATCTTTTCACAACTAATCATTTTGTTTTAGTCAACGAAATAAAAGTTGGGATTACTAAGCTGAGAAAGGCATTTCAAAGGAGTCTAAATCTTCTATCTTACTCTTTCTGCTCCACTATATACTCCACAAAAGAAAATATGCCACATGTTCATTTATTTAATTAAATACTAAATTTATGCCTTCTATTATTTCAATTTCCTAAATATGATGGGTTATATATATATTTATATATATTAGGAAATTGAAATAATAGAATGCATAAATTTAGTATTTAATTAAATAGATGAACATGTGGCATGTTTTTGTTTGTGGAGTATATAGTGGAGTAGGAAGTGTGGGATAAAAGATTCGGACTCATTTCAATGGATAGAGAATAGCCTTAGAATAATGTATAAATGATCATCTTAAATGAGTTTCAATTGATGATGAAATGCTAGCTACTTGGTCAATGGAAGACCTAGCTAATTATCATGCTTAATCATGGAAATTTTTAGGTATTCCCTCCTATAATATGTGAATGGCAAATTTAACTACAAATTTAATTAGTGTTAAATTACTGATTGTTCCAAAATATTAAATTATCAGGATATATATGGTAAATTTAATTATTTAACGACACAATTCTAATACTCTCTCTCACATGTGGGCCAAAATTACTTTTTAATAGGTGAGACCCAACACGTGGAATTTTAAATGAGAGGTAGAGTAGAGAAGATAAGGATTGAACTTAGGATTTTATACTCTAATACCAATATTAAACTAAGAGCATTCTAAATAAAATGTGAACTTTATTGATGAATCAAGAAAGAATAGAAAGCTTAATTAAGTTACACTAATGTTTTGATATATATATAGAGAGAGAGAGTATAAGTCACTCCATAAGTATTATGTACTTGTGGGGTGTGGGAGGTAAGGGTCAGGATTCAAGTCTCTAGAAAGAAGTTTCACATACATATACATTTAGATTAAGTTAATGTAGAATTTCTATGTTGTATAAAAAAAGAGAGCATATCACTGTATTTTAAGAATATTGAATAATTACTTGGTTGGTCACTTGTTTTCTCAATATATTTGTATAGTGCATGCAAGAAGTGAGAAAAATAAATTTTAATAAAAATAAAATGGAATAGAAAGAGATAGATTAAAAAAAAATTCTAGTTTCCTAGTCTATTTGAAATCTATTAAATAAAATGAAAAATAAAATAGTTTTACTATTAATTTCTTACATTTTATTTATTTCCTTTTTAAATAGGGATGGCATCTATGGATCTTCTAACAAAGATATACAATGTTCAAGTTTTTCTTTACCAACTATTGAATTATTAGCCAAAAGTCTTGTAACTGAATTGGCATCTCCTCATGTACAAAGTACTTGGGAGTTTAGAGGGGAAAGAGTTCGAGCTGCGAGATTAACAGTATGTTGTAATTATTTCTCAAAAAAAAATATTGAATTATTAAATAAATAAAAAAGAGTGACGAAAAATTCATTTCTCTTAATTATTGAGGAAAATGATCTTCCCTATAACTTGTTCCAATACTCTCTCTCGAAAACTCTCAAACAGAAGATAATGGTGGGATCCACTATTCCTTTCAGTTCTTTTCCTCCATTTCCTTGTCCTAATCAAAGTTGTTAAAATATCATGAAAAGCTAGAACCCCTAAACAATAAGTGAAAGATACTGAAAATTAAGCTCACTGACCTAGTATGCATAACATGCATGTATATATGTAGGGTATATACGTACGGTAATTTACCTTCTTACCCTCTCCATAGCCAAGTCGACATCCATGAAAGTCAAAGAAAATACATAACCACCCACACAAAAGCTAATAGGCTTTTGTATCAACTGTACGTTGGAGTGTGCCAAAGAGGGCTGTTTCCTCTTTGTTACCGTGGAAACTCTTAAACTTAGAAAGCTTCATACCTTTCTTCTATGCAGCTATACACGCTTTGGTTTACAAAGTAAAACTGGCAATCCCATCTTCACTTAATTCTTTCCTATAAATACTTGGTTAACATCAACCTTCATCTTCATCTCCTTCTTGCTTATAATATTCTTCTTTATCTGTTCTTTCTTTGCTCTGTTCTCTGAGTCTTATTCATTCACTCTTTACAGTATTGGGGTATTTCATATTTGGGTTGTAGCTTAACTATGGCAACCATCAAATTTTGCTTGGTTTTCTTTGTTACTATGTCTATGATGGTGTCAATGTCGCTGACAATGCCATCACTCAAAGTGGATTACTATCAATCAACTTGTCTTTCTGCAGAGACCATTGTGAGAAACACCGTGAACAAAGCTGTGTCAAGCAACCCTGGCCTAGCCGCTGGCCTCATCAGAATGCATTTTCGTTGATTGTTTTGTCAGGGTACGTTAGCTCTTTGTAACAGCAACTAACGTGTTATATGTTCAACAGAATCTGTACCTAAATTTATAGCCCCTTCTCCTTTTCCCTTTTTTTTTTCCTCCGCTAAAAGAATCTACCTTTATATTATACGTTACTTAGAGACTGTTTGGTTCATCAATTTCTATAACTCAAATTTCTGTTTTTATAACTCATAACTCAAAAATAGTGAGACCTATAGCTAAAAGTCCGTTTGGCACTGCCGTAACTCTGTTTTCATAACTCAGTTCTCTGATTTTTGAGTTATGAGTTATGAAAACTGAAAACAAATTTTAGTTATTTTTAGTTTCCATAACTCTATTTTCAATGATATTTTTGTAAATAACACTACATGGAAGGACTCACTGTCAAACTTAGCCGCAACTTTTGACCCCTTTTTTTTTTTTTCCCTTCACTGGGTTCGGTGTGTGTGTTTCTTCATCTTTTTTTTTTTTTTTTTTTTTTTTTTTTTTTTTTTTTTTTTTTTCACTAGGTTCGGTGAGTTTGGGTACATCTAATGACAGGTATGACGCCCACAAATAGTGTGAAAAATATTGAGTGATGACAAGTGAGTAATGGTGCCAAACGGGTAGGGTATTTTAAGTGATGAATGATGAGTGACGGAAATTGAGTGATGAAAAAAAAGCATCCAAACAAGGCCTTAATTACCAAACTGTAAGAGTTAATTAACATTTTCTATGTTATCTATGGCAGGGTTGTTATGCCTTTGTCCTACTTGACTCAACTCTCGGAAATCCAGCGGAGAAAGACAGTCCAGTCAACAATCCAAGTTTAAGAGGTTTTGAAGTGATATTTGATGCAAAGGCTGAACTTGAAGCTCAATGCCCACAAACAATCTCCTGTGCAAACATTATTGCATTTGCTGCTCACAACAATACTTACAAATTAAGTTGGAGGCATAAGTTACAAAGTTCCATCAGGACGTCGGGATGGCAAGGTATCACGTGAAGAAGAGCCTATTCAAAACTTTCCACCACCTAACTTCAATGCTTAGCAACTAGACCAAAGATTTGCACAAAAAGGACTTAGTCTTGATGAAATGGTGACACTTTCTGGGGCACATTCTGTAGGAAGGTCACATTGTTCTTCTTTCTCAAAGCGTTTATACACTTTCAATGAAACAAATCCACAAGACCCTTCAATGGATCCTGTATTTGCAAGAGACTTAAAGACCAAGTGTCTATAAAATACTGGCAATGATGATCCTACTGTGCCACTTGATGTACTTACACCATATAGGCTTGATAATAAGTACTATATAAATTTGAAAAATCACCATGGCTAATTGACCTTTGATCAATCTCTTTTGAGCAGCCTTTCAACGGTTGGAATTGTCAGGAATAATGCAAGGCAAGGTGAAACATGGGCTTATAAATTTGCTGCAGCTATGGTGAAAATGGGTTGCGTTGATTTGCTTACAAGAAGCAGTCAGGATGAGATCAGGAAAAATTGTAGGTTTGTGAACTAGATATTATAAGTTTATTGCTCTGAGTCATGTGACAATTGAAATTATTTTGTATTATTTACTATTGATTCAAGAGTAAATTAATTCTTTTGTAAGTGTTTTGAACAAATATTGTTGAGAAATTAAAGGGATAAACTCGTATTTGTTAGATGTTACAATATCTACATAGCGTTCGTGCATGGAACTTATAAATTATGTTCATTGCTTTATTTGTAACCTTGTTTTATAATTTTATTATTATCTTTTGAAAAAAATCATAAAAAAATGTTTGTAGTAGTGATTGCAACACAAAAAAAAATAAAAAAAAAAATAAAAAATTTTGAAAGAGCTATTGTCTAATTAGCTTACCTGCACTTACAGATTTTGATTTTTCATTCAACCAAAATTCAATGTATAACTCTCTACCTTTTTTATATAATAAATAAGGGAATCAAATTATGTTCTCCCTTTTGGGAGAATCAAACAATACTATTTAGTTAGAAGGCTCTTGATAGTTGTCCTTCTATCTTTAGCACTTACATGAAAGTGCTATTTCGACCAAAAGTGGCAAAATTAATTGTTCAAACTTCTCATTTTATTAATTTCACCAACTATTGAGCAATAAATTATGTGAAACATTGAATTTATGTTAAACTAATCCATTTTTTAGAGTCTAATTTACTTTCAAATGATGTAAATCTCATTTTACTATATAATGGTTGTTGAAGGCCATTTGTAGAGGTCCAGGTAGACAGAAAAGCCCAATAAGGAGGTCTACAAAGCATTGACAAGATAGATAACAAAAAAACCCATTAAGCCCAAGCGGTAGGAATAATAGATCACAGGCCTAACAAATAAATAAATGGGTCTTGAAGAGGCAAGCATGCTCAAAGAAGCCAGGAAAGAAAGAAATAGCATCCCATGGGCAGTGTATGAGGTAGAAAAGTGAGAAAGGGTCACCGCATGCCCAAGGCAATGCAAACTAAGAGAGTAAGGGGTTTATGGCAGGCTGTAGACACCCCATTTTACAACTTGCATTTAACCAACCAGTAGATCTTCAGATTTGTGATACAAAACAAATCTTGATGTTCTAACGATCATAATGGTATGTCATGGGTTTTGATCAGACCACCTGATCAAAAGTTATCATACAAACAATTTTCAATGATCATGACTCGCCTATACGATGGGCCTGATCACATCCCATTCTGAACACTTAATTTTGATTGGTTCTCACAAGAATTAATTAATTAAGTGTGATTTTTTATAGGATTTCATTTTATTTAATTTTTTTAAGAAATAATAAAAAATGTTTTTCTTTATGGAATCTTATCTGCTCTTTTTAAAAAAAAAAAAAAAAAAAATTCTGCAGATATGATCCATGAAAAATTCAAAAAAACAGAAAAATGCTCAAAAAAAGTCATTATCTTCAGCAGTAACTTGAATTGCATTTTTGGTCAGAAAAAAATTGAAATTTGGATTTCTCTATTTCTATAAAAGTTGTAGAGAATTAAATTTCCTTTCAAAAAACATCAATCCTGAATCAATTGGAATTTTTAGCAGCAAGTTATGACCAAAATACGAAACAGGTGCAGAAGACAACACGAATTCAGCATTATCTTCAATTTTCTCTCAAAATTACAAATGAGTTCAATGTCAAATCTGTTCAAGCCTATCTAATAGACTTATCCTTTCCCTTTGCTTCAGAAGAAATATTTTTGAAAAATAAATTGGGTAAAGAAACATATACAGCCTATGAAAAAATTCAAAAATGCTCAAAAGACGTTACTATTTTCAGCAGCAATTGAAACACATTTTTGGCATAGATAACGTTGAAATTTGGCTTTCTCTATTTCTGAAAAAGTTGTAGATAATTGAATTTCCTTTCAAAAAACACCCATCTTGAATCAATTGGAATTTTTAGCGGAAAATTAGAGCCAAAATACGAAGCAGGTGCAGCATCATTTCAAAATTTGAATGGGGATCAACACCAAATCCGTCCCCAGCTCATTTAAACAGATTATCTCCTCCCTTAGCTTCAGAAGAAAGCTAATAACAGATTATCTCCTCCCTAAGCCATCCCTTCCCCTATAAATAGAGAAGACCTCTTCCATTTTCTGGACCCCGAATTCCCTCTAGAGAGCTAGTGAGAAAGTAGAAAAAAAAACTATTGAGCAACCATTGTTCTTACTTTGGTTGTAGTTGAGTACTTTCTTACTTTCTCCCTAGCCCTTTAGGTGATCATTTCCCCTTTTAATTTACGTTGGTAAGTAGTTAACTTTTTTTTTTATTCTTTATACATGCTAGAATAAATGCTTACAAATCATTATTCACTTCTTTTATGCTATGCTTGGATGAACATGCCTATGTCTTATTGGTTTTCTCTTACATGCTTAGATGAACATTTCTAGGCCCATACACAATTTTCTTTTGAATGCTTAGATGAGCACTTCTAGGCTAAAACACAAATTTCTCTTTAATACCTAGCTAGATGAACATGCATAGGTAGTTGTTTTATATTTTTAAATGCTTGAACAAACATGTCAAAGTATTTTGATTTTGTCTAGATAAACATGTCTAGGGTTTTTCTTTTACTTCTCTTCATAATTGCTTGGATGATCAAATATGCTTAAAGGTTTTATTTTTATTTGCTTCTCTTTGCAATTATGTTGATGACAAATAACATGACAATTTTGTTTTCCCTCACATGCTTAGATGAACATGTCTAGGCTAGGAATTCTTTATTTATATTGATCTCTTGGATGAACATGCCATTACCTTCATTTTTTGGTATCTAACAAGTTTTATTTTATTTTATTTTATTTTTCTTTATGTCAAATTCCCCTAAAATATATTTATTTACACTTCCTGCAAATCACATGTTTATATGACATATTCTTTGTATTTGTTTGACATGATATGACATTGGCCACCTTAACCTAGGAGACTAGTTTTACCGGGCAAGATGGGTGCTTAATCCCTTCTTATCTCGTAAATTAGCCTCCGAACTAAGATCAAGGGTTCTAGACAATGTTCTTGTATATACAATTTTACCTTTTTTAGAATGTAACTAGGAAATAAAGCAATGTAATTCACTTTTCTTAGATTGTACCTAGGACAAAAAGCATTGTAAATTTGTGTTACAAAATTCGATGTAAATTGTCATATACATTAATACAACAGAAGTATTTTTCATTAAAGGTTTTCTTGTTTTTCCTTTTTAAATTAAATAAGTGGCGACTCTATGTAAAACCCTCGATCTAGGGGGGAGCACATTTTTACACAGACCCATGAACCCCAAAGATAAGAATAAGGTTATTGGGCCGGAGAAGCCCAATGAAGTTAGTAAAAAGCTCATGGGAGTGTGAAATTAGCAAACGGGCCGAGGAAGCCCAAAGAAAGCAATTGGGCCGTGGATGCCCAAAGGAAAGCCCAAAAGGACATAGGAGCCCATGAGTAAAAGCAAAACAGTGCCTACAATAGGCCACTGAGAAAAGGGATAAACGGTTGACCCAAAAAGAGGTACAGTAGAATTAAGTTATTACAGCAGGAATAACAGTCCAACATTGCAGGCAATAAAGAAAGTCAAGAGTGGGCCAGAGAAATGCAAGGCCCATCATCATACAAAGCCCAGCTCCTAAATGGAGTGGGAAACTAAAGAGAAGCCCACGTAAAAGGCCAGAAAATGCAGACGGAGAGTCTCCAGATCACGGCAGACGCATGAGCAGCAGACAGACACTTGGACATATCTGAAAGGAAAGCAAACGCATAGCCCAAGCACCACCAGCCTGTACCCAGCCAATATAGGACATGGAGGGGTCATGAGCCAGAGGTAAGAGGTAAAGGGGGTATGGTTTGGTGGTGGGGACAGGAGAAAAAGTCTATTTTGCGGTTCCTGCCCAAGCCCTTTTGGGAGGTACGTCCTGCTGGGATGATAGACCATCCAAAAGAGGCAAGTTTGAGGGGGAACCGTTGGGTGCATGCCTTGAGAGTAGAGAGAGAAAGCATTAATACCGTGGCAGGAAGAAATGTTAGGGTATACAAAGAAACAAAACAAACTTGCCTCTGTCTGGCAAGGGTGGATGTCGCACAGACTTGGTGGTCGGCAAGTACGCTTAGACCAGACAAAGGCGGTTAAAGGGAAAAACGGTAAAACATTGGTCACGGCAGGCACTATAAAAGGGCTCTTGTCGTGCCCTGAAAAAAGGATCGAAAAACAGAGTATTTTTACGGAGTGAAAAGAAAAAACAAAGTAAGAAGAAAAGAAAAAAGATAAGAAAGAAAACAGAGAAGAAAAGAAAGGAAACTAAGAAAAAAGGAGAGTTAGTTCAATGGACATGCACCAATAGATCGGTTTCCCTTTCTCCCCCTTCAAATCTTGCTTTTCTTCCAAAACGTAAACAAGGACTCTTTCTTTTTGGGTAATAACCATTCAGGCCCGACTCCCTCAGTGCCATTAATCCCCACGACAGGATCTTTTTCTTGGGAGATTATTTGCATTGAGAAGAGGCGTTCTCTCCTCTTTGGCTTTGCTTGGCAGACTAAACTAAAAAACTTGATTTATGCCCATTTGATTAGTTTGTATTATCTTCTTTACTTTTTCTGTGATTGACATTATTATGACTGTAATCATGCTTTATTAGTAGGGAGTACATAGCCATTTATTTAAATAGTCAGAATACTCTATTTTGGTTATTATTATATCTGCCTGTCGTAACTCGTCTGCAACAGTTCTGCTTGCCGTAAGTTTACCCTTGGCAGACAAGGCATAAGTTTGTGTACAAACCGGCCTAAGTTGAGTTACAATTGAACCGACCCCAACTCCCTTACTCAGAAATACTCGGGCCCATCACCACAGGAGGTAGCCCCATACACCATATACAAAAAAAAAAAGGCCCCTACAATGGTTTAATATGTAATATGGTTTTCAATCAAGTTGTTTGGGTAAAATAATTAATTGCTATGAAGACTAGATAGGCGGCATCATGAGTTAGAAGAAATATTTTACTCTTATGGGAGGAGTCCTACCTCCTCTCACAAACGTGTGGGTCGTACATAGGTCACACATTGGGACCCACACCTCTTGTTTGAGAAGTGAAGACTCTACAAGAAATTATTCACTCCTAAAAAAAGATTATGGGAGTGAATAATTTCTCATAAGTTAGTGAAGACTAAAACATGTTGGTTCCTAAGAAAGAAAAAGGAGATAGCTTTAGTATATCAAAACTGGTGGTACTTGGGAATTGTGATAGGAATTAAGTTCTAACACTTAACTGAACAACTTAATAACAGGATTTTCTATTCGGGTTTTAATTTTTAGCGTACTAAATACCCTCACACAAATTCTTAAACACTAAAAAATGCCCTTATTTTTTAGTTAAATAATTTCAAATTAAAAAACACAAACTGGTTAAAAGAGTACTTTATTGTTCCAAAATTTTAGGTTTTTTCCTTTATCTTCTTCATTCATTCTAAAATTTAAGACACTATCTTTATCTCATTTTTAAACATTATTCCACGTTACCTTACATCTTTCTTAAAAATAATAATAATAATAATAAATAAAAAAACACACACATGCACATAGTTATTTATATATCACTTTAAACATTATAACACTAAACCAAAAAATAAATAAATAAAAAAAAGAAAATTATTGCACATGTAAAGCGCGTATGATGAGTGTAGGGGTAAAATTCCCAAGTCAAACAATGGGCCTTGGGCCCCGTACGGAGTCTAGCCACGATCAAGGGGGAAAAGGGGCACCAAAAGACTTCCAGCCCAACCCTGTTGAGCCCAACTTATTTAAAAGACGTCCGAGGAGGAATGTCTCCTCGGACGTACCAAATACGGGTCCAATGTGCACCTTATCCATAGTGAAGAATCATCCTAAACGAATATGGGTAGTAAGAATGAGCCTCACAAAGCAGGAAGAAGGAAGAAAATGTAAGACGTCTAGGGGGAAACCACAACTGCCGCATTAAATGCAAGGAAGCTACTTTTCCAGCCGCATTAATGTGGAGAAGACAGGTGAACAGTGTTACATTGGCCAATGCAACTCACAGAAAGATAGGGTGGATGTCCGATGGGACAGGCACTCAAGTGAAGGTCCAGATGGTTAACAAGTGTAAGGCTCTTATTAATTTAAGGAGGCCATATAAGAGAAGGAAATCCCCATGAAAAAGGGATTCGAAAAAAGGGAAGAAAAAGGAGATAGAGAGAGAGAGGATTGCTATAGTCTTTAATCAGAACCAAAGGTGCACCCATACATCTCCTCGGACCGAACATCCTGTGGACATAAAGGAGATATTCTTACGTTCAAACTGCTGCATGGCATACAATTAACTAACATTCACTTCGTCAAGCCCTAGTTCTGTAACTCGCTCTCTACAAATTCAGTGTCTAGGGTTCTTTGGGCTAGAATCATTTACTTGCTGGGCCTGTGCCTCAAAAACCGACCCTACAATTGGCACCATCTGTGGGAAGAACTTGTGTCTCGACAAGTGAGACTGTTAAGAAATGGAAGGATCAGGTTCGCGCCAAACCAGACACGCAGATTCCCAACGGCAGAACAACTTTTTGAATCTCCTACAGGAGAAAAATCAAGACAAACAGCGAGAGGGCAGTGTGAACACCTCCCACATAAGCAGAAGTCGCTCGAAAGGGAAAGATCATGCATCTCATAAGCAAAACGATTGCAAGGCTTTACAGCAAGAAATTGATGACTTAAAGAAAAAGCTGAGCCGAGCAAAGTGAAAGCGTCCTTCACTCGGCTCGGACACTAGCAGTGAGGAGGACAATGAATATAGGCAGAGATCAAGAACCCCTACAAGCGAGACTTTTTCCTATGAGGAAGATCAACCTCGCAAACGTGGTCACAAAAGCCCATCTTACCAAGGCCTAGCCAACGATGCTATGAGCAAAGCCCTGGATCGCATCTCCAGTCGCCTTTCACGCGTAGAATAGAAAGGGCAGAGCTTCCTCGGCGGTTCCATCAACCAACCTTTGCTATATACAATGGTCGGACAGACCCAGTAAAGCATGTAAGTCAGTTTAATCAGAGGATGGCCGTCCATTCCAGGGACGAGGTGTTAATGTGTAAGGTGTTTCCGTCCAGCTTGGGACCTATGGCGATGAGATGGTTTGATGCCCTTAAGCCAAAATTTCATAAATTCATTTAAACAGCTGACACAGGCTTTTGGTTCCCGCTTCATTACCAGCAGTAGAGTCCCTCGGTCCCTAGATTCCCTCATATCCTTGTCCATGCGGGAAGGAGAGACACTGAAGGCCTACTCAGACAGGTACTAGGAAATGTATAATGAGATAGAAGGAAATTACGATGACGTCGCCATTAGTACATTCAAGAGGGGCCTGCCGACAGAGCATGGCTTAAGAAAGTCCCTCACTGGGAAGCCAGTCACTAGCATGCGCCAACTCATGGACAGAATTGACAAGTACAAAAGGGTTGAGGAAGACCAGCAGATGGGGAAGGGTAAAACTAAGGTTGTCCCTCAGGAGAGGAGGGACTTCAAGTTGGACCGCATTATCAACAGTAATAGGCCGAGAAGAGATTACTCAGAACAGTCTGGTTGCACTGGGGCACCAACGGTCCATGCTGTGTTCCGAGAACCACTACACAAGTTCCTAAAGAAGGTAAAGGGTGAGCCATTCTTTCAATGGCCAAGCAGGATGGTAGGTGACCCCTCGAAACATAATCAGAATATGTATTGCGCATACCACCAAGAGCCAGGTCACATCGCCGATAATTGCAGGAATCTAAAAAACCATTTGGATCGGCTTATCCGAGAAGGGAAGTTGAGGCATCTGTTACATTGCCCTGAGGGATGGCAGGAACAGTCAAATATCGAAACCAAACAAAGTACATTGAGGCCACCCATTGGCACAATAAATGTCATTCTTGCCGCACCTGGAAGGACCGGTTCCAACCCTTTCAGAGTAATGTCAGTGGGCAGGTTCCCGGCTGAACCGGGTGACAGGGAATCCAAGAGAGCCAGAGTAATTGCCACGCCCTTAATCGGGTTCTTGGATGAGGACAAACAAGGAACCCTTCAACCCCACGATGATGCCCTAGTCGTCACGCTCAAAATTGGAGGTTATGACATGAAAAGAGTGCTGGTTGATCAAGGCAGCGTCATGGAAGTAATGTATCCTGACTTGTATAAAGGATTGAACCTGAAGCCAGAGGACCTGTCGGCATACGACTCCCCTTTGGTCAGTTTTGAAGGAAAAACCGTCACCCCGAAAGGCATGATTAGGCTGCCTGTACAAACAGATTCAGACATGGGGGAGGTAGACTTCATTGTAGTAGATGCTTACTCCCCCTACACAGCCATCGTGGCCCGACCGTAGCTTCATGCACTAGGGGTTGTGTCATCAACTTTACACAAAAAAGTGAATTATCCATCGGGAGGTCGAGTGAAAGAAGTAGTTGGGAACCAAGGGATGGCCAGGCAATGCATGGTGTCGGCAATCTCACGAAGACCAAATAGTGAACCCCCTCCTCAGCCGAGAAGAGCTTATAGCAATTAGCAACCCAGGTCCCAACGGCGGATAGCAGAGGATCAGCCATGGAGGTGAGTTGCGAGGATCTGGAGAAAGTACTTGTCGGATCAGACCTAAAGAGGTTTTTTCAGCTTGGCTCAGAATTACCGCCCCAAGAGAAGTCAACACTAGTTGATTTTCTCAGACAGAACAAGGACGTATTCGCTTGGGACGCCTACGAGGCCCCTGGGGTCGACCCAGATTTCATCTGCCATCATCTTAATGTTAACCTGGTTATAACGCCTAAGAAGCAGCCTCCTCGGCGACCGTCGAAAGAACACACAGACGCCGTGAGAGAGGAGGTCATAAAATTGAAGAAAGTAGGGGCTATCAAGGAGGTATTCTACCCCAAATGGTTACCAACACAGTTGTGGTAAAAAAGAAGAATGGGAAATGGCGGGTCTGTATAGATTTCACGGACCTAAACAAGGCCTGCCCGAAGGATCCCTTCCCCATGCCGTGGATAGACCGATTGGTGGATTCGACTGTCGGACACCCTCGAATGAGTTTTTTGGACACCTTCCAAGGCTATCATCAGATACCCCTGGCTGCTGAGGACCAAGAGAAAACTGCTTTTGTCACCCCCGTTGGAAATTATCATTATAAGGTGATGCCCTTTGGCTTAAAGAATGCCGGGTCGACCTATCAAAGGATGATGACCAGGATGTTTGAACAGCAGATGGGTAAGAGCGTTGAAGTGTATATAGATGACATGGTGGTAAAAAGCAAATTAGTGGCCAACCACGTTAGAGATCTTGGGGACATCTTTCGAATTATGAGAAAGTACAAGCTACGACTAAACGCATCCAAATGTTCATTTGGGGTTGGATCAGGGAAATTCTTAGGTTACATGGTGACCCACAGAGGTATAGAAGTTAACCCTGACCAAATTAGAGCTATACATAGCCTGCAGCCTCCTCGGAATCCCAAAGAGGTCTAGAAGCTCACCGGCATGATTGCCGCTTTAAACCATTTCATTTCCCGCTCAGCGGAAAGATGCAGGCCTTTCTTCCTCCTATTGCACAAGTGGAAGGGCTTCGAGTGGACTGAGGAGTGTGCTTTAGCTTTCCAATAGCTCAAGGAATACCTCGCCTGACCATCAATTATGTCCAGTCCTGATGCCGACGAGGTGTTGCTCGCCTACATCGCAGTAGCCTCTCATGCAGTGAGCTTAGTGCTAATCCGAGAAGAGAATGGCACGCAACGACCCATTTACTATGTGAGCAAATCACTGCATGAGGCAGAGACCCGTTATCTCCCCCTCAAAAAAGCCATCTTGGCCATCGTACAAGCCACGCGAAAGCTCCCCCACTATTTCCAGGCACACACTGTAGTTGTGCTAACTCAACTTCTGTTGAGATCCATTCTCCGCAACACCGACTACACAGGTAGAATTGCAAAATGGGGAACGATTTTGGGCGCCTTCGACATTAGGTACATGCCTCGCACCGCTGTGAAAGGTCAGGTCCTCACCGATCTAGTAGCTGAATTTGCGGAGCCCACACTAGAAGGAAAGGAAGGGTCAGGATGACTAAGTCCTGATGGGAAACTGATCAGCACAATCTCTTAGCAAGAACACAATTGGTGGAAAGCACACATCGACGGTGCAGCCAACCAAAGGGGCTTAGGGGTGGGGCTCGTTCTGGTCTCCCCTGAAGGGATAACCATCGAAAAATCGTTGAGGCTTGGATTCTCTGCCACGAATAATGAAGCCGAGTATGAGGTACAATTGGAAGAAATGTCAATGATCCAGAAACTGGGTGGAAAATTCGTGAACATGTTTTCGGATTTGAGACTCATCGTGGGACAAGTAAATGGGGAGTTGGAGGCGAAGGATGAAAGAATGCAAGAGTATCTCGTCCAAGTTAAGCACCTGCAGACCCATTTCTATCACTTCCATCTGGTGCATGTATCCAGGAGCAGGAATACCCATGCTGATTCTCTCGTGACGCTCACCACCTCCTTGGCTCAGCCACTTCCTCAGGTTATTTTAGTAGAAGATCTCTACCGTCCAACAACGGAGAAGGCCAATGGAATACGGGTCCACAACGTCAGGGCTGGACCTAGCTGGATGGATCCTCTGGTGCTGTTCTTAAAGCACGACACCTTACCAGACGATAAGAATGAGGCCGACAAGATCAGGAGGAAAGCTTCTCGATTCTGGTTGTCCGAGGACTCCAAACTATACAGGCGCTCGTTCTCAGGGCCATACTTGCTGTGTGTGCACCCAGAGGCTACTGAACTCATCTTGGAGGAGTTACATGAAGGAATTTGCGGAAGTTATACGGGGGGTAGGTTCTTGTCCCATAGGTCCATAACGTTGGGTTACTGATGGTCGAGCATGCATAAAGAGGTGCACGAATATGTGAAGAAATGCGACCAGTGCCAAAGGTTCGCCCCGAATATACACCAGCCAGGCGAAAAACTTAACCCGCTGTCCAACCCTTGGCCATTCGCACAATGGAGCCTAGACATCCTAGGACCATTCCCCAAAGCGGCAGGGAACAAGAGATTTCTTCTTGTCGGCACTGATTATTTCACAAAATGGGTCGAAACTGAGGCATTGGCAAACATTAGGGACGTTGATGCCAAGAAGTTTATTTGGAAAAATATCATCACTAGGTTCGGGACCGCCCACACACTGATCTCGGACAACGGCCTCTAGTTTGACAGCAAAGCCTTCAGAAGATACTGTAATGAGCTGGGAATTACCAACAAATACTCCACGCCGGCTTACCTACAGGGTAATGGGCAGGCAGAAGCCGTCAACAAAACTATAGTGAATGGGCTGAAAAAGAGGTTAGACGACGCGAAAAGGAGGTGGGTTGAAGAGTTGGCCCATGTCTTGTGGACATACCGCACCACACCTCGCAGGTCCACGGAAGAAACCCCCTTTTCGATGACCTACGGAGCTGAGGCTGTCATTCCACTGGAGATAAACTTCCCAACACAAAGGACCACTGCCTTCTGCCCCATTGCCAACAATGGACTTCTGGAAAAAATCTTGGACCTCATCGAAGAAAGAAGGGAAAGCGCAATGGTCCACCTAGCATACTATCAGCAAAAGCTCAAGCAAGGTTACGATGCCAAGGTGAAGCTAAGGCCCTTGGCGCCCGGGGATCTGGTATTGAGGAAGGTCCTGGGCACTGCGAGAAACCTTGCGTGGGGAAAACTCGGACCAAATTGGGAAGACCTATATCGTATCACCTCCATAGCCGGCATAGGAGCCTACTTTTTGGAAGATTTGGATGAACATGTAGTGCCCCACCCTTGGAATGTAAATAACCTGAAAATGTACTGTTATTAATAAAAGACATAATTCTTGGCGCCACACTATTGTACAGCCATTTTCATTAAGTGTTAAACAGAACCTAAGTACTGCCTGGCTCCTCAGACCACAGGCTTGGGGGAAATTAACCTTGAAGCCATTTTCTCTAAGTGTTAAACAGAACCCAAGTACTGCCTGGCTCCTCGGACCACAGGCTTGGGGGAAATTAACCTTGAAGCCATTTTCATTTTCGCTAAGTGTTAAACAGAACCCAAGTACTGCCTGGCTCCTCGGACCACAGGCTTAGGGGAAATTAACCTTGAAGCCATTTTTGCAAGTGTTAAACAGAACCCAAGTACTGTCTGGCTCCTCAGACCACAAGCTTGGGGAAAATTAACCTTGAAGCCATTTTCATTTTCGCTAAGTGTTAAATAGAACCCAAGTACTGCCTAGCTCCTCGGACCACAGGCTTAAGGGAAATTAACCTTGAAGCCATTTTTGCTAAGTGTTAAACAGAACCCAAGTATTGCTTGGCTCCTTGGACCACAGGCTTTGGGGAAATTAACCTTGAAGCCATTTTCGCTAAGTGTTAAACAGAACCCAAGTACTGCCTGGTTCCTCGGACCATAGGCTTGGGGGAAATTAATCTTGAAGCCATTTTCGCTAAGTGTTAAACAGAACCCAAGTACTGCCTGGCTCTTCGGACCACAGGTTTGGAGGAAATTAACCTGGAAGCAGTTTTACCTAATCATTGACTATCACTTTTTACACATTGATTATCATTTTTTACACATTCACTCATTCATGCTTGGTTCTCAACAGTTAGTGGCAGAATAGATATTCATTTATGATGAAAGCAGAAAAGGTATCAGTGCAACAAAATTTAAAGGAAAATGACATCATTCATTGAAATCCAAAAGCGTTCTTTCACATACATTAACAGTACAAAATGTAAGGATTAAAGAAAATAGCTACAGATAAAGTCCTACACTACTTTCCTAAATCCTAACCCTGAGTAGGCTCAGGTTGATAATCTCTTGCCTGAGGTCCCGGAACAACCTCCTTGGCTTACACGACAACATCCCTGATTGAGAGACTGACCTCAGGCGATTTATCCTTCGCGGCCGGCTGCGTCCCCTCAGCTTCAGGCATATGGGAGTTCGAAGTTAGGTCCTTCGTAGGAAGAGGTTCCTCAGGAGCAGCCGAATCGGGAATCTCTCGAATATCTTCCAAGAAAAAGATATTCTCATCTTTCCGGAGATCGGAGTCCGCTGGAACTGCCGCCCGATCCAAGGCTACACCCCAAGACATAGTGATGTAATCCCTGCATACGGCGGCCACCTCTTCAGTCAGCCTAATCTCGATGTCCTTAACACCACGGTCATAAGAGGCTGACACCGCTTTCTCGGCCGCCTCCTTGACCTTTGCTAGCTCGGCCCTGAGATCTGAGACCGCCTGCTTCTCTGTCGCGAGCTTGCCTCGGACTGTTGGAGCTGTTGGCGTAGATCCTTAGCCTGCTTGGTGGTATTTTTAAGTCTGGCCTTGGCGCTTGCGCGACCCTTCTGCGCCTCCTTCACCTTGCTGCTCAGGCGATCCTTTTCCTGCCTAAGGGTGCCGGCGGCCTTCTCAGCAGCGAGGCGGGAATGAGCCTCATTGTGCAGGTCCTCGTGAGCCTTCTTGGCCCACTCCTTGGCAACAAAAATTTGTTGAGTGACCTACGCCAAAAAATAGAAGCCAAATTAAAAGAAAATGACGAACAAATAGGTACGGAATAAGAAAGCTAGATAAAAGAAGTCTTACTTACCATAGCCATGTCTCTCTTCAGTGACATGAAATGGTCTGGTTACCGAGTAGCCCGAAGACCCTCCATATCTCGAGGCAAAAGGAGGGGCCGTTGCAGGGCCTCGGCCAGGAATGACGCCTGTCCTCACTGGGCTTCCCAGAGAGTTGTGTCCCAAGAGATCGGAGCGCCATCCAACTCGAGCAGTGGCGATCAGGTCCGCTGTTCCCTCCGAATAGCATCCTCGTCTCGGCTGTCAACGGACCTGGTCCTCTTCTCCTTGGGCTCTTTACCCTTCTTCTGATGCTTGGCCTTTTCAAGGCCGGCCTCGCCCTCCTCCAATTCCTCCACGGGCCTTTTCCGCCTCAAATTGGGTATAGGCTGTAGCGTTGGGTCGGACATGGGAGGAAGGGGAGGAGGAGCTTTGGAGGTAGTTTGTTCCTTTGGGGCATCCTTGGAAGATTGCCCTTTGTTCCTGTTGGAAAGGAGGCCCCTGAGACCAGACCTGCGTTTCAATCATTGATCTGGCACCCAACCGTCAGATTGAAAGGATATAAAACCGCTAAACGCAATAATTAGCATCTCATGGGTCATTAAACGCCTTCAGCATTAATGAGGCACGTGGGAAGCATATCTCCGCACGGGTGAAGCAGGAATCCACAATAAATGATCCTATGAATGTCAAAATCCTGCCTTTCCTCCTCAGACAAGAGAGAAAGAGTTGGAATTTTGAGGGGCTATTGTAGGGGTAAAATTCCTAAGTCAAACAATGGGCCTTGGACCCCGTACAGAGTCCAGCCATGATTAAGGGGGAAAAGGGACACCAAAAGACTTCCAGCTCAACCCTGTTGAGCCCAACTTATTTAAAAGACGTCCGAGGAGGAATGTCTCCTCGGACGTACCAAATACGGGTCCAATGTGCGCCCTATCCATAGTGAAGAATCATCCCAAACGAATATGGGTAGTAAGGATGAGCCTCACAAAGCAGGAAGAAGGAAGAAAATGTAAGACGTCCAGGGGGAAACCACAACTGCTGCATTAAATGCAAGGAAGCTACTTTTCCAGCCGCATTAATGTAGAGAAGACAGGCGAACAGTGTTACATTGGCCAATGCAACTCACAAAAAGATAGGGTGGATGTCCGATGGGACAGGCACTCAAGTGAAGGTCTAGATGGTTAACAAGTGTAAGGCTCTTATTAATTAAAGGAGGCTATATAAGAGAAGGAAATCCCCATGAAGAAGGGATTCGAAAAAAGGGAAGAAAAAGGAGATAGAGAGAGAGAAAGGATTGCTATAGTCTTTAATCAGAACCAGAGGTGCACCCATACGTCTCCTCGAACCGAACACCCTGTGGACATAAAGGAGATATTCTTACATTCAAACTGCTGCATGGCATACAATTAACTAACATTCACTTCGTCAAGCCCTAGTTCTGTAACCCGCTCTCTACAAATTCATTGTCTAGGGTTCTTTAGGCCAGAATCACTTACTTGCTGGGCCTGGGCCTCAAAAACCGACCCTACAATGAGTCTAATTAATTATAACTTAGTAGACTTCCTCTTTTTGCCAATGTTGGAATTAGGTATCTAACACTTAACCTTTTGAGAGTTTTATTTATTTGTTTTGGGTGGTGCTTGGGTTTTAGATTTAAGCCTTTGGCTTGTGCTGAAATAATTTCGGATAAAGTTGCCTAGGAATTTAGGCTTAAGGAGGCTTTAATGCATTGCTAAAAGACTTGAGCTGTGGTTGAAGTTGCTTCTTTTGAAAGTAGAAACCTGGAAGCCATTTGATTAATTTAGGACTATGTTATAGGCTTTTTGCTTGAAAGGCTGGATTTGGGAGTTATTTGTTAATTTGTTGGGTTGGTAGAAACCTTGGATCTCGTTGGGCTTTGAGGCCCAATACTGTGCATTTTTTTTTTCATTGAGGTTGCCTTAGCTAAATAAAACCAGAACAAAAAAGGGTCCTAAACCCCCTTGAAACTACTATATTTTTCTAATTCAACTAACTAGATTATTATCTTGATAAATATTCCATTAATTTAGTTATTTAGTTTTTTGGTTAATTGATGGTAGATGATAGATGGGGGATAGGAGTTTTGAACCTTAATTCTTTTTCTTTAAAAAAAAAAAGGGGGAACAGGCTATGTTAACATTATTTTTTCAAAAAAAAAGAATGAAGGAGAGAATAAATGAAAGAAACCCTTTATTTCATCAACACAATCAGAGCTCCTCTTAAATAACACAACAAATTTAGGACATTTATGACCACATGATGTATATAGTGTATTTTTCCAACTAATAATTATAAGGCGAAAAACACATTTTGGTCCCTACATTTTCAGTCGATTCCCGTTTTAGTCTCTAAGTTTTTTTTTACCGCTTTTAGTCCCTCTCCTGAAAAACGGTTCCATTTTGGTCCCTACCGTTACATCATAAACGAATATTGCTGATGTGAAACGGCATGCACTGTTGGCCTGACGTGGCCATTAAAATAATAATAAAAAATGCCACGTCAGCATTTAAATTAAAAAAATTAATTTATTAATTTTAACTAAATAAAAAAAATTAAAAACAGAATTAAAAACTAAAAATCATATGAATTAAGATCTAAGTGTGTCTTGAACAAGAATACCAAGAACACAAACTCAAATCCAAGAACACAAACCCAGAAATTTTAAAAAAAAAAAAAAAAAAAACCATCAAAGCATTAGTTCAAACCCAGATCTCCGCCGATCCAAACCTACGCACACATCACAGCACACAAGCTCAAATCCAAGAACACAAACCCAGAAATTAAAAAAAAAAAAAAAAAAAAAACCATCAAAGCATTAGTTCAAACTCAGATCTCCGCCGATCCAAACCTACGCACACATCACAGCACACAAGCTCAAATCCAAGAACACAAACCTAGAAATTAAAAAAAAAAAAAAAAAAACCATCAAAGCATTAGTTCAAACCCACTCCGATCTCCGTCGATCCAAACCCATGCACACATCACAGCACACACCCAGTTTCGGTCACGCCCAGATCAACCTAGAAACCCACCGATCCAAACCCACGCACACATCACAGCACACACCCAGCTCCGGTCACGCTCAGATCAACCCAGAAATCCACCACCCAACAAATACCAAATCAGAACAATCACTTACCCAAACCACAACTTACTGATTTGTTTTCCGTTTCACTCAATGGAGATATCTCACAATCCACACTGATCTAAGCTTCACGCCGATCTGAGAGTGAGGACCGTTTGGTTCTCCACAAAAAAAAAAATAATAATAATAAAAAAATAAAAATCTAAGCTCCGATCTGAGAATGAGGAAGGATAGAGAGACTGAGATCTACGGATTCGAAGATCCAAACCCAGAAATTGATGTGTTAGCTATGGGTTCAAAAGGGTTTTTCAGTTTGGGTTTTTGAGAGATGAGTGTTAGGGGAGATGGTTTTTGGGGACTTAACGTTTTTGAGAGATGAGTGTTAGGGGAGATGGTTTTGTTTTCGGGGAAGGAGAGTTTTTTTATTATCCGGTTCTAGTTTTAGTTAATTGAAGAAGTGTCAGGTGGATAAATAGTGAAAAATACCTTCTTCTTTTTTTTGTTTGTTTTTTAAATTTCTGGGTTTGTGTTCTTGGTGTTCTTGTTCAAGGCACACTTAGATCTCAATTCATATGATTTTTAGTTTTTAATTCTGTTTTTAATTTTTTTTATTTAGTTAAAATTAATAAATTAATTTTTTTTAATTTAAATGCTGACGTGGCATTTTTTATTATTATTTTAATGGCCACGTCAGGCCAACAATGCATGCCGTTTGCCACATCAGCAATATCCGTTTATGATGTAACGGTAGGGATCAAAATGGAACCGTTTTTCAAGAGAGGGACTAAAAGCAGTAAAAAAAAAAACTTAGGGACTAAAACGGGAATCGACTGAAAATGTAGGGACCAAAATGTGTTTTTCGCCTAATTATAAACATGATGTAGGATGTGAACAACTTGCCCATTGATTTTTCTATGGTCCATTATATGTACAATTGTCAAATGGGAAAAATATTACTCTAAGTTTGTGCTCACGGAAATTTTCACACCCTCTCTAAACCAGGTGTTCTGGTGGTCTCATATCGAGTGAATGGTTATTCAATGTGATGGAGTATGTGACACTTTATGTGGAGTTTTTATCTAGCCGAACTTAAATAATTATGAAGAAAAGTGTGAGAAATGTTGAGGGGTTGAACTAAGCTAAAAGTTGTCTTTTTATAACTATTCATTTTGTCTTAGTCCACCAAATAAAAGGTTGGATTTGTAAGTTGAGAATGACATTTTACCAATCAAAGAGGACCTTTTCCTTAAGATGACTAATAAATGATTATCTAAAATGAGTTCCAACTGATAATGAAATGCTGGCTACTTGGTCAATTAATGGGAGATCCAGGTAGTTTGTCATACTTAATCATGAAAATTATTAGGTACTCTCTCCTTTATTATGTGAATGGTAGATTAAGGTATAAATTTAATAAGTATGCCCTATTGCTATTATGTGAGAGGAGAGGGCATGTTATTATATTTTGAAAATACAGAATAATTACTCGGTTGATCATTTGTTTTCTCAATTATAATACTATACATAAAATGAGATAAATAGATTTTTATAAAAAATATAATGGAATAGAAAAGGATATATATATATATATATATTTTAAATTCTAGTTTCCTAGTCTATTTGAAAATCTATAAAATAAATTAGGAACAAAAAAATTTATTTCTCTTAATTATTGAGGAAAATGATCATTTCCCTAATTTCTTACCTGCCACGCGCTTGAAAAACTATCAAACAGTAGAATAAATGAATAATGGTGGGATCCACTATCCCTTTCAGTACTTCTCTTCCACCCATTTCCTTTGTCCTAATCAAGATGTTAAAATATAATGAAAAACTATACAAAGATGCAGAAAATTAAGCTCATTGACCTAGTCTGCAGTAGGTGCATGTCTGTGGGGTATTTACGTACGTACATTATTGTACCTTCCTACCTTTCCCACTGCCAAGTTGACATCTGGGATGTCACATCCCTAACAGTCAAAGAACATAAATGCATCACTACCTACTCAATTTCTAATGGGCTAATAGGATGGAAGATCTTGTAAAATAAGCTACTGCACGTTGGAGTGAGCCAAAGAGGACTGTTTCCTCTTTGTTACCATGGAAACCCTCAAACTTAGACAGCTTCAAGTCTCTCTTCTATGCCGCAATAAATGATTTGGTTTACAGAGTAAAACTGCCAGTCCCATCTTCACTAACTTCATTCCTATAAATACTTGGCTAACAACAACCTTTATCTTCATCTCCATCTTGCTTATAATATTCTTCTTTAGCTGTTCTTTCTCTGCTCTTTACTCTCAGTCTTATTCATTCCCTCATTAGAGTATTGCAGTGTTTGAGTTGTAGAGTAACTATGGTAACAATCAAATTTTGCTTGGTTTTCTTTGTTACTATGTCTATGATGGTGTCAATGTCACTGGCGATGCCATCACTCAAAGTGGGTTTCTATCAATCAACTTGTCCTTCTGCAGAGACCATTGTGAGAAACACTGTGAACAAAGCTGTGTCAAGTAACCCTGGCCTAGCTGCTGGCCTCATCAGAATGCATTTTCATGATTGTTTCGTCAGGGTATGTTAATTAGCTCTTTGAAACACCAATTAACTTGTAATATGTTAAACCGAAACTGTACCTACATCTGTAGTCCCTTTTGCTTCTTTTTTTTCTCCGAGTATACCATATAAGCTACTTAATTACTAAGATGTGGAGTTTAATATTGTACATGTTATCTATGCCAGGGTTGTGACGCTTCTGTCCTACTTGATTCAACCCCTGGAAATCAAGCCGAGAAGGACAATCGAGCCAACAATCCAAGCTTAAGAGGCTTTGAAGTGATATTTGAAGCAAAGGCTAAACTTGAAGCTCAATGCCCACAAACAGTCTCATGCGCAGACATTGTTGCATTTGCTGCTCGTGACAGTGCTTACAAAGTTGGAGGCATAAGTTACATGGTGCCATCAGGACGCCGTGATGGCAGGGTATCACGTAAGGATGAGCCCGATCAAAACCTTCCACCACCTACCCTCAATGCTCAGGAACTAGAAGAAAGATTTGCACAAAAAGGACTTAGTCTTGATGAAATGGTGACACTTTCTGGGGCACATTCCATTGGAAGGTCACATTGTTCTTCTTTCTCAGAGCGATTATACAATTTCAGTGAAACAAATCTACAAGACACTTCAATGGATCCCATATTTGCTAGAGACTTAAAGACCAAGTGTCCGAAAAATGCTAATAATGGCAACGATCCAATAGTACCTCTTGATGTACTTACACCATATAGGCTTGATAATAAGTACTATAAAAATTTGAAGAACCACCATGGCTTATTGACCTCTGATCAATCTCTTTTGAGCAGCACTTCAACGGTTGAAATTGTTAGAAATAATGCAAGGCACGGTCAAGCATGGGCTTATAAGTTTGGGGCAGCTATGGTAAAAATGGGTTACATTGATGTGCTTACAGGAAGTCAGGGTGAGATAAGGAAAAATTGTAGGTTTGTGAACTAAATATATATTATAGGCTTATTTGTGTGACTGTTGAAACTTTTTTGTATGATTTACTTACGTATTTGTATCATTTTTCTGTGTTGATTCAAGTGTAAATTCGTTCTTTTGAAAGTTTGTGAGTGAATTTTGTTGAGACATTAATGGGATAAATTGGTATTTGTTAGATGTTACAAAATGTGCAAAGCATTCGTTTGTGGATCTTGAGGTTTATGTTCATTGCTTTATTTACGATCTTTTTTTTTTTAATGATACCGAAATATGTGAAGTGATTGTAACACAAACAGACATAATTACTTGAAAGTGCTATTAACCAATTCGCTGACCCTAATTTAGATTTTGATTTTTTATTCAATATATTTTAATACATTAAATTCATAGTTGACCATCAACTTTATTTATTTATTTATTATTATTATAACTGGAGATATCTATCTTTTTATTATTATTAATTCTTATAATAATAAATGGTTATTTAAAACTAAGTTCTCTGTATCGAGAGAAGTAGACAATACTATTGAGTTATAAGGCACTTAGGGCTTGTTTGGTTAAAAAAAATGGTCACTCATCACTTATCACTCAATTTTCGTCACTCATCACTCATCACTTAAAATACCCCAACTCTCTACACCTCACCCGTTTGGCACCATCACTTATTTGTCATCACTCAATATTTTTCAATTGTTTGTGGGCCCCATACCTATAATTTGGTGCAGCTTTTACTTTTTTTTTTCTTCAACCCCAATACCCAAACTCACAGAACCCAGTTGAAAAAAAAAAAAAAAAAAAAAAAAAAAAAAAACCTCACCGAACCTAGTGAGGAAAAAAAAAAAAAAGAGTCAAAAGTTGTGGCTTACTTGACTTGTGGGTCCCTCAATGTATGTTTAATTACAGAAATGTCATTAAAAACAAAGTTATGGAAACTAAAAACACATAAAATGTACTTTCAGTTTCCATAACTCATCACTCAAAAATTAGAGAATTGAGTGATGGAAACAATGATCCAAAACTCATCCAAACAAATGCTCATCCATGGGACCCACACGATTTGGATGATGGAAACAGAAAATTGAGTGATATCACTCAAAACTCATCCATCCAAACAAGCTCTTATCTTTTTTACACACACTTTTTTATTTCCTGCTTCTTTTACCTTTTTTTTTTTAATAGAAATTTTTTTAAGCATTTAGCAAACTCAAATTCACCTCAGAGATTTAAAAAGCCTCATTGCACAAAGTGCATGTGATGAGACTAGTATTATTTATGGTGTCATAGATAGTCGAACAAACAAAAAAAAAAAAAAAAAAAAGGACAAATTTACTTCTTATTCTAAAGAAAAATAAAATCAATCAAATAATTTTTAAAATAATTTTTTTGTGGTCGTTAAAATTCATGCAATCATAAATAAATTCAACAAAAAAATTATCTTACATATTTAATTATTAAGTTATATTCAATTTAAAGATTTTTTTTTTTTTGAAAATGACGTACTTAATTTTGTTAGAATTTTTAAAAAGAATATCAAATCTAATTTAATAGGGTTTTGTTTAATATTTGATTGTTTTATTGAAAAGAAGATGACAAAATTTAAATCAACATAGTTTATGGACGGAGGCATGCATTGACTATGGGGGACAATTGCCCCCCCCCCCCCCCCCCCCCATTTAAAAAAAAAAAAGATATTAGTGTGTGTACATATATATATTTGTTCTATAAAATTATATTTTGTCCCCCTCAACAATATCATTAATTCTTTTTAGAGTAACAGCAAAGTTACAAATTCATCTACAACATTTTACCAGTTCCCATCTGAGCTTATCACTCACATCACTTTTTTACTTACAAATAATCACTCACTATATCAACAATATACTTCTAGCATTTTTCTCAATTTAAAGGTCATTAAAAAATTTATAGATCTAAATTCTAAAAAAAACATATACTAGCCCAAAAACATTTGTGCAACAACAAAAATCACCAATAGCAAAGCTAAAAAAAATTAAGTTTAATTAACCAATTTTACTCAAACAAACAACTAGCCTTTTAAAAAGTTTTAAAATGAATAATTTTGTCTTTAATCAGTAGATGCACACATCAAAAACTCAAAAAAAAAAAAAAAAAAAAAAAAACCTCAGCGACTAAGAACTTGTAGATCTAGAAGTTGAAGTCACCCCCCTTAACTCAAAATTGTGGCTCCATCCTTGACATACATTGACACTATTTCTAAGGCTAAAATGGTTAAATACCACTATTTGACAAAATATGTAAGGATCTACGATTGTTTTGGAAATATATATGGATGTACTACTCTTTTGGAACTTGAGTTTGCTGTATAACTCGAGTTCTAGAAACTTGAGTTCTTTGAAAAAATAGTTTTCAAGTTTGCCATACTGTTTTTTTTATAAAACTTGAGTTCCTGGAACTCGAGTTACATAAAAAATTGGTGGCTATTTTTCATGGGACTCAAGTTTGTGAAATACAAGTTATACGATAACTCGAGTTTTAAAAAAGTGATAAATTCCTAATTATTTTGCAAACAATGATAGATCCCTATATATTTTGCCAAATAGTGGTATTTGGCCATTTTGGCCTTATTTCTAATCATAAATACTAAAAATATGTTATAATTAAAAAAAATTAAATATTGATTTTTACCAGACAACTAAATATATTAGAATTAATAATAATGACGTGAAAAAAAATTTATACATATTACATATTTAGTCAAAAGTATTAATTCAGAATAAAATTAGTTGCATGGCTAACGTGGATGGTGGATGATTAAATGAACATCAGCCCTCTAATTCAACCATTTTTTTACATGATGGAACTTAGCCAATAATGTTGTTCTTTAGAGGAAATTGACTTGTGAATAGTTTGTCAAATATAATTAGACTTACTCATTGTTGAGGTGTAAATTGGATTTTAACTTGTTGCTATGTGGTCTAACATTGTCTACCTAACAGCTATTAGTCGAGATCATCCAAGAAAGGTCACTCATGCTTGGATTAATGTTGATGTTCAAGATGACTCTTTTTTTGAAGCTAAAGGGGGACTCCTTACTATTATTAGTTCTCTTTCTATGAGTTAGATCATAGGTGTGTTTGTATAAGCTATTCGAAAATTGTGTTTTGAGTTTAAGATGAATGTTTGTAAAAAAATTATAAAGAATTATGGTTGCAAAACAGAGTTTTTGGTTTTAAAAACGCTATTTTAAACTCCCAAAACACCTAACCAAATCAAACCCATGTTATTTTTAGCACGTGTGTGAGCATATTATAATCTTGACTAAAAAAAAAAAAAAAACCCACTAGTTTCGTTACTCAAATTGTAAAAGCAACTCTTACTGATAATAATTCTTAATCTATGAGCCTAGTATCTGAAAGTAGTTATACTTTCCATGTTGTCATTCACCACCTATAATTAATCCACAATAATGGTATGGAAAAATAAACTATACTATTAATTAAGTAGCAATATAAGATATAATATCTAAAAAATTGTACCTAGTTTTAATTCCTTTGTAATTGTACACAAGCTCTTATACGAACTCTACATTGGGTGAAATGCATGTCATTTTTCCTGTAGATCAAGTGTAGGTGAGATGTTGTAATCATCTATATAACATTTAAAAAGTATTTATTGTTGACAAGCTCTTGATGAGTCATATTAGCATAGCATTTCAATTTAGTTCGACGTATTCAGTCTATTTTGATCCACTTCAGTCCACTTTAGTCATTAGGTCCAATTCAATGGTCCACTTTGGTCCATTTAGTCCACTTTGATGATACTTTGGGAGGAGAGATTTGTGTAGAAAAAATTGCTACTTTATTGACAGTTATGTCTCATTTTTAGCTTAATGTTGGTAGGTTCTTAATCAGGGATAGACCCAGGTGTGGGTTCAGGCCCCCTTAGGTCCAATTTTTTTTTTTTTAATCATTCTATATTTCATTTTTGCAGTTGGGTCCCATTCTCCCCGATCAGTCTAGTTAGCTTAACCCAAAAAGCAACTATCCAACCCAAAAAGTTATAAAAAAAATAAAAATATTCATAATGGTGATTGTATTTTAGGGAAAAAAAAAACTATTTTACCTCCAAAGAATAAAAAAATATGTGTTATTGGAGAAGATAAAGCTAAATTTTTTGCAATTACATACCAGTTTACTGTAGCAAGTTGTTAAAAATAAAATAAAATATTTTATTAAGATTATATCTCTTCATTTAATTAAAAAATTCAAATTCTATCTCTTCCTTATTATTTTAATGAGTTGTTTATATTATTTTAAATGAAGTGATAAAAAAAAATAGAACATTTGATTTTTGGTGTATTGTAAAGTGAAGTGGTAAAATAGATAAAGTAATTTTTTGAGGTATTAAAAGCTAAAATTTTAACACTACCACTGTGAATGCTCTAACTAAAAAAAAATCCTAAACTGCCTAGTATTAAAAAAAAAACATTATTTTGTTTTTGTTTTTATCTTTGTTGGTAGATAATTGCATCTTAATGTATTTAAAAATAACAATTTTGTGTATTTATAATTTTTTAATACTATATGGATGTCTATATGAATTTTTTTTTTTAATACTCCGATCTCTACTAGTTTAAAATCCTGGGTCCGTTCCTGTTCTTAATAAAATGACAATTTTCTTGTGTTAGTAAAGTCTTTTATATATATATATATATATATATATATAAGTAGGAGATTTACATATATCTACTCTCTCTGTAGGTCATTCAAGATTTATAGAGATGATGAATCATTTGTAAGAAGTACTAGAAACAAATTTCAACCACACATTAGATTATTTACAAAAATATCTTGTCATATATAATAATTAAAAGTAAAATGAATTATGTTTCCTTAAAAAAAAAAAAAAAAAAAAAAAACTTACTACATTTTAAAAATAACTTATTGCATTATGCCATATAATTTTTTTTAGGAAAAAAAAAAAAAATTGTATCAACTATATACTTCGTTATAAAGTAATTACATCATTCTAAGAGCGGGTTCAAAACTAACATTTATAAGTCTCATCTACTATTTTCATTTTTTACTAACAAAAAAACAAATCGTCAAATTTTTCGTGCATTGTGTAGGTCTATGACTAGTGTAGGTGAAACTCGAGCTCTTTATGTTGTTGGTCAAATGCATTTCATTTTTAAAAAACATTGTTTAGACCCATTACAGTTTACTTATCAATTTTAATGAATTAGTTAAATTACGACTCAAGGTAGTTATTAGCACACATTCCAAAATAATCAAATAATGAACATATAAGCATAATCAAAATCACGCAAGAGGCAGTATTTGTCCATGAAGTGAAAGCCCTTGTAGAAATATTACCAACGTAAAAACACTTCAATGGTTTAGACTTCCACTAACACGACATTCTCATACATGTAGTTCGACATGGTACCTAATCTCCCCACTTTTTTAGCAACTATAGACCCTAAGGGTCTATTTGGGATACGATTATTTTGCTGAAAATACTGTAGATAAAGGTAAAAGTTAACTGAAATAGTATAGTAAAACCCATGAATAGTACCAAAAAATGTAATAGGACCCACAAATAGTAGTAAAAATAAGCTGAATAGTAAAATAAGTTGACAAAATTAATCATGCCAAACGGACATGATTTGTTACACGATTTTTTTCACAAATAATTGCTGCTTGCAGATTAATCTCTACACCACTCCAAGGGAATCTTGAAAATTTGGATTTGTCTGTATTAATCTTTTTATCAAGCCCCAACACAATGTAGCTGATCTTATCGATAGAATAATACAACTATTAAGGATACTTTATGAAGAGTTGTTATAATGGATTTTCTCTATATTTTTCCAATTATCATCTTCTCTAATAATTAGGGTTAAAATAAGGTTTAAATGCAAGTAAACTTTGGGCTTGAGGCGGCTACAAAAACAACTGTGGGAAGCCAAGTTGGTTCTATCCATAATAGGGGTTCACTTGACTAAGTCTCGAGCAAACCACTGTTGACACTTTTTGTCCAAACTTCAATTTTGCTCAACAGATTACAAGTTTTTGCTTAATCAAGGTCTTGAATCTCACCTAGTGGATAGAATGTTTCAATGCTCAACCAATTAACATCCCTATCAATTACATTGTTCGTGACCTAAAAGGCTAAAATTTGTCATAAAATTAGCCAACACTCAAATACGTAACTCATTTCAATTGTCAAAGTTGAATATTCTTCTATGAAAATTAAGGATCGTGCAGCAATGAAAACTACAACCACCATATATTGATTCCATAGATTCATAAAGACACAATTACCCATTTTTCATAGGTTTATGAATCTTTCTTGGTACATGGAAAAAATGGAGTATTGTGTTAGTCATTTTGTCAAACAACAATACTACATTGACAACATTTTTCATAAGTTATTTTAGAACGACAGATTATGAATGAATCAGAATCACTTTCAAATAAGCTCATTTGAAATCCTAATACTATTTTATCTACAAATGAAAACAGGCTATATATTCCACTATATATATATATATATAAAATATTAGTAAAAACATTTGTGACACTAGTCCAATTAGGAATTGCCTATTTTTGGTAACTTATTTTCATAATATGAGTCAAAAAGTTAAAAGTCAACTTATTTTTAAAAAGCTGAAACTTAGTGTGCGTTTGGCATTGATGAAAGTGGCAAACTTATTTTACTATTCAGTTTGTTTTTGCTATTATTCATGGATACTACTATACTTTTTGGTACTATTCATGAGTCTCATTATACTATTTCAGCTAATTTTTATCTTTATCTACAGTACTTTCATAAAAAAGTTTTCAGTTTCAGCAAAATAAGCGGATCCCAAACAGACCTTTAAATTATTTAAAATAAGGCTAAAACAAAAAGTAGTGTGAGATTCAAAAAATAGTACTTAAAATGAGAAAATAATAATTTTATTTCAAAGTGGACTTTCCTTAATTTTATTTAGGCTTTTTCTTGGGTCTTGAAAACTCAGGTCCAATATTAATTGGACCAACCAAAAATATCCAATACAGCCATTCTCAGGCCCAACTTAACACTCTCTCTCATATTCAACCTATTTGAAATTCCACACGTACAAAATGTCCTATTTCTTTGATAGATAGGGGCCGTTTGGTATGATAGTTTAAGCAACACTTTTCATTTTTTAAACAACATTACATGTATTTTTACACATTTTTTTACCTATACGTATTTCCAAAAAATACAAACAATGTTACTAGAATAACGTTACCAAACAGCCCCTAGATATCCTGCTCCTGGTATCATTATCTCTATCATTTACTACCTCTCTTCCATGCTCTAAGTTTTGTAGTTTTTCAACATCACAATTTGATAGCTTAAGCAATCAGATTCGCCGTACAAGTGTGGTTACATTTACAACTGTGCATGAATTGAAAGAGCCACCAGCTGAGGCAGGGCTATTGAGAAAAGGTTCAAAAATTGAGATAGGGTCACCTGTTATTTGTTCAGAAATTACCTTAAATTCCAATTGTGACTTGGAAAGTCAATTAGGTTTCCTAGTTGAAGAAGGAAAAATTAATTTGGGTTCCTTGTTATAGAAGAAAAGACTATTCCTTGGTGTGGAAGGAAGTCTATTCCTTATTAAAGATGTAATGTATGCCTAGTTCAAGAGGAAATAGACTTTTTGTTAAAGAGGTAATATATTCCTAACTCAAGAGGGAATAGCAAAATAGTCTTATAAATAGACAATGCTACAAAGAATTTGTGAGCTTTGGCTTTGGCTTTGGCTTTGGCCCAAACGTCCTTCCTATGGGGAGAGGGAAAATAAAGCATGAAACCAAGAGAGATAAAAGGTATTTTTGATTGGGAGGAATGCAAGAGGAAGGAGAGAGTAAGGTGTTGCCATCAAGAAGATAGCCAAAGAGAAGAGAGTAAATGGTTGCCACCTTCAAGAAAATAGCTAAGGAGGAGAGAGTAAAGTGTTGCCGCCTTTGAAAGAGATAATTAACGTGTGTATGAGAGCAAAGAAAAATTAGAGAGATTTTTCTTTAACCATGAGATATACATAAGAATTATTGTAATTAATTTGATAATAGTGAAATTATTCGAAGTTTGTCCAGTGGTTTTTTCCTTTCAAAGAGAAAGAGTTTTCCATGTAAATATTTATGTTCTTGTGCATGATTGTTAGTATGGATTGCTAATATTTTTGATAATATTATTTGGAACCCAAGATTATTGTCATTGAGGCTCTAAAAATGATATAGACTTTTGCATTAGTTCCATGCCTTAGGGTGAATTCTAGTCTAGTCATTGTTGGCTTTTTGGTGTTGTCTTCTGGGCTAGCATTGTGGTTCTTAAAGCAACTGCATCAGTCAGTGCAAAATTTCCATCTATTTTGCAAGAAAAAACATACTTTTTCAATTTTACACACTCACTTTTACAAAACAACCACATCAGTTTATCTATTCTACATATTTATTTAATAAAATATTCATTTCTTTAACACTATCATCTCTCTCATAGACCTAACACAATCCACACAGTCACCATCATTAGCCACCATCATTAACCTAGCTATATGAAATCCAGAAACTCATTCAACCCAGCCATATGAAATCCCAAAACCCACTAATTAAACAAAGAATAAAAAATGGATCAAAACCCACTTATCAAGATCAACGCCTCACCCTGAACAACAAGATTGACGCCTCTGGCCTCCCACTATGCAACAAGATCTACAACTCCTTCCTCCTAGCCATATCAACCTAAAGGAAAACCAAATCAACCCCATTCAACCCGAAACCCACTGATCAAACAATGAGAAATAAAGGCAAGCAATCAATGATCCAAAAGGCTTCGACGAGAGATCGGAGATCGGGGTCGGCAATTGGTGGTAGTGGATATACTAAATGGCGATGGTGATTGGTGGCGGTGGCAATCAGTGATCATTGGAAGCTAGAGGAAGAAAGATTTATGAGATGAGAGAAAGAGAATTGTGAGCCTGAGTGAGTTGCGTTTTGTGATTGGATGAAATGAGAAAAATAGAGTGAGGTGAGGTACAGAGAAGAGAGAGAAACAAATACTAAAATATTAAATGCAAGAGCTATGGTAACCGTGTATATATGCATGGTTACTGTAGCAGTGGTGCATATTTGCACACTTTTACACTGACTGATGTGGGCATTTTTTTTTGGTTAAAATGTGCAAAATGATGCACTTTTAGTATTTTGCAAGATTTTGCAAGAGCTAATGCACTTTAGTTTAAGTTTTTTCAACATGAATGTGAAAAAACTACATCAATGTATGAATATGATGCTCACTACATGTTATTACATTCTTATTCAGGTAAGACTTATGCAGGATTGTGTTAAGAAAGCCTAAAGATGTATGGGCAGTTAGTCTTACCGTTGGTACATATCTCATAGACCGGAAATATTTCAAGCCCTTCGAGCTTGATGAATGATTCGCTAGGCTATGAAAAAAGTGGAGTATTAGAGGACACCATCTTCAAGCCTAAGCAGCAACAAACTTTATGGGGGAAAAATGATGATATTTTGGGATTGTTTTCTTTCTGCTCAAGATTTTAGTTTTTATTTATTTATTTAATATTTTTTTTATGGAAATACTTTATACTAGTTGTCCTCTGATTCATGCATTCAAGGTTCATGGCTAATCCCTTTGTTTCCACAGAGGCACAGAGAATGTAATTGGTTTTATAAGACCTTGTTAACAATGATGCATTAATGGTGCAAATATATATATATATATATTGAGAAACAAACACACATACACAAGGGAGAGGAAAAGAGGTTATAATACAAAAGTATACCACAACTCTACTAAAAAGCCATGGTCATGCAAATATCTTTATTGATGTATACAAAAAATGCGACATACTATATGTTGACTGAAAAAAAAAAAAAAAAAAAAAAAAACAAACAAACAAACAGAAACTAGTTGCAAGAGAGTGGCCTCAAAATATAAATATATTAGGGTGATAATTCTATCATCTTAGGTGCGGTTTGGATAGGACTGAAACTGTGTTTACGTTTTCTACGTTTTTTTTTTTTTTTTCCTCAAGTCGTGAATGTTGACTTTCTGCATGAACAGTGCATTTGTGTACTGTTTACGGACCCACAAACATCACTTTTCAGTAACTTTTTTATTAAAAATGGGTCCCACGGCACTATTCACACATTTAAAAATTATTTTGCTACAATGTTTTCAGTTTTCAGTTTCAGCAAAATAAATTCTATCCAAATAGACCCTAATTAGCCAATTGAAGTATACTCAATTCAATTGTCAATAAACAAATTATTGTTTTTCTAGAGGCAACTGTTTTCGTATTTAAAGTGGCTTTACCTTTTTATGAACATTGTCTCAACTCTTAACTAACAATCAAATGAGATCTCAAACTCAAAGCTACAACAGTCCTTCACTTCCGGATTTTCCTCACTCTAAATGATTGTCTTCCACAACTCTCACTCATACTCATATGCCATGTATCAACCTAACAACAAAACCTCTCCACAAAACTTGTTCTCTTCCACGACCCCTCAGCACAATTGTCTTATATGGAAGTAATGGAACTATCCCTAAAGTTCTACGAGGCCATGAAAGCCTGTGCTTCCATCAAGTCCACACCCATTGGTCAAAAATTCCATGCACAGCTTATCTCCACTAGCCTTGACTCTTCCGTTTTCCTTCAAAATCATCTCTTGCATTTGTACTCCAATTGCAATCTCATCAACGATGCTTGTTGGGTTTTCAACAACATTGAGTATTGGTGATGCCGTAAAATCACCAGTGAACTACACGATCCTCGCACGCTTGAAATAGCAACCTGCAAGAAGAAAGAAGTGATCTAATAGAGGGCACCGGTGTGGTGCCGGCCAAATACCCTCCGAAGGTCAAGTTAGAATTATTCTCAACTCTAGAATGTTAGAGATGGGTAAATTATGCGTACCTTGATTTATGAGGGTATTGGGGCTTTTATAGTAGTAGAAGGTTGGCTTCTCTTCCTTGATGTAGAAGTCTTTTCCTTATAGGAATCCTCTTGAAGAATCCCAAACGTGATGGACAAGACATTTCCTTGTAGAGAGGTCTTTCATTAACGCGCGTATCTTCCAAAATTCTCCTTGTACTAGGATTCCTATTTCCTTTGGGATTCTACCAGATTTCAAGCGTGTGTAATAAGTATATCAAGTTAGGGTTCCTGCTATGCCCTGGGCTTACCCATTGTCAGCCCATGGGCTAGGATCTGTTAGGCCCAACATAATGAAGATCCGTTATGCTAATTTTTACCCCTTCAGTTGCCCTTTTCACCCTATGGTTCGTCATGCTTGGGTGGATGGACCAATAGGGTGACGGTTCAATATTCTTTGGGTTTGACGGTTTAAGGTTCCCGGAGTTGACGGTTTAAGGTTCTTGAAGTTGACGGTTCTCTAAGAGGACGACACGAACTATGATCATTTGTTGACAGGTTATCAATCATTTATGAGGTACGACACATGTCACTTTTTGATTGGATTTTGTCTTGGATCGAAGCGTCGCTTCGTCTTCCATGCATTTTACACACACACACACACACACACACACACACACACACACACACACACACATATATATATATATATATATATTACACTTCTCCTCACTCATTTCTCCATTTTTTTAGCTAAAACATATTGTCAAAGCGCCATTGTCAGCCTTGTCAGAGAGCTTTCCGTCGAATATCTGTACCCGTCATCTATACAACAGTTGTCCTTCAGTTACTCAAACCTAGTGAGTATTATTATTATTTTTTACAAGTCTTGCATTTGTGCTTTCATTTTGCTAGACTTTTATACACACTCGTCAACACTCCTAGATCCGTCAGTCTTTGGTTTTGTCGTCACTTATAGGCAATGTCTGGTGCGTCAAGTAATCAATCAGTAGTTCATGACGGGGTGGATTACGAGAAAATATACCCGTTCGGTCATAAAGACAAAGAGAGTCCAGGCGAAGAGAGGAGTTCGTCCGTCTCTTCCTCGTCCTTAACAAATGAGGATATGGGGATGGCTAAGCTAGAGGATATTTCTGATAACGACGAGGATCAACCATTGAGATCCGTCATTAGTGCTGATGGACTTAGGAAGTTCATTATGCTACCAGAGTGGACGGTGCATAAATTCACATCCGTCATCAAGGAGAAACATTTCAACACATTTAGGGCCAATTTTCAAATTCTAGACTACATTTCAGTCCGCTTACCCTACATATCAGAGAAATGTTATTATGAGGGGGTAGAAGGTGTCGGAGTGTACGAACCGATGCTGAAGGTGGGACTTAGGTTTCTGTTAAGTACCCTGCATATAGAACTTCTAAATTATTTGGGTTTGTCCATTACCCAGATATCCCCGAATGCCTGGAGGGTCTTCATAGCAATGGAGATTCTTTATGGTGCTATGATAGATGGTGCCAAGAGGCTGACGGTGCGTGAATTCCTTCATTGCTACCATCCAAATGAAATTGACAGGTCAAGGGGAATGCATAGTTTTGCTAGTAGAAGTCCATTGTTGAAGGTCATCTTTGAAACACCTGACTCAAATAGAGACTGAAAGAGTCGTTACTTCTTCCTAGAGGGTGACGGGTGGATGGGTCGTTCAGGGGAGACGGAATATATGCCCGTCGACACAACCTGGGGAGTATTAAATCCATCTCGTATGCATCCGTCCTAATTTGCAAAATCTTTTTATATTCGCTCAGTTATGATTTCTCTCTTTTAACCGTCCATTTCTTTTGTAGGTAGACGGCATCCGCAAGATAGTGTTGAGGAGTTTAGTTTTCTTGAGAAGATTTTTCAAAAGACCAAGCTAGAGGAAAGGACTTGGGTGAAGTTAGTAAATCCAAATACCATCCACTGGTATTGTGACGGTCCTGAATCCATGTCGGAAGCCATCAGATATAACGACAAAATTCACAGACGTAAGTCTGTCAACCTTTATTTTGCATAAATGGCTTCAACTCTTAGTTAAGAAATTCACCCATCCTTCTTTACAGAGATGGACGATGCTAAGAGGAGGGTGCTAATAAAATCATAGGCTGTCAAAAGAAAAGAGTCCGACGAGGTGGTTCCTAAGGGGACGGCTTCGTCGATAAAAAGGAAACCTCCATCCAAATTTGACCGTCCTCTTAATAGCAAAAAGTCTCTCTGGAACCTGTCATCGGGTTGATGGTTGAGGGTGTGAAGACCATCACCCTAGTAAAGCATGGGTCAGGCAAGGGTTTAATGAAGGCCCCGTCCACAAGCCAAGAGAAGCCTCCTCATCTCCTTCGTGACGATTCCAAATATGCCTTGGAGAAGCTTTCATCTATTATCTCATCGGAGGACTATAAGGATTTGGGCAATCACTCGACGGAGGCAATGGGGGAGACGGATCTCTTTGCTGTTGCACAGGTAATTTTTGTCCATCAATTTACGCCCATCCACTCCACCTAGTTTTTGTCTTACACTCTTAAGTTGTTTGTTTCAGTCCCTGGTCATGATGAAAGGCCTAATGGATTGGTGCCTTAACCATGAGGCGACTCTGGAATGTGTGCGAGCAAAGGTAGAGCAGATGGAGGATGAGCTGAGTCAACTTAACAAGTGGAAATCCACTATGGAGAAGAAGTTTGACCTTTCTGAGCAGGTAAGGAAGGAGCCTGAGCAAAAGACGGATGAGGCGAGGAAGGCCTTAGAGGTCAAAGAAAAAGAGATCCAAGACCTAAAGGAAAAGCTCCGTCAGGCTAAGGAGGTAGCGGTCCGACAATACTGTGATTCCGACGCTTTATTGGCCGAGCTGGGGGACTCATTCCTGCAAGGTTTTGATGACGCGCTCCGTCAATTTAAGAGAGCCTACCCTGAACTGGATGTGTCCATGATAATCGTTGAAGATCAAGGCCAGATGTCTGCCTTGCCCGTCGCCTCAGAGAACACAGATGACCTATTTGCCGAGGAGGTAGCTCAAGGCAACGGAGAGTCAGCTTAAGCAAAAAATGTCCAAGATGCCGACCCTAAAAAGTAGATTGTTTTTTTTTTTTTTTTTTTTTTTTTGAGAACAATCCGTCCTTTATTTTTGTGTATTAAACAATTACCCTCTGAGGGTTTTATCCATCAATGTTGCTTTATTTCACAATTTTATGCCTGCTTTATCAATCTTTATCATTTGAAAGTTGTATAAATATCTGTCCTCTTGAGTTGTTCATTATACGGAGACTGGCCATCTTTATGGACTTGTATAGTTTTAGTTTTTGGACGAACCGTCCTTGAATACTTATGTAGTTTACCCGTCTTCCATTGTGGACTTGGAAATTTTCACCTAATGGGGTGATCCGTGCAGTTGACGGGCTTATGTCCGTCCATTTAGAACTTGTTGTTATCCATCCATTTTATGGGCTAGTCGTCACCCGTCTGGTGGATAAACACTATTTTTACGAGCTTAGGGGATTCACCTGTTCAAGACTACCTGTCTAGTTTGTGGATTTTGTTCTATCCGTCCATTTTTTTTTAACTTAAAGAGTTTTCTCCCGTCAGGGATGATTCACATATTTAGTGTACTTTATTTTTCATCCATCTAGGATGATCCGTCAGTCTTGTGGAGTTTACAATCTATAGATGGTCCGTTAACGTTTTTGGGGTCATAGTAATAAATTTAACCTATTTGCAACCCGTCCACTTTGTGGACTTGACGATTATTTTTGCCCTATGGGTGGTCTGTCTACTTTGTGGACTACAATTTCCGTCCTTATGGGTTATCCGTCCACTTTGTGGACTTTGTAAATATTTCCACCGTACGGGTGATCCGTCCACTTTGTGGACTTTGTAAATATTCCCACCCTATGGGTGATCCGTCCACTTTGTGGACTTGGTAGACATTTGCACCCTATGGCTGATCCGTCCACTTTATGGACTTTGTAAATATTTCCACCCTATGGGTGATCCGTCCACTTTATGGACTTGGTAGTCATTTGCACCCTATGGCTGATCCGTCTACTTTGTGGACTTTGTAAATATTTCCACCCTATGGGTGATCCGTCCACTTTGTGGACTTGGTAGTCATTTGCACCGATGGTGATCCGTCCACTTGTGAGATTTTAAGTCGAAAAATACGGTTGTGTCTGAATAATTCCTCTTTAAAAAGAAAATGCATTTGTTGGGAAAAGTACTTGCCCCCTTGGGCTTAAAAAGGCATAAAATATTGTAGCAAAAATTATTAAAGAAAAACTAGTAATTGTAGCTAAAATTAAATAAACTGGGAATTTGGGGATCGTCACTGCTTTTCATATTATCTCTACTGGTAGTATTTCCATAGATTCTCCATGTTCCATGGCTGCTGCAACTTTTGTCCGTCCATCGTCTCGAGGTGGTAGGTGCCCTTCCTTTACCATGATGCGATCCTATAGAGTTCTTCCCAGTTGGGGTCGAGCTTTTCTTGCGAAGGATCTCTAGTGGCACCCATTACCTTTTGTAGTACAAGATCACCGACCTGAAAGTCCCTATGCCTCACTTTGGTGTTGTAGTGTTTTGCCATGAGATTCTGATAACGCGCCAACCTCTGCTCTGCTGCCGCTTTGACTTCGTCCACTAGGTCGAGCTAAAGGCGCATGGGCTCTTCGTTGTTATCCTCGTCGTAGCTTTCCACCCGGTAGCTTGTGAGCCGCACTTCTGCAGGAATGACAATTTCACTTCCATATGCTAGTCAAAATGGTGTTTCTCCAGTGGGTGTTCTTGCCGTGGTCCTATATACCCATAGGACGCTTGGTAGTTCATCCTACCAAATACCTTTTGGCCCCTCGAACCGGGTCTTGATTATCTTGAGTAAGGACCTGTTCGTGACTTCGACTTGCCTATTTTCCTGTGGGTGTGCAGGCGACGAGTAGTGATTCTTGATCCCTAGCTTCGAGCAGAAGTCTCTGAACGTGCTGTTGTCGAATTGCTTACCGTTGTCAAAGACTAGCACTCTGGGTATTCCGTACCTGCATATGATATTTCTCCAGATAAAATTTCGGATGTTCTTCTCTGTGATGGTGGCTAAGGCTTCTGCGTCTACCCATTTAGTGAAGTAGTCTATGCCAACTACCAGGAATTTTAGCTGTCTGACCGCCATCAAGAATGGACCCATGATATCTAGTCCCCATTGTGCGAAAGGCTAGGGTGCCGTCATGGGGGTCAATTCTTCAGACGGTTGTCTGATGAAATTACTGAACCTCTGGCATTTGTCAGAGGATTTGACATAAGCTTGCACGTCCTTCAACATTGTAGGCTAGTAGTATCCTGCTTGAATCAACTTGTGTACTAATGATCGTGCGCTTGAGTGGTTTCTGCAGATACCCTCGTGGACTTCTCTCATTACGTAATTTGCTTCCTCGTGGCCTAAACACCTCAGGTATGGTCGAGAGAACCCTCTTTTATATAAGACATCTTTCATCAGCATAAACCGTGATGCCTAAACCTTCAATTTTCTTGCAGCGACCTTGTCGTCCGGTAACATGTCGGTTTTCAGGTAGGATATCAATGGCGTAGTCCAATTGCATTCAGAGTCTATTTCTTGCATACTCATTCCGTCATCGATAAGTAAGGAGAGTTGAACGAATGATAATACCTGTTCGGGGACAAGCATAAATTCGGTTAAGGCAGATTTTGCTAGATGGTCGGCACATTCATTTTCTTCCCTTCGGATTTGAACGAATTTGACTTCAAGGTCGTTGATTCGGTATTTTACTTCTTCTATATACCTCTTCATTCTATCGTTCTTGTACTCATAGTCGCCATTGATTTGACTCGTGACCACCTATGAATCGCAGTGTATGACTATGTTTTTCGCACCCGCAGCCTTTGTAAGGTCTAGCCCGACCACCAAGACTTCATATTCTGCCTTGTTGTTGGTTGTGGGGAAATCTAGTCAGATCATACATTGGATCTTTTCTTCCTCTGGGGTTTGGATCACTACAGTGGCTCCTCCGGCTTATCTATTTGAAGATCCCTCTGTATAGATATTCCATTGTCTTTTCTCCTCCGCCACCTAGCCGTTTTCGAGAGTGAATTCGGCGATGAAGTTAGCTACCACCTGCCCTTTCATAACCGTCCACGGATGGTATTGGATGTCAAACTTGCTTAGCTTACTACCCATAAAGCCATTCTTCTTGCTGCTTCTGGACTACTCATGGCTTTTCTCCAGGGCTTGTCCGTCAAGACAACGATGGTATGCTCTTGGAAGTATGGCTTAAGTCTTCGCGCTGCGATTATCAACGCAAAAGCCAACTTCTCCATCTGAGGATACCTCTCTTTTGCCCCTCGGAGTGCTCGGCTAGTAAAGTAGACTGGTTTCTGAGATCCATCATCCTCTCTTACCAAAGTTGCGCTTACAACAGCTTGTGAAACGGCTAAATATAGGTAAAGCTCTTCTCTAGGCTTGGATGGATTGAGCAACGGTGGAGATGAGAGATATGCCTTTAAGTTGTTAAATGCCGTCTCGCATTCGTCCGTCCACTCGAATGATTTCCTTAGAGTGCGAAAGAAGGGTAGATACTTGTCCGTCGCTCTTGAGATGAACCTGTTCATGGCTGCATCTTTTCCATTCAAACTTTGGATCTCCTTAACCGTCCTTGGTGGCTTTAACTCCATTATGGCCCGTACCTTCTCTGGGTTAACCTCTATACCTCTTTGGGACACCATGAAACCCAAGAATTTCCCAGTCGTCACTCTGAACGTGCACTTGTTTGGATTTAGCTTCATGTTAAATGATCAGAATGTGTCAAATGTCTCCCAAAGGTCGTCTAGGTGATCAACTTCATGCAGGCTTTTTACCAACTTGTCGTCAACATAAACTTGTATGTTCCTGCTAATCTGGTGCGCAAATATCTTGTTCATTAACCTTTGATATGTTGCCCTAGCATTTTTGAGTCCGAAAGGCATCACCTTGTAGCAGAATAATCCTTGGATTGTAACAAAGGAGGTCTTCTCTTAATCAGATTCGTCCATCCTGATTTGGTTGTAGCCCGAGAAAGCGTCCATGAAACTTTAGAGCAAGTGTCTTGTAGTTGAATCTACCAAGGTATCTATCTGTGGGAGTGGATAGCTATCTTTAGGGCAAGCCTTGTTGAGGTTCGTGAAATCCACACACATCCTCTAGTTTTCTTTGACCTTTTTAACCATGACGATATTTGCCAACCAGTCGGGGTAATATACTTCCCGGATGAAACCTGCCTCTAGTAATTTTCGAACTTCCTTAACTATGGCCTTGTTCGCTCCTAGGCGAACACTCGTTTCTTTTGTCGGATCGGAGGGAATGAGGGTGACACATTTAGCTTGTGGACCATGACTGAAGGGTCAATTCCTAGCATGTCTTTGTGACTCCAAGTGAACACGTCTTGGTTATCTTTAAGGAAAGTTGTGAGTGTTTGGCGCATTGGCCAACTAGCTAATGTGCCAATTCTAATCGTCCGTTCCGGCCATGTGTCATCAAGGCTCACCTCTTCCAGTTCTTCAACTGGTTCTGCTAATGCTCGTTGCTCTCCGATACACATTGTTTGCTATTGATCCTCCATCTCTAACATGGCAATATAGCATTCCCGTGCTGCTATTTGATTTCCTCGCAGTTCTCCTACCTCACACTCCGTTGGGAATTTAATCATCAAGTGGTATGTTGAAGTCGTCGCCTTCTAGGAATTAAGAGTAGGCCGTCCGAGAATGGCATTGTAGGTGGATGAGCAGTCGACTACAAGAAATGTTACCTCCTTAGTGATCTGTTGAGGATAGTCACCTAAGGGGAACACCTTCGTTCCCCCAAATTGCACGAGTAGGGTATTCGTTGGGGTTAACTGTACCCTATCAATCCTCATTTACTGGAATGCCGGGTAGTATAGGATGTCCGCTGAGCTGCCGTTGTTGACGAGAACCCGATGCATGTTATAATCCCCTATTTGAAAACTAACCACAAGTGCATCGTCATGAGGATGGTGAAGTCTCCGAGCATCATCCTCTGAAAATCTGATAACGAGGTTATCTATTCGTGGCATCTTAGGTATGGATCCTGTAAGTTGGACGCTATGGACCATTCTGAGATAGGTTTTACGGGCTTTTTTGGAAGATCCGACCGCAGCTGTGCCCCTTGCGATCATTCTTATGTCCCCTATATGTGGTCTAGGGCGCTCGTTCTCCCATCGTGGGGCCTGTTCCTGGGGTGGATCGTTTCTTTCTTTGTTGACAAACTTCTGTAGCTTCCCTTGTCTAATAAGGGCCTTAATCTACTATTTCAGATTGTAGCAGTTGGTTGTGTCGTTCCCGTGGTCACGGTGGAAGTGACAATACTTGTCCCTTGGCCTCTTGTTGGGATCTCCCTTTAGTTTACCAGGGAAAGTCAGTGCTCCTTCATCTTTGATCTGCATCAAGACTTGATCTATCGGGGCGGTTAATGGGGTGAAGTTGGTGAACTTTTCAGTGGGGGGTCTAGGGCGCCTTTCATCTCATTGATCTCCGATTCTAGCAATCTTTCGCCCCCTATCTTGTCGTGTGTCCTCCTGTCTTTCCCTCTTCCTGGGCTTCTCCTCGCAGGCCAGCAATGCATCTTATACGTTCATGTATTTGGTGGCTCTATAGAGTACGTTTGACATGGTCTTTGGGTCATTCTTATATAAGGAAAACAAAAACTTATCCTTTCGCAATCCGTTAGTGAATGCAGCTACGAGTATCTTATCATCCGCTTTGTCAATTGAGAGGGCCTCCTTGTTGAAATGAGTTATGTAGGACCGTAGCGTCTCGTCTTCTTGTTGCTTGATGCTCATTAAGCATGTGGTGGACCTTTTGTACCTATGTCCCCTAATGAAGTGCGAGGTGAACTGGGTGCTCAACTCCTTGTGGAATTTTTGTGGCAGGGGGAATGAGTTGACAGATGTAGTGAACGGTGAGTCAATTCTGTTTACTAGGTCATCAAGATCATTGAACACTCGTCCCTTGAGGGCATTCATCATGACCTCCATCTGTTCCTTCATCGCCTGCATCTCTGTGACAATAGGTGGAGGGGCTGAATCCATAAGAGATGGAAGGCTCATGTTTTGCCGCTCTGGTCTGCTTGGGGTGTTGCTGCCCTTTGGCTTCTCTTGGTCCCTTCGTTCGGCACTGGTACCTTCTTGGTTTTCCTTCTGAACGTTATGTCTTGCATCCCTTTGGCGTAGCTGCTCCTCTAGATCATGGTTCTGGTTTATGAGACATTCTACTGCTGCCATGAGTGTTTGGACTTGCCTCTCTAATGCAGTAGATCTTGACGGCTCGTCTCCTTAAACGATGTTGGTGGTAGCCATAAAGCAAGTGAGTACCATGCAACTCTTATGTCCGGGAAGCGATAGTCTATTTAAACTCGACGTTTCCCACAGACGGCACCAACTGATGATGCCATAAAATCACCAGTGAGCTACACGATCCTCGCATGCTTAAAATAGCAACTTGCAAGAAGAAAGAAGTGATCTAACAGAGGGCACCGGTGTGGTGCCGGCCAAATACCCTCTGAAGTCAAGTTAGAATTATTCTTAACTCTAGAGTGCTAAAGAGGGGTAAATTATGCATACCTTGATTTGTGAGGGTATTTGGGCTTTTATAGTAGTAGAAGGTTGGCTTCTCTTCCTTGATGTAGAAGTCTTTTCTTTATAGGAATCCTCTTGAAGTATTCCAAACGTGATGGACAAGACATTTCCTTGTAGAGAGGTCTTTCATTAATGCGCGTATCTTCTGGAATTCTCCTTGTACTAGGATTCCTATTTCCTTTGGGATTCTACCAGATTTCAAGTGTGTGTGTAACAAGTATATCAAGTTAGAGTTCCTACTATACCCTGGGCTTACCCATTGTTGGCCCATGGGCTAGAATCCGTTAGGCCCAACATAATGAAGGTCCATCATGCTAATTTTTACCCTTTCAAGTATTGTAATGTTTTTAGTTGGAATACGATGATTAGTGGGTTTGTTGATTTGGCTCAAATGAGTGAAGCGGAGAAGGTGTTTGATAAATGCTTGAAAGAGAATCTGTTTCTTGGATACTTTAAATATGTTTGTTTCAATGGTACAGGATGGTAATTGTGTTAATGATCCGTTTTCTTTCACTTATGCAATGAAGGCATGTGGCAGTCTCACATAAATGAAGTTGGCTCTACAATTACATGGTCTTGTGGAGAAGTTTGATTTTGGCTATTCAGAATTCAATAATGGATATGTATATTAAGTCTGGAAAAGTGAGTTATGCTGAGAGTGTTTTTGAGGATCCCAAATCTGAGTTTCTTTTGTTGGAACAGTATGATCTTTGGATATTCCAAATTGGATGCCTGAACGTTACTCTGTCTTGGAACACGATAATATTGATCTTCTCTGAACATGGCTTTGGGGTTCAGAGCCTTAGTACTTTTGTTGAGATGTGGAGTCAAGGTGTTAGATTGAATTCCACGACACAGGAACGGACCCAGGTAGAAGGCTAAAGGGGCCTGGGCCCCCCCTGGGCCCAAAAAAAAAAATTTTTAGCAAGTAAAATTTTTCCAAAAAAAAAAAAAAAAAAAAGGGCTTGGGCCCCTCTGAAATTTTTGCTCTGGCCCGCCTTCCCCTAGCCCATCATTCGGCCAGCTCAGAGCAGAGCCTATAACCCATGTCAATCCAAAAAAAAAAAAAAAAAAAATCTCAGCTCTCAGCAGTCCAAAACCAAACGGAGAAACCAAAAAACAAAGGAAAAAAAAGAAAGGAAAGTGAGAGACTGAGAGGCGAGAGCTGCGAGCGAGACAGAGAGAGACAGAGAGCGGTGTTGCCGTGACGCCGTGATGGAGAGAAACAGATAGCGAGATGAGAGTGAGAGAGTGCAAAGTACGAACCCAGCTTCGAGCGAGACCCATACCGCCACGCGAGACGAGATCCACTTGCCACCACTACTGCCGGTTGTCGTTGCTCGATCTGCCCAGCCCAGCTTCGAGCCTTCACAGAATCACAGTTCACATGTATTTACTCTTTAACTCTTATCTTTTCCTTCAAATTTCAAAACCTTGTAATCTGAGATTCTGAGAATCAAAGAAATTGTGCTTGTCAGGGATGGACCCAAGTAGAAGGCTAAGGGGGCCCGGGCCCCCCCTGGGCCCAAAAAAAAAATTTTTTAGCAAGTAAAATTTTTCCAAAAAAAAAAAAAAAGGGCTTGGGCCCCCTTGAAATTTTTGCTTCGGCCCCCCTTCCCCTAGCCCATCATCCGGCCTCCCAAAAAGCAAGAACCCCCCTTCCCTTAGCCCATCATCCGACCAGCTCAGAGCAGAGCCCATAACCCATGTCAATCCAAAAAAAAAAAAAAATCTCAGCTCTCAGCAGTCCAAAACCAAACGGAGAAACCAAAAAACAAAGGAAAAAAAAAGAAAAAAAAAAGAAAGGAAAGTGAGAGATTGAGAGGTGAGAGCTATGAGCGAGACGGAGAGAGACAAAGAGCGGTGTCGCCGTGACGCCGTGACGGAGAGAGACAGAGAGCTAGACGAGAGCGAGAGAGTGTGAAGTGCGAACCCAGCTTCGAGCGAGACCCACACCGGCGAGAGTGAGACCCACGCCGCCACTCGAGACGAGTTCCACTTGCCGCCGCTGCCGCCGGTTGTCTTGCCTGATTTGCCCAGCCCAGCTTTGAGCCTTCACAGAATCACAGTTCACAGGTATTTACTCTTTAACTCTTATCTTTTCCTTCAAATTTCAAAACCTTGTGATCTAAGATTCTGAGAATCAAAGAAACTGTGCTTGTGGTGTTTCTTGTTTGTGTTTTTACTGATGAACTAAACTGATTTGGACCATTTGGTGATTTGTGCTTGTGCTGCGGCTGAACCGAACTGAACTGTTTGTGTTTCTTTTTTTTTCTTTTTCTTTTTTGGCTTTTTGGCTTTGTGACTCTGTGTTTGTGACTCTTGCATTATATAGATAAATGAGATAGATAGAGAGAGTAGAGACTGTAGTGATAGGCAGATGGTTTTTTCTTTGTTGACTAGTAGTTGGACATAATAATAGGGAATAGGGAAAAGTGGAGTTGCTGTTGGGCAACAGACAAGTGACAGGGGGGAAAAAAAAGGTAAAGTTAAGAAAAGTTTTTGTTAGTAGTGCTTGATTGTTTGTAGTGGGATTCATTGGGTATTTGGGTTAGTGGGTCAGAATTAGGAAGATGAAGACAAGAGACAACACAAAGATACAAAAAACATAAAAGACATAAATAAAGGAAGAGACAACACAGAGACATAAATAAAGGCAGTCCAAACACAAAGACATTAAAGGTAGACCAAAGACAAAAAGAAAAAAAATAAATCATATAATATAAAAAATTATCACACAAATTTTAAAAAATAACGGTAATTCTTATATAATTTTTATTTTATTTGTAGATCATGAAAAAATCAACTACAATGCTTGATTTTTTCAAAAGAAAAGGTTCAACTTCAAATTCTTCCGAAGTCAACGTGGAATTGCCAACAACTAATGTTGCTATTCCAATTCCGGAAAATGTGGATGTTCCAATTTCGAAAAATGTGGATGTTCCAATCTCTCAAACACAATTTCAAAGAATTGACCTTGATTCTTTGGATTATGTTCCCGGAACACGCAAACAAATATGGGAATATCATGTTAATTAACGTGATGAAATTCGACGGACTTACATTAAAAAAGGTCAGCACCAACCTCCTCTAGAGACATTCAAAAAAAGTGGAAAGCACAATTGTAGCTTTCAAGCTTCTTGGTATAGAAATAATTCAAAATGGCTTGAATATTCTCCTACAACAAATGCAGCTTATTGTCTACCCTGCTTTATCTTTCATAATCCAAATGTGGTTGTGGGACAAAATACATTTATTGTTGGTGGATTTAGAAATTGGAAAAAGGTTGGGGGCAAAGTTTGTTCTTTTCAAGTTCATATAGGAAAAGATCCTAACTCAGCTTATAGAGTTGCTGAGCAAATGTGTAAGGATTTGATGAACCAATTGCAGCATTTGCAAATGGTAGTTGATCATTTCACTACTGAACAAATTGCAAATAATCGGTTGCAACTGAAGACCACAATTTTTATTATGCGATATCTTGCCTTTCAAGCTATAGCTTTTAGAGGTCGAGATGAAAGTTTTAGTTCATTAAATCGTGGGAACTTTCATGAATAATTGGGTATTATGACTTTTTGGAATGAGAAGGTTGCTGAAATAATAGAAAAAGCTCCAAAAAATGCAACCTACACATCACCTAGGATTCAAAAGGAAATTCTACATATTTTCTCAGCCAAAGTGAAGAAGGCCATTTGGGAAGAAATTGGTGATGCAAAGTTTTGTATAATGGTTGATTTATCTCGTGATGAGTCCATGAAAGAGCAAATGGCTGTGGTGTTTAGATATGTTGATGCAGAAGGCTTTGTGAAAGAACGCTTTTTTGGGCTTATTCATGTTGTTGACACTGCAGCTTTGACTCTAAAGAAGGGGATATATTCTTTGTTATCTCAATATTGCTTAGATATACAAAAGATTCGAGGGCAAGGATATGATGGAGCAAGCAACATGCGAGGTTTGTGGAATGGATTACAAGCTTTGATTTTGAATGATTGCCCATGTGCTTACTATATCCATTGTTTTGCACATCGCTTACAATTGGCATTAGTAAAAGCATTAAAACAAGTTGTTCCCATTAGTCATTTTTTTCTTACATTGGTTTTTCTGATCAAAATTGTTAATGTTTCATGCAAGCGCAATAAGCAATTGAAAGTTGCCAATGCTAATGAAATAGCACATTTGACTGATCTTGAAGAGCTTGAGACTGGAAGTGGACTTAATTAAATTGGTACTTTACAACGACCTGGAGAAACATGTTGGAGTTCACATTTTAGATCAGTTTCTAGCTTATTAAGGATGTTTAGTTCAACTGTTGAAGTTTTACTAAATATAATTGATGGTGCAATTGATGGAGAAAATCGGGCAAAAGGAGAGTCAGCTTATGAAGGTTTAACTTCATTTGAATTTGTTTTCATCTTGCATCTTGAGAAGGAAACTATGGAGATCACTGATAAACTTTTTCAAGCTTTGCAAAGCCAATCTCAAGACATTTTAAATGCCATGCATTTAGTTTCATCTACTAAAGCACTTATCCAAAAATTTAGAGATGATGGATGAGATGGCTTACTCACCACTGTGATATCATTTTGTGAGAAGCATCGCATTGATGTCCTAGATATGAATGCTCGTTATGTTGCAAGGCGAGGTCGAGCTCGTAATCAACAAGATAACGTTACAAATGAGCATCATTATCGAGTAAATATTTTTTATGCTACAATAGATTCTCAACTACAAGAACTAAATTATCGGTTTAATGAAGATGCAATAGAGTTACTTAGGCTTAGCTCAGCTTTAGAACCTCGAGAGGCATTAAAATCTTTCAGAATTAGTGATCTTTGTTTGTTGGTAAAGAATTTCTATGCACAAGATTTCACAGATTATGACAAACAAGTGTTGGAGAAGGAGCTTTATCATTTTGAGCATAATGTAGTCCAAGATCCAGAGTTCAAAAAATTGAAAAGTTTATCTGAGTTGTCTCAATGGTTAGTGAGAACTGGAAATTCAGAACACTACAAACTTGTTTATAGAATGGTGAAACTTGTGCTTACTCTTATAGTTTTTATTGCTACTACAGAGCAAGCATGTTCAGCTATGAAACTTGTCAAAACTGAACTTCGAAACAAAATGGAAGATGACTTTTTGAATGACTCTTTGATGTTATACATTGAAAAGGATATAGCTTTGACATTTAGTTTGAATTCAATAGTAGATGATTTTGAAGATTTGAAAGAGCGTCGAGTTCCCTTTTCATAGATAATTGTATAAAGAAACAATAGTGTTTCGTATCTTTTGTTTTTGTTAGTAGATTGTATTTTAATATATTAAGAAATAATGATTTTTGGGTATTTGTCTTGGTTGATAGTTTATTAATACTATATGGATGCGTATTTGAATTTTTTTTTTTTTGCTTATCTCCGGTCCTCCCGGCTTAAAATCCTGTGTTCGTCCCTGCCACGACATATGCCAGCGTACTTAGCGCTTGCACAAGTATATATGATCTTGCATGGGGTACCCATTTGCATGCTCGGATTGTTCGAATGGAACCAACTATTGATGTTCTAGTTGGTAGTGGTCTGGTTGATATGTATGCAAAATGTGGATGCTTAGAATTTGCTAGGCGGATCTTTGATGGCTTAACAGAACACAATGCAGTCTGTTGGACTTCTTTAATCAGTGGACTTGCACATTTTGGGTTAGAGGAAGAGGCTTTGGAACTGTTTAATCAAATGAGAGAGGCTCCATTTTCCTTGGATGAGTTTACTCTTGCAACAATTCTTGGGGTTTGTTAAGGTCAAAAGTATGTTTCAATTGAGGAGCAGCTACATGGATATACAATCAAGACTGGAATGGATTCCTCTGTTGCTATAGGAAACGCTGTAGTTACGATGTACATAGTGTGGAAATGTACAGAAAGCGAATCATGCATTTGAACTGATGCCAATGAGAGACATAAAATCATGGACAGCAATGATCACCGCATTTTCTGAGATTGGTGATATTGAAAAAGCTCGACAATGTTTTGATCAAATGCCAGAGCAGAATGTCATAAAATGGAATTCAATGTTAGGCACATATACCCAACATGGTTTTTGGGAAGAATGTCTCAAATTGTTTACTTTGATGCAAAGGCAAGGAGTTAAGCATGATTGGGTCACTTTTGCAACTTCAATTAGTGCCTGTGCTGATCTAGCAATACTAAAACTTGGTATCCAAATTGTATCTCAAGCTGAAAAAGGGTTTGGTTCTAATGTTTCAGTTGCAAATAATGTTGTTTCTATGTATTCACAAATCAAAAAATGTGATTTGTTGGAATGCGATAATGGCTGGATATGCTCAAAATGGTCAAGGTAGGAAAGTAATAGAGATTTTTGAGAATATGTTGGAGATGAAATGCTCACCTGATCATATAAGCTATGTATCTGTTCTATCAGCTTGCAGCCATGCAGGGCTTGTAACAGAAGGGAAGCAATGCTTCTATTCCATGACTGAGGATTTTGGCATCTCTCCAACATCTGAACATTTTTCTTGTATGGTGGATCTGCTTGGTCGGGCTGGGTCACTTTAGGAGGCCAAGAATTTGATTGGTGGAATGCCTTTTAAGCCAAATGATGCTATTTGGGGGGCTCTCCTTGGTGCCTGTCGGATCCATTGCGAATCTAAATTAGCCGAAGTTGCAGTGAAGAATTTGGTTGAGTTTGATGCGGAAGAATCTGGAAGTCACATCCTTCTAGCAAATATATATTTAGATTCTGGCAAGTTAGAAAGTGTTGCAGATATGAGAAAACTGATGAGAGAGAAAGGAATACGAAAGAATCCTGGTTGTAGTTGGATAGAGGTAGAAAACAGGGTACATGTATTCACTGTAGATGAGACTAATCACCCACAAATGAAGGATATTTACAGAAAGTTGGAGAAGATGATGAAGAAGATAGAAGATACAGGAAACTACAAAAATGCAATTAGGTCACTTCGTGGACAAGGCTACCACAGTGAGAAACTTGCAGTGGCATTTGGTTTGATTAATTTGCCTACTTGGATGCCAATCCATGTAATGAAGAATCTTCGAGTATTTATGCTATGATTGTCACCTGACAATAAAGCTGATTTCCCTTGTTACCTCAAGGAAACTTACAGTGCGTGATGGATACTGATTTCATCATTTCAAGAATGGATTTTGCTGTTGTGGAGATTACTGGTAATCTGAAGTTATTGATTTTGCTCTTGTGGAACCTACTGGTAATGTTCTAATTTATTTTATTTAGAGGAATCAGTACATTAATTTTTTCCCCTTTCAATTGTGTCCGTGTGCCACTATATTTTTGTTATTTCAATTGAAGAGGGATAAGAAAGTGAACAGAATAGATAAGTCTTGCAGAACTTATCCCTAAGTGGCTTACCTTTGTTTCCTAAAACAAAAATTCTATTCTTCTACAGTTTCATGTAACTATATATTTCTGAGTTTAATATGCATTTTAGATATATCAATATATTTTCACAGGCTTCTTCTCTCTTAACTCCATGCCAAGACCCAGCTGGGATGGATGTGCATCATTAAGAATTTGTAAATTTCATGAAAGCATTCTTGAAAAGAGAAAATTTCATCAAGAATGTTTAAATTTCATGAAGATAAAAAGACATGCTAACTATTGACTCCTTGACAAATATGCCAGAGTTCCAAAGATTGAACATCTGGTTACATCAATGATAGAAAAAAATAAAAATAAAATAAAGAACTAAAACTGAGAAGAACAAAGAATCTGTGCAAGACCGAAAAAAGAATCTGTCCAAGACCATAACAACTCATAGAGAAAATAATCAACTCAATGCTTCATCCGGGATGTGGGATCAGCAAACCATGCAGCAAGTAATTCATCAGTATTAGCATTAACAACATGGTCAGATTTGGATTGACTGCATACTTCAACCGGGGGCAGTAGATCAGAAAATATTTGAGTCAATGCTTCATCTGGGGCTTTGAGATTAGCAATCCATGCATCAAAATCTTCATCAATGTCAGCGTCAAGAACATGGTCAGAATTTGATTGATGACATACTACAACCATGGGTGGTAGATCAGAAAATATTTGACTCATTGCTTCATCTAGGGGTGGGAGATTAGCCATCCATGCATCAAGCTCTTTATCAATGTCAGCATCAAGAGCAAGGTCAGATTTTGATTGATGACATACTTCAACCATGGGTGGTAGATCAGAAAATATTTGACTCAATGTTTCATCTGGGGATGGGAGATCAGCAGTCCATCCAGAAAACTCGTCATCATCAGCACCAGCATCCAAACTTGGCATCTCAGGCTCAAGGCGCAGCCTTTTTCTGTGTTCTTGGGCGTGGGCATCTACTTGTTCATGTGATATCACAGCAGTTGTATTGAAGCTTGATGCCTCTTCAGCAGCAGCAGCAGCAGAATAAAAACATCTTTTGAACCCTCTTCCTTTGGCCTTCTCACAAACTGAACCTTTATTTTGTTGATCAGCAATATTCTATGCAACAAATTTCTCACAGCTTGGCATTTCAAGCCATATTTTTCCATGTTCATCAAGTGACATCATAGCAGTTGTTCCGTAGTCCTCCTCACAAACCGACCCTTTATTTTGTTTATAAATGACGCAGAGGACTTTGTTGAGTCTTGCAGATCCTTGAACTGCTGTTTTGCCAGCAAGGGAGAACTCATGCATTATCCAATTAGTCTTGTTGAATTTTCCCGAACCAACATCCTTGGCCTTAAAAGAGAGCATCCTGTCGATCCCAATAAGATCGCCCTTAGAATCATGGATTCTTTTGGGCTTGCTTTTTTCAGGCCAGGTTCCACAAGAGGCAGCCTTGCACACACGATTGCCGGTTTTTTTGAGGTTGGTGAACACGTAAAGCTTGCGTTGGAAGGTGTGTAAATGATAGTACGAATGAGAATCATATATTTCCCATGGAGGAATTTTTCCGTATACCTGACAATCATTGACAACACAATGTTTTAGGCGACGGTGTTCTGTGCCGTCTACCTTGCTATTCAAAATGTTTATCAAATCCTCGTCCTTAGGATCAAATCTAAAACCCACACTCATCTTTCCACCAAACAAAAGAAAATTTCAAGAAACCAAAGAAACCTTCTTTTCACTGATAAAATAAACAAAACACTCTTCTTGAATTCTTGTCTTGCGCAGAAAGTCTCAAACAAGTACTACGTTAGAAAAAGATATATCATATATATAGGAACTTAGGGCGGCTGGGATAAAGGGCGGTTAAAAGCGATTAAAACTTAGTTTAAAAAAATAATAACTTTTTAAATAATTATTTAATTTGTTTTTGAACTGATTAGGCTAGTATTATTTATGAGTGAGAAAATCGAACTTCAGTTTTCCAGTGGGACTATAGGAATAAAAACTTATCAGCTCAAGGAAAAAAAAAAAAAAAAAAAAAAACTAAAAACGTGTCATTCAAGTAGAATGAATTTGAGTCAGTATAGCCGAAACCCCTCTTTTTGCTGAATTATAGTCGTATATTCTTCTGACTCTCGAATGAATAAAGAACTTGTAACGCAGTCATTAGACTGTGTTCTTCATGGCACTATTGAAAAACATGAACGAACTCTTTTTCCACCCAATTCTTCCTCTGAAATCCTATATGGGTTAAACTGTATGTTTCTGTTTAATTGGATATTGGGCCATCAACTCCCTCACAATCATATCAAATACATAAGATATTAAATAAAAACTAATAATTTAAAAGCTCCTACTAAACTCATATTCACACTCTATTTTCCCTGTGGATCTCTTATCTTTTTTACACACCCTATTTTTTTTTTTCTTGCTTCTTTTACTTTTTTTTTTTTTTTTTTTGAATAGAAATTTTTTTAAGCATTTAGCAAACTCAAATTCCCCTCAGAGATTTAAAAAGCTTCATTGCATAAAGTGCATGTGATGAGACTAATATTATTTATGGTGTCATAGATAGTCGTAAAAAAAAAAAAAAAAAAAAAAAGGACAAATTCACTTCTTATTCTAAACAAAAAACAAATCAATCACATAATTTTTAAAATAATTTTTTTGTGGTCGTTAAAATCCATGAAATCATAAATAAATTCAACAAAAAAATTATCTTACATATTTAATTATTAAGTTATATTCAATTTAAAGATTTATTTTTGAAAATGACGTACCTAATTTTGTTAGAATTTTTAAAAAGAATAACAAATCTAATTTAATAGGGTTTTGTTTAATATTTGATTGTTTTATTGAAAAGAAGATAACAAAATTTAAATCAACATAGTTCATGGACGGAGGCATGCATTGACTATCGGGGGCAACCCACCCCCCCCCCCCCCCCCCCCCAAATTTTTTTAAAAAAGATATTAGTATATATATATATATATATATATATTTGTTATCAATTTTCATCTGAGCTTATCATTCACATCACTTTTTTACTTACAAATAATCATTCACTATATCAGTAATATACTTCTAGCATTTTTCTCAATTTAAAGGCCATTAAAAAATTTATAGAACTAAATTCTAAAAAAACATATACTAGCCCAAAAACATTTGTGCAATAACAAAAATCACCAATAGCAAAGCTAATAAAAATTAAGTTTAATTAACTAATTTTACTTAAACAAACAATTGGCCCTTTAAAAAGTTTTAAACAGAACAATTTTGTTTTTATTCAGTAGACGCACAGATCAAAAACTCAAAAAAAAAAAAAAAAAAACCTCAGTGGCTAAGAAGCTGTTGAGTTAGAAGTCAGAGTCACCCCCCTTAACTTAAAATTGTGGCTCCATCCCTGACATACTTTGACACTATTTCTAAGGCTAAAATGGTCAAATAACACTATTTGACAAAATATGTAAAGATCTACCATTGTTTTGGAAATATATATGAATGTACTACTCTTTTGGAACTTGAGTTTGCTATGCAACTCGAGTTCCATAAACTTGAGTTCTTTGAAAAAATAGTTTTCAAGTTTGCCATACTATTTTTTTATGAACCTCGAGTTCTTGGAACTCGAGTTACATAAAAAATTGGTGGCTATTTTTCGTGGAACTCGAGTTTGTGAAACTCGAGTTGCCAAATAGTGGTATTTAGCCATTTTGGATTTATTTCTAATCATAAATACTAAAAATATGTTATAATTAAAAAAATTAAATATTGATTTTTACCAGACAACTAAATATATTAGGATTAATAATAATGACGTGAAAAAATATTTATACATATTACATATTACATATTTAGTCAAAAGTATTAATACAAAATAAAATTAGTTGCATGGCTAACGTGGATGGTGGATGATTAAATGAACATCAGCTCTCTAATTCAACCATTTTTTTACATGATGGAACTTAGCCAATAATGTTGTTCTTTAGAGGAAATTGACTTGTGAATAGTTTGTCAAATTTAATTAGACTTACTCATTTTTGAGGTGTAAAATGGATTTTAACTTGTTGCTATGTGGTCTAACATTGTCTACCTAACAGATATTAGTCGAGATCATCCAAGAAAGGTCACTCATGCTTGGATTAATGTTGATGTTCAAGATGACTCTTTTTTTCTCTTCTTCTTCTCTTTTTTTTTTTTTTTTTTTTTTTTTTTTTTTTGGAAGCTAAAGCGGGACTCCTTACTATTATTAGCGCTCTTTCTACAAGTTTAGATCATAGGTGTGTGGGAAATTATTATGTACTCCCAGAGTACCATAAATGCGTATTCTCTCATCTCACCTGAATGGTGGGTCCCACTAATTAAATTCATGGTTGGACCCACCATTCATGTGAGAGTAGGGAGTACGCATTTATGATACTCCGGGAGTACCTAATAATTTTCCTAGGTGTGTTTGTATAAGCTATTCGAAAATTGTGTTTTGAGTTTAAGATGAACGTTTGTAAAAAAATTATAAGAAATTATGGTTGCAAAACAGAGTTTTTGGTTTTAAAAACCACTATTTTAAACTCCCAAAACACCTAACCAAACCAAGCCCATTTATTTTTAGCACGTGTGTGAGCATATTATAATCTTGACTATCAAAAAAAAAAAAAAATCCACTGGTTTCATTAATCAAATTGTCAAAGCAACTCTTACTGATGATAATTCTTAATCTACGAGCCTAGTATCTGAAAGTAGTTATACTTTCCATGTTATCATTCACCACCTATAATTAATCCACAATAATGATATGGAAAAATTAACTATACTATTAATTAAGTAGCAACATAAGATATAACATCTAAAAAATTGTACCTAGTTTTCTTTCCTTTGTAATTGTACACAAGCTATTATACGAACTCTACATTGGGGGAAATGCATGTCATTTTTCCTGTAGATCAAGTGTAGGAGGGATGTTGTAATCATCTATATAATGTTTAAAAAGTATTTATTGTTGACAAGCTCTTGATGAGTCATATTAGCATAGCATTTCGATTTAGTTCGATGTATTCAATCTATTTTGATCCACTTCAGTCATTTGGTCCAATTCAATGGTCTACTTTGATGATACTTTGGGAGGAGAGATTTGTGTAGAAAGAATAGCTGCTTTATTGACAGTTATGTCTCATTTTTAGCTTAATGTACGTAGGTTCTTAATCAGGGATAGAACTAGGTGAGGGCTCGGGCCCCCCTAGGTCCAATTTTTTTTTTTTAGTCATTCTATATTTCATTTTTGTAGTCGGGCCCCATTCTCCCAAATCAGTCTAGTTAGCCTAACCCAAATAACAACTGTCCAACCCAAAAAGTTATAAAAATAATAAAAATATTCACAATGGTGATTGAAGTTAAAGCTAAATTTTTTACAATTATAATAAACTGGTATAAATATCGGTTAACTGCAGCAAGTTGTTAAAAATAAAATCAAATATTTTATTAAGATTATATCTCTTCATTCAATTAAAAAACTCAAATTCTCTCTCTTCCTTATTATTTTAATGAGTTGTTTATATTATTTTAAATGAAGTGATAAAAAAATAGAACATTTGATATTTGGTGTATTGTAAACTTTTGTCATTTAGTCTAGTTCAATGGTCCACTTTAATGATGCATTGGGAGGAGAGATTTTTGTAGAAAAAATGGTTGCTTTATTGACAGTTATGTCTCATTTTAAGCTTAATGTTGGTAGGTTTTTAATCAGGATCAAACCCAGGTGGGGGCCTGGGCCCCCTTAGTTCCAATCATTTTTTTTTAGTCATTCTATATTTCACTTTTGTAGTTAGGCCTCCTTCTCCCTAATCAATCTAACTAGCCTAACCCAAATAGCAATTATTTAACCCAAAAACTTATAAAAAAAATAAAAATATTCATAATAATGATTGTGTTTTAGCAAAAAAAAAAAAAAAAAAAAAAAAAAAAAAAAAAAAAAAAAAACTAAGGGGGACAAATCAGGGATAAGGGCCCAAAATCATATATTGGGCCCACTTGTAGGGATAAGGGCCCAAAATCATATATTGGGCCTTGGGCTTTGTCCGAGGATGTTGAATGGTCCGAAGAGGGACAAATAGTTATGAGGGGTTCCTTAGTCTTATGAGTAAGGAATGAATGGAAGGTAGTCCGAGGAGGAACTCCTCCTCGGATATGATGAATGCAGCTTAAATATGTATTTTAGCAATTAGAGTGACCCTCCAAGAAGCTCTAGGGATAGGGACGTGCCTTATGAACATACGAGAATGAAGGAAACCCAAAAATATCTAAGGGAAAACTGCTACCACCGCATTAAATGCATTGCAGCTACTTTTTTTACTGCATTTATATGAAGAAGACCCCTGAACAGTGCTGTCTTGGTTACCACCACCCACAAGAAGCCAAAGAGGGTGTCTGATGGGACAGACACTCAAGTAAGGGCTCAAATGATCAACAAGTATAGGATCAAGATGATCTCAAGGGAGCTATATAATGTGGGAGACCCTCTATGAGAAAAGATTGAAAAATTCATCAGAAAGAATATTGTAGCAATCTAAATTGCACTTGTACACAATTGTGATCAATTTATAAAAGTAAGACCTCCTCAGACTGTAAGTTCATTGATATCAGAATCTCTTATTTGTGTTTGATTGTCATTCAATTCAGTACTAGCCGTTGTCCAACTCACTAAGGCCTAGTTCTTTGACTCACTCTCTACAAATTCATTGTATTGGGCTCACTGGGCCAAGATCATATAACTTGGGCTTGGGTTGCAACACGGGTCCTTACACCACCAAAGAACAAAAAAAATCATGTGTTATTAGAGAAACTAAAGCTAAATTTTTTGTAACTATAGAAAACTGGTATAAATACCAGTTGACTGTAGCAAGTTGTTAAAAATAAAATAAAATATTTTATTAAGATTATATCTCTTCATTCAATTATAAAACTCAAATTCTCTCTATTCCTTATTATTTTTTGTGTATATTATTTTAAATGAAATTATAAAAAAAATAGAACATTTGATATTTGGTGTATTGTAAACTTTTGTCATTTAGTCCACTTCTGTCATTTAGTCCAGTTCAATGGTCCACTTTGATAATGCTTTGGGAGGAGAGATTAGTGTAGAAAAAATTGCTGCTTTATTGACAATTATGTCTCATTTTTAGCTTAGTGTTTGTAGGTTCTTAATCAGGGTTAGACTCAGGTAGGGGCCTGGGCCCTTCTAGTTCCAATCTTTTTTTTTTAGTCATTCTATGTTTCACTTTTGTAGTTGGGCCCCCTTCTCCCCAATTAGTTTAGTTTGACTAGCCCAAATAGCAACTATTTAACTTAAAAACTTATAAAAACAATAAAAATATTCACAATGGTGATTGTATTTTAGCAAAAAAAAAAGAAACTATTTTACCACCAAAGAACAAAAAAATCATATGTTATTAGAGAAGTTAAATCTAATGTGGGGCCCGATGATTTGAGGCCCTGGCCCGTTTATTCGTTGGGGCCCAAGGCCCGAGCCGAGGAAGGTTATAGCCCAGACTCGGTAATACGAGTCCAAAAATAGTCTTGGGGCACAGCCGAGGACGATTTAGTCCTCGGCATGTCCGAGGTCTCACTGAAAGGAAGGGCAAAAACGGTATAGGAGCAGCTTGGAAAAAATCTAAAAATATCTAGGTCAATAGAAAAGGATACGCTGGAAAGTGTAAACGACCAGGAAAAGCTGCCCTTACTGCCATTCAATACTCTGCACCTGACAGAGTCATGCTCTCCAGCTTTTAACAACCACCCCCAACCACTTTGGGTATGGGCTAATGGGACAAGTATTAGTCTTGGAATGTCGATTCTACACGGGGACGAAGGATAAGGAACACAGGCTAGTATAAAAGGAAAAATAAGCAATCCAAAAGGCTAGCTGGGAAAAATGGCCAAAAACCAGAGCCTCCCAGCCCGCCTCCAGGAGAAAGACTCCTAAGGCGAAAACGACTTAATCATGTATGAACACCACGAGAAACCCACCGTCTGGTGACTGAGGCCTAGCCTTTCAAACCCACGCTCTACAAATGATATTGTTTGGGCCTTTTTACGTGTGAACCTAACACTGTTACGGTTCGTTACGAATCGTGTCCTTACATCTAATTTTTTTGCAACTACAATAAACTAGTATAAATACCAGTTGACTATAGCAAGTTGTTAAAAATAAAATAAAATATTTTATTAAGGTTATATTTCTTCCTTCAATTAAAAAACTCAAATTCTCTCTCTTCCTTATTATTTTAATGAGCTGTTTATATTATTTTAAATGAAGTTATAAAAAAATAGAACATTTGATATTTGGTGTATTATAAAGTGAGGTGATAAAATAGATAAAGTAACTTTTTGAGGTATTAAAAGCGAAAATTTTTAGCATTACTATTGTGAATGCTCTAACTTCAAAGAAAAAAAAAATTATAGCCAGCCTAGTATTAAAAAAAAAATTATTTTATTTTTATTTTTATCTTTTTAGGTAGATAATTGCATCTTAATATATTTAAAAACAACAATTTTGTGTATTTATAATTTTTTAATATTATATGGATGTCTATATAGATTATATATATATATATATATATATATACTCTGGTCCCCACTAGTTTAAAATCCTGGGTCCATTCCTATTCTTAATAAAATTATAATTTTCTTGTGTTTAAGTCTTTTATATATGTACATGTGTGTGTGTGTATAAGTAATAGATTTACGTATATCTACTCTCTCTTTAGGTCATTCAAGATTTATAGAAAGGATGAATCATTTTAAGAAGTACTGGAAACAAATTTCGACCACACATTACATTATTTATAAAAATATCTAGCCATATATAATTGTAGGGTCACAATTTGGGGCCCAAGTCCAAGAGGTATGGGGTCTTGGTCCAAAGAGCCCAGAAATAATGAATTTGTAAAGAGTGGGCTATAGAACCAGGCTTTAGCGAAGTGGACAGTGATTAATATTGGGCTATACAACAGTTGAGTACAAGTGAAGTAGGTTAATATCCATAGATTCTAAGTCCGAGGAGATGAGATGAATATATACTGGTCCCTGTTTGAAGATTACGGTTGTTTGTACTGTTCCTCCATTCTCTTTCCTTTTTTCGTCCCCCTTTCCTCATGGGGACTCCCTTTCTTATAAAGTCTTCTTGAAGCTATCGTGGCCTTACACTTGTTGATCATTTGGACCCTTACTTAAGTGTTTATCCCATCGGACACCCCCTTTCAGCCTTCTGTGAGTTGTGGTGGCCAAGGCAGCACTGTTTACAGGTCCTCTCCACATTAATGCGACCAGAAAAGTAGCTGCAATGCATTTAATGCGGCAACAACTGCCCCTCCTTGGACACCTTACGTTTCCTTCTTTCCTACGGGTCTGTGGGACTTATCCCTGCTATTAATGTCTGTGGGGTGGGTCCTTCTAGTAGACAGAGTGCATATTTGAGTCATACTCATCACGTCCGGGGAGGCGTTTCTCCTCGGACCGTCCTTTAAATGTCTCCCTATCCACAAGAGCTGGGCTGTGAGCCCTTTTAGCATCCACTTCCTCTCCTCGAACATGGCTAATCTTCCCGTATGGGGCCCAAGACCCATTTCATGATTTTGGGCCTTTGCCCCTACAATAATAATTAAAAGTAAAATGAATTATGTTTCCTAAAAAAAAAAAAAAAAAAAAAAAAAAAAAAACTTACTATATTTAAAAAAAAAAAAAAAAAATCCTTATTGCATTATGCCATATAATTTTTTTTTTTTTTGAGAAAAAAAATTATAATACTTGGTATCAGCTATATACTTTGTTATAAAGTAATTACATCATTTTAAGAACGGGTTTAGAACTAACATTATAAGTCTCATCTATTATTTTTATTTTTTACTAACCAAAAAACAATTATTCAAAATTTTCTTGCTTTGCGTAGGTTTATGATTAGCATAGGTGAAACTCAAGCCCTTTATGTTGTTCGTCAAATGCATTTCATTTTCAAAAAAAATTGTTTAGACCCATTACAGTTCACTTATCAATTTTAATGAATTAGTTAAATTATGACTCAAGGTAGTTATTAGCACATATTTCAAAATAATCAAATAATGAACAAATAAGCATAATCAAAATCACACGAGGCAATATTTGTCCATGAAGTGAAAACCATTGTAGAAATATTACCAACGTAAAAACACTTCAGTGGCCAAGCCTAAAAAGCGAATTCACTAGTAAGGGGTTGCTATGGTTTAGACTTCTACTAACATGACATTTCGGCCAAAATTGGAAATTATCACTATTTGCCAAACAATATAATTAGTAAGCACTGTTTTCAAACTATATTTTTTACTAACATCTCGAGTCTAAAAGGCTCGATTTAGGGCCTATAAATCGAGTTTCAAAGACTCGATTTTCATGGTTTGATCACGTCTGATGTGGCATTTTATCCACGTGGTGACCACCTGGAAATCGAGTCCCTAAGACTGTTAATAAGCTTTGTCTTCTTCATCTGAATTTCTTGTCTCTCAACTGTGGATAGCTTAGCGGCCCGCTTATCGCTCCCTTCACCACCAACTGAGTCGTTAGGCCGTGTGACCTAGGCCAACACGACCCAGGCGGTGGTTAGAGTGTATTTTTATTTTATTTTTGGGTTTGGGTTTCCAATTCGATTAGTTTTTATTTTGGATTTTGTTCTTGGGTTTTTTGGGGCTTTGGAAGTTTGAGAAAGGAGAGTGGGAGAAGAAGAGGATGAGAGGAAGATGGGGAAAGAATGACTTCTGTTTGTTTTGTTGAAGAATAAGGAAAAGGACAATCTGGGTCTGGGTCTGGGTTTGGGTACCAAAACCACTCCAGACAGTTGAAAATATTTGCACTATAAATGTTGCAGATGTAAATTTCCAGATAGATGCCACGTGGAAAAAGTGCCAACTTAGACCCGATCAAAACATGAAAACCGACCCTCAAAGACTCGATTTATAGTTCAAAATCGAGCCTTTTAGACTCGAGATGTTAGTAAAAAATATAGTTTGAAAACAATGCCTACTAATTATATTGTTTGGCAAACGGTGATAATTTCCAATTTTGGCCTGACATTTCTCATACATTTAGTTTGACACTGTACCTGATCTCCCCACTTTTGTTAGCAACTATAGACTCTTATTTTGTGTCTTTTACACAATTTGTTTCACAAATAATTGCTGCTTGGAGATTAATCTCTACACCACTCTAAGAGCGTCTCGAATATTTGGATTTGTCTCTATTGTTCTTTTAATCAAGCCCCAACACAATGTAGGTGATCTTATTGCTAGAATAATAAAACTCTTAAGGATACTCTATGAAGAGTTGTTATAATGGATTTTCTCTATATTTTTCCAATTGTCATCTTCTCTAATAATTAGGGTTTAAATAAGGTTAGAATGCAAGTAGGCTTTAGGCCTGAGGTGGCTACAAAAATAATCGTGGGAAGCCAAGTTGGTTCTTTCCAAAATAGGGGTTCACTTGACTAAGTATCGAGCAAATCACTGATGATACTTTTTGTCCAAACTTCAATTTTGCTTAACAGATTACAAGTTTTTGCTTAACCGAGGTTTTCAGTCTCACCTAGTGGATAGAATGTTTCAATGCTCAACCAAATAACACCCCTTCAATAACATTGTTCGTGCCTTAAAAGGCTAAAATTTGTCATAAAATTAGCGAACACTCAAATACTCAACTCATTGCAATTGTCAAAGTTGAATATTCTTCTATGAAAATTAAGAATTGTGCAACAATGAAAACTACAACCACCATATATTGATTCTATAGGTTCATAAAGACACAATTACCCCTTTTTCATAGGTTTATGAATCTTTCTTGGTAGATGGACAAAACATTTTATCTTTTACTTCTTTCTTGTCCTCATTGTGAATCTGTGATCAATTGGGGTAACTATTTCAATCAATATTTTATTATTCTTGTCCCATTAAGGTGAATTTTGATTCGTGTCACTCTTCTTTCATTTTTGTCCCAAAAAAATCTAAATTATTATTTGCTAAGGTCCTAATTATGTAGTTACAATCGAAATAGTTGAACCTTACAACAACAGCAGTTTCTCTGTTCTGCAAGATCATTCCTCACAACAGCAGTTTCTACAGAAACAGCATCCAGTCTGTCACACACAGAAAGTTGTTCCCCCTCTCTAGGAACTCCGAGAATGTTCCCCAAGATAGTCACCCTTGCCTTGGTGTCCGAAGACATTGCAATCTAGCTCTGATACCAATTTTCACAGGGTCAATTTTTCTCTTAAATTTTCTACCTGTGATGGCATTAAGCCCACTGACTTAGTGTGGGTTTGGATTCAGCGTTTCCGCTGAATCCCGCGTCACGTTTTCCTTTTTCTTTTTTTTTTTTGCTTTCACGCGTTTAAGGGAGAGACAAATGTCACTGTTCATGCATTGTTCATCACTGTAGCAGCACTGTTCATACATTAAAAAATATTAAAAATTGGTCCCACGGTACTATTCACACATTTAAAAATTATTTTGCTACAGTGTTTTCAGTTTTCAGTTTCAGTAACAACAAGTTCAATCCAAACGGACCCTTAGTCTCAGCCAACACTCCACACACACACACACACTGTAGGAACACTCAGAACATAATTATCAAGGAAATTCACACACACACACACACACACACACAGCACACACAGTATTTACAAGATACCAACCCCAACCTTTATAACTCAATATCAAGTACAAAGGAAGCCTAGAGAATACACACGAAATTCTCTAAGCAAAATTACACACTCTGCTATTGACAGCCCCAACAGCCTAGGATAAATATACATAATTAACTGTCACAGCAGTTACTGCCAAGTAACTGCCCCTTGTACAGGACTTGCTGCCACATGTGGTTTGACTTAGGACACCTTAAATTGATGTTGTCTTGGCCTGCTTTGCACATTTCCAACCCCTACACAGTAAGTTTGAACATCCACAAAGCTAGGAACTGATTGGTAACTGCCGATAACTGCTACTGCAAACTTTGCACATGCCAGCCCATTACTCAGCACATCATCATGGGGCTTCTGTCCATGCTCCAGAAGCCCACAAATAATATTTCCATCACATTTTAGAAGCCTTGGCTCTCTGTTCAAGCCCTTTTCATCAGCATCACAACCCACACAACATGTCCATGTGCAACACACCAAGTAATTGCCATCAGCATACTCATACAAGTCCATGCATTATGCCAGCACGAACCAACCCAATGCCTTGCACACCATATCATCATCACAGCAACCCAGCACTGCCTTGCACCCAGGCCACCAAGCCCACATACAAAGCAACCACTAGCCAAGCCACCATGCCATGCACTATCACATAGGGTGAGCACCACCTGTTGCTGCCCATCATCACCAAAACCATCTCTGTCCACCATGGCCCTCTTTTGCCATGGCTTTGGGGCATCATGTGGAGCAAGGTGCCTCCACATGCTATCCTTCATCATGCTCATCAATCTGAATCCAGCAGGGAGACTGGGCTTGTCCCCCTCAAAGAGCAATTAGGAGCTTCACTAGATAGGCACAAGAAGCCATTAGTGTCTTGAGAAAATATTGAGCCATGTGACTGACCTGATGTTGTCCAAGCACTCCAATTCCTCATGCCATCATCAGCAATTTGTAAAGCTCCTAACATTGTGTCAAGTTATGTAGTCAACGACACAAAGGTGGAATAGGAGATTGCTCTGTTTTCCCTCCACCTGGAATTCCTAGTCAATGTGTTTGCAACTTTAACGCCCCGATTTGTCCTCCTAATTGATTCTCTTGGCAACATGCACTACTATATATGTTAGAATAATGTGGCCTAACATTATGTTATACACTAAAGTTGTAAAATATTGCTATATTCAAATAAGTCTACTTGATTTAGTAGACTAAGATTATGAATAAATTTATTGTAGTCCTTGACTTATCCATATCTATTATGATGTAGCCTATTCTTATAGATAAATTGTTGGGCCATAATAGAAAGGAGATGCAAGTTAAAATTGCTCAAACAATAAGAGACAACAAGGACCAATATCTTAATGGTTAGCGCATAATAATCTTAACATTCCTACGATAATGAAATTCATGCATGTTGAATATTGGCCTTAATAACTTGTCATTGTCAAATGCCAATAACTTGACAATAATAAGAAAAGGGAAATGCTAACAAGTGCCCTTAGGGCATTGGTTAAGAATCCAGTTAAAGAAAGTTTTGATATTACTTTTATGGGAAATGAAAAAAAGCTATCAAAACATTAATTGTTTTTTTTTCTTTTCCCCTAAAGACTTTCTTTAACTGGATTTTTCTTGGTTTTGTTGACAGTTTCTTAATACAAAATAAATCATGTTTGCACAACATCTAACCAAATGTCAACAATTTTTTTTTTTGTTGGCTTTGTAATAACTATAAAAAACCTTGCAGACTTCAATCACCACTCACACATTATAGATATTGTAGCTTATATGTGTTATTATGTGATATTCAAAATTAGGGCAATAGATGTGGCTGCCAAAATTTCAATTGGAGAGACTTCTTTGACATAATGATGCACCAGCCAACCAATATATAAATATATTGTTTAACAACAATTAAGAAGAACAAAATTTTATAATAAAAAAAAAATGTACACATTGTTTTGAACTGTCTGAATTTTGAATCAAAATACAACTAACTAAATTTAGTAAAATGGTTTTCATATTGATGGTGTTATGAAATAAACCAACTCCTGAAATTCATTCATATGGCTCGTCCTAAGGAAGAGTTGACTGGCTTAGATCATGTTCGTCCAAGGATAAGCTCGTCCATTTGTGAAGTAGGTTGGACAAGCACCTTGCGTCTTGAACGTGATCCTTGAATATGTACTTAAGATGACCTCTATTTTCCTGTCAAGCTACAAAACTACTTCCCCAATAAACGGTTGTGGAAAACAGATGCCAAATAAGGTAACTTCCATGACAGTTATGGAAGTTACCTCCGAGTCTTCCGAACTCCACAACGGTAGGAGAAGTAACTGCCTCAGACAGCACTATATAAGGGCTCTTCCACGGGAAGGTATGGCATTTAGACACTTCCACACAAATTGGAATTCCAAAAAATACTGTCTTTACCATCGGAGGATTCTCGACCGGTCCTCCCCGGTCTCCTCTGATTTTTATCTTTTCAAGATATTCCAAGTAACACAAAGATCATCAACGCCCGAGATATTCAGCCTTACTGATTTCCTTGTGTTCATCACATATAAATACAGCTTTATATGTAAAATGTGAGTTGAATTCTAATTCAAATTGCCTAAATGCAATGCAAATCAATTTAAAAAGTCAAATGCAAATCAATTGTAGAGATCTAGGATTTAGGGGTTATTTAAGGTGATAAGCATAAATTTTCAATTATTTAAAGTAAAAATTAAGCTAATCAAACAATTAAATAATTCACTGTAAATTTTAATTGGTGAAAACAAGCAAGAAGCACTTAAATGAGAGTGGAAGTGCACTAACAAATTCCCTTCACAAACATAGTAAATCTTTGAATTAAAAACCTCAAATTTTCACCACAAACACACAAAACTCATAAAACCCAATTAAATACTAAACCCATAAAGCCACAAGTTCACTAAAAAAAACTCAACTTGGTGAGCAGAGGTTGGCCGGAGAGGTGAGGAGAAGGAGGAGTAGTTTGATGGTTTTGTGGGCAGAAAATAAGAGAGAGAGAGGCAAATCGTTGTGTGTACATTGAGGCTTTGGTTGAAAGGTTGAGATATTGTAAAATAGTCAGACTATTTTTTTTTTTTAAATTAAATTAAATCTTAGGTAGCACAATATAAGAAAATCAACAAAAAGTTAAAGGTTTCAGTTTCATAGTATATATAGATAATTTAAACTTTGACATTTTGTAAATAAATTAGGGTAAATTGCAAATTACATCTTTAAAATTTGAGGGTATTTAGATTTTACACTTTAAAATTTCAATATTTGGTCTTTAACCCCTACAGTTTGGAAGTGTTTGGATTCTGTACTCCCAAATTCTAAAACTTTAAAGAGACACCTCCAAACTTTAAGGGGTAAAATCTAAATTCTGAAACATCAGAATGTAAAATACAAATACTCCCAAGCTTCAGTTAGGTTTTATAGTATATATAGATGAGCAAAAAGCTAGCCTACCTTCCTTCATTTTATCTGGGCTTTTTATTGGGTCTAGGAAACTCAGAGACGAATATTAATTGGACCAACCAAAAAGATCCAATGCGGCCATTCTCAGGCCCAACCCAACACTCTCTCCATTTTCAACCCATTCAAAATTCCACCACTACCCCCACGCACCCCCAAACCCTAAGGGCAAATCCGTCACCCCGAAAAACCCATCCCCTCATTTCTCACATAAAATCCCCAAACCCTATCCCTCTTCTCTCTCTCACCCCTCTCTGAGGCGCGCCGAAAACCCTACCGCACAGAGAGACCGAGAGCGAGAGCGAGAGATCCCAACAATGGCGACACGTTTCAAGAAGAACAGGAAGAAGCGCGGACACGTGAGCGCCGGACACGGCCGTATCGGCAAGCACAGGAAGCATCCTGGAGGTCGCGGAAACGCCGGAGGCATGCACCACCACCGGATCTTGTTCGACAAGTACCATCCTGGGTTCTTCGGCAAAGTCGGTATGCGCTATTTCCACAAGCTTCGCAACAAGTTCTATTGCCCAATCGTTAACGTCGACAAGCTCTGGTCTCTCCTCCCCAACGATGTCAAGGACAAGGCCTCCAACGACAGCGCTCCTGTGATCGATGTCACTCAGTTCGGGTACTTCAAGGTTTTGGGCAAGGGTGTTCTTCCCGAGAGCAAGCCTGTCGTTGTTAAAGCCAAGCTCATCTCGAAGATCGCAGAGAAGAAGATCAAGGAGGCTGGTGGTGCTGTGGTACTCACTGCTTAGGTTTCGGTACTTTTTTAGGTTCTTATATGAAAATTTTGGTTTATTCGCGAACCCTTTTGAGACGTGTTTGGTATTATTATTGTTATCTGTTTAATGAAAGTTTTGAATCATGGGATTATTGTTATATGTTTCTTTTTTTGGGAATGGTAGATTCAATCGGTTTATTATGCTTGATATATGATATTTTATTGTTGTTCTGGATTATTGGCTTGGTGATTTTATGTTATGAGATTTCGTTTTGCTTTGTATTAGCTGTTTTGATTTGCTAGAAATGGATGAATACGGTAGTTTTTTTAGGATTCTTAATGTTCCATGTCTGATTTTGGTAGATTGATGATTATTATGGTTTGGTGAGTGTGAGTGTGAGTACTGAGTAGAGATATTAAGATGGTTTGTGATATTGTATTGGTGGATTTTGTTGGGCTCTTAATGTTTCACATCTGATTTGGGTTGATTGATGCGATGATGATGACGCATTGGTGAGTGGGGATTTTATTTTCCTGTGAGAGTATATGCTTTAGGGTACATGGTCATGGTGTTTCAGATTTGTGGAGAAATATATTAGTATAGAGTTTGTTTAATTGGGATTGGGCACTTAAAAAGTTCTAAGGATTGTTGTGTAATGAGTGTGGTTTTAGAAGTGTTGTGCTGAATTTTTTGTTAGAATGATGGATTTATGAAATTGCATTTAGCTATAGAAAGCTCTTTTAGCCAGTCAATTGTTTCTTCCGTATAACTCGGGGGAATTGTTCCCATTTGTCTCTTTATTTCTCTGTCTTAAATTCTTATTTCAATCTTTTTTGTCTTGTTTTTACTCTGAATCTGTTGCTCATGGGCAATTTGTGTATTCTGACTCTTATTTTATTAACATGCCATTCTTAAAGACCTTCCCTACATTTTTTTCAATGAGCCCTTTCTTAAATGTTACCTCCTTTTTCAAGAATGTGAGTGGGAGGTGAGGTTGCGGGTTCAAAACCAATTAGGTATTTGTGTAACTTTCCAATGGGAGAAGGCATGTTATGTTGACTTGCTGACAGTTCTTTTGGATTAGGGTGTGATAGTGTTATGTGATGGATTCAATATCCTGCATCAATTAGTGTAAGTTCCATGTAGTGACATGAGTTCTGATACATTGTCATGCTATTGAAGGTTGTAATTTTTTGTATTGCATTTCATGTGGGATAGAACTAAAAGATATGAAGTTCATTGTTGCCATAGTTACATACTCAAATTCATTTCTCAACCTCTTGTTTTGTGCTCTTTATATTTTTTTTCCTTGGATTACTTTTGGCCATTTTTAAGTTTAGCTTTAATAGGAATTCTCTGCTTTCTTGTGGCCTTTAGTTGTATCCATCAGCCAGAATTTGCACCTATTTGTATCGATTTAGTGATTAGTCCGCAAGTTTCATTGATCCCTCTCACTTCTCCTTTTCCACTTGCTTCCATTAGGTCAACCTACCCTGAAAAATTGTCAGCCTACACAGTATACCGAGGCCTATCAACCATGGGCTTCTTTTTTCAACTAATGATTTTTTTTGCCATTCTCGTCATTTTCATTCTAAAATTTGTGCTTCACTTAAGATCATTGTTGGTATGCTTAGTTCAAAACACGAAGCCGGCTTGAACGCTTTTTGCCTCAAAAGCTAGGCTCATTTAAAGCACGCTCTAGTGGCGCTTTTTTAAAAAAGCTCGAAGCACACTTTTTGGCTCTTTTTTATATTTTTCAAAAAACAAAAACAAAAACTGAATTAAAACTATAGGATTTTGACATTATTGTTATAAACCATTTATTTGACATATTTTTAGTGCAACTTATTTTTAAAAAAGAAAAATTGAGTGTAACTTGTCTTGATACCCACAACTTTTGAGTTCTTATCTATTTTTAATTTTCTTTTTCCTTGATTTTTTTTTCTCTTTGAAATTGTAACCCACTCTGTTTGGATAAGTGGGTTTTTGGATCATATCACTCCGTTTTCATAATTAAGTTCTCAAAACATGGGGTCCCACAAAAAATTTTGTGTTTGGCTTGGTTTTCAACGCATATTTCTATCACCCAAAACTCAAAATTTTGAGTTAAGAGTGATGGAAACAGAAAAAGCAAATAGGTGTTTTCAAAAACTGAGAACTAAGTTATGAGTTTTGAAAACTGAGTTATGAAAATTGAGATATAAAAACTAAGCTATCTCTAAACCAAACGGGCTCTTAGCTTCTCCTTATTCTATTTTTCCCCTTTTGGATATTTGCTTGGAATCAATTACCATATTACTCTGTCCTCGTATTCTTAGCTCAATCATGAAAAAAAAGTATGATATAATATATTTGTGCTAATTGTTTAGTTACTTTAGTGGTTGATGTTGAACATATAGACTAATTCTTATAAACTTATAGTCATTAAGTGATTAAATTATTAACTAATATTACTAATTTGTCATAGGGCATTATGGATATTGGAGATTTAAGAAATGATATGACTCATATCTAGTTGAACAAAGTTTATTGTCAAACTAGTTTGGAGAGAAACTTTTTACACTTCTCATATATCTTTTTCTTTTTTAATTATTATATATGTGAATTTTGAAAATCTAACCGTTGAATTTCATATTTCTTATGTTCTTAACATGCATATTAAATTTCGTTCAAATTGAATATTATTTACTATTCGATAAATAAACTTATTTTCTACACACAATTTTAGATCATAAAAATTTGAAATTTTAACATTTGCTTGATAAGATAGCAATTGATTTTTGATATTCTTGAAATTTTACGTACATAAAGAATATTATAAAAAACATGCAATCTAACAACTAGATTTTCAAAATTCACAATTAATATAAACTTTTTTCAATCAAGCACTAGCTTGCACTTAGGCTCCAAGAGGTATTTGCGCACAAGTGCGCCCTTCCTTTTTACCAACACTGCTTAAGATGTTTTATTACTAGCATTTGGTAAACAGTGACCATGTGACTGTATACAAGTAATTTTTCCCAACTGTGTAAAGTTGGAAAAATTACTTGTGGCTTTTTCCACCATTATTCTTGCGTTCTTGGTGATATTAAGAAATCATGTCACGGGGATGAGGCATGATTGGATTGATATCATTCTGTATTTTTAGATTTGGATTGGTATCGTTCTGTACTTTTAGATAATGGACTCGTGAAGTTATTGTGTTTGTGATGTTGGAATAGGCAATAGAGCATTGGTAATTTGCCGTTGCTAGTGTGGAGGTGTCCAGTCAGAAAAGTGGTGAAAAAGTAATGCAGGATATAACATAACCTGCCTAAAAGAACCAGACAATCTTAAGTTGGCCTAAGCAAAATTTTAGTCAAATTATAGAACCAAACACGTGATGGGATGCTATCTTGAACATGCTATTTAGATCATTCATGTTGGGCTGAGCTAGATTCGTAAAGGAACCAAGTCATTCATGAATAACTCGGTCTTGGCTCCATAAAAAGGTTGTTCATATTCGTTTGTTTATAAATAAGCCAAGTTTGAACCTTAATTTTAGGCTTGTTTGATAAATAAGCCGTGTCCAAGCAAAAAAAAATTGTTCGTGAACAAGCTTGTGAACAATAGCGATTGATACAAAACATATTGAGCTTTGGCTCGTTTTTAGCTTGATATATGTTTACTAAATAAACTCATTATTATGACATTACACATGTTTTGGAATGTTAATTTATAACTTGTTTATTTATATATGTTTTGAAATGTTAATTTATTTAGATTTGTGAAAATTATAGCACAAATTTGGATATAAAAATTGTATTTTGAACAATTACTCAAGTTATAGATAATGAATGATAAATGGATGGATTTAATTATGTAAGTTGTAATTTGAATAATTTCTAATTATGGGTGGAATTCGAAGCATGATAAAATGAATATATTATTTTATTGTTTTTTTTTTTTGTTTACTTGATTTTTGGTGATATAAGCATTTGATGATGCAAATTTTTTGAATCCCAAGCTAAAAAGCTTAACTTGAGCTCGAGTTTAAGCTTGATATTAAGCTCGAGCTTGGCTTGGCTTAATTAAGCTTGGTTTGGCTAATTAATTAACTCAAGCCAAGCCAAGCCAAGCTTAAACTTTTTGGCAGTCTCACAAGCTTGAGTTCAAACATTGTTTTAAGGCTTGTCTTAAACTCGAGCCAAACTTGAGCATTTGATTTTTATTGACGAGCCAAGCTCAAACACGCACTATTCGACAAAGTTTGGCTCATTTATAGCCCTAGCCCTGAGCAAAATTATAGTCAAATTTAACGGAAAAACTCACTTTTCTACTTAATGCAGTTTGTTTTTCACTTCCATTTGCGTTGAGCTCTTTTTTTTACTACTATATTTAAGTACTACTTTTTTTTTAATATATATATATATATATATACAAACTCTTGTACCTCTTCTTCATCAACTCTGCCAAGCTAGGCCCCATTTTGTTTCCTTGCCTTTTACCTCAACATTCTTGTCCCTCTTGATCTGAGTCCAACCCTAATCCTAACCTCGCGAAATTAAGTTAATTGGTGTAGATCTTGTTGAAGATACAATGCTAGTTAGGTTTAACCATGTGCTGTATGTTAAGGTTTATGCCCTAAGATCCAATTTATTGGCATGTTATAAATAATTAAATTGTTTAATTATTTAAGACTATTTGTAAATGAACTAATTGGACATTATCATAGTCCTTGAGATGCATTGTATGTGATTTAGTTATAGAAGATACAAATTACAAATTCCTTGTAAACTCAAAATGTAGTTTGTAGTCAATGATGAAATTATGCATTTCATCTGCGAAGACTATAACACATCAGTTAAGATGGTTTGTCTTGATCATGGAAGTAAAGACTTTTAGTTGATGTATTTATGTGTCTTAAGTGTGTAAGATATATTAAATTGGACCGCTGTGAGATTAATTATTCAATTAACAACTGTCACTTGAATAATAAATCTCACGACTTCTAATTTCATAGATTCTCAATCCTGAGAGGATAGTGAACCCAATCATGAAGTGTGGGTTACTTTGATATATCAGGAGTAAGATATAATTTAATGGTCAAAACCTCAGTATATTAGGTAAACGCATATAGTATTGAGGGAATACATATTCTTAAGATGGAATCCATAATTTCTTTCTATAAAGATATGAAGTAACCCCTTAAGATAAGTTTAATAGAAACTGATTATTCAGGGCCTACCACTTTAGTAAGGAGTTACTAAAGTTTATATTTAATGAAATTAAATTTCATAAATATGAGTAACTAAAAGATTAAACCGGGGACCCAAGGAGTAAAATAGTTGTTTACAAAGTGATAGTTTATTATAACTTTGTTCACTATGGATATTTCATGGAGGGGTCAAATGATACCATATTAGAGTTTTGAGATATAATTTATTAATAAGGCCTAGAGTGCAATTATATTTCTATAATAGTACTTATTATATAATTAATGGTAAATTTGGACTTATCAAGAGTTGACAGAGAAGCCCGAGGCCCACTGGAGCTAGAGCTTTATTTGTCCCTTTGGTCCCATCCTAAGCCATATACTAAAACCCAATTGGGCTGGTCCAAAAGGCTAACCCAATTAGATAATCAATTTTTATTTAATAAAAGTTACTAAATAAAATAACTGCCCTGACAATTAAAAATGTACGTATGATTAAAAAAAGAGAAAAATAGTTTTTCTCTACAAGATCTTTTGAATACATTTTTTCAAAGAAAATTCAATGTACTTAAGAACTGATTGAGAGACTATTCATCTTAGGCACCATGTGGAATTGGGGTGAAGATTTAAGATCTTCTCAAGTCATGTTTTTGAATTTCACTGTATTAAGGTACGCTTTCTATTTTTTGTTCTAAAATTCAAGGTTATATGTTATCTCTCATGATTGAAATAGATCATTGTGTTGCTTCTGCTGCTAGTTTTGTATGAGATGCAAAACTAGTTTTTCCAACACTGTATGTAACAATTTTCTTAGTGTTGACCTTTCTTCAATTGTATGGTGTAATTTGCCTGGATTAGGAGGATGTCTAATCTATTTCTAATGCTCTTGCATTTTGTTGATCTCTCTCTCTCTCTCTCTTCTTTTGCCTTGTATTTTGCTGATCTCATTGTCTCCATAGCAGTAGCCAGTAGGATTTGAGTGCAGTGTGTTGTGCAATGTCGATTGTTGCCTTAGCTAGCTAGACATCACTTAAGTTTTTGATGATACTGTTTTGGTTACTGGGTGTTCAAAAATTCTAAAACCACATAATAAATCACAACTTTTGTCATAATTGTCCACGTGACAAACTGTGAATAGTAGATAAAAACTTGTGGGACCATGTAAAAGTGACATTATGTAGTTAGTCACAGTCTACCATATAAGATAGTTGTGGCAAAAGTTGTGACTTTTTATGTGGCACTAGAATTACTCTTGGGTGATAGGTGGGTGGTTTGGTTTTTGAGGATATATATTTTGTTGAATGAGTAATAATGGGACATTGTTCTACATCTTGATTTAATGATTTATAGTCTAATTAGATTAATTAATGCTAAATACATTTTTGATTTATAGTCTAATTGGACTAGTGCTAAATACGGAAATATAATTTGAAGAATATTTGCATGAGTGTGCTCCAGTTTTGTAATTTAGTACATGTTTATGAATTTATGTTGCTTTTGTTATGTTTGCCAGAAAGAGGAAGGAGGAGGGGGTTGAATTGACAACCCAGATTAACCAAACACTAGCAGTTGGAAAAAGGTATAGGCTAACAAAAACCCAACCCCTTTTAGCTTAGCTTCACTAGAAATTAGCCGATCTTAAAATTGATCTAGATCGTCAGGCAATACGAAGAAAATTTACAACTTCTAGCAAGGAAAGTGAAATCATGAGTTCTTCGGCCCAGACCAAAAAAGTGGAATAAAATTAGGCTAATTAGCTTTAAACTGCTGATGTCAAATACTCATTAGCTGAACAATGATAATCTTATTATTCTGTAAAAAAAAAAAAACTCAGGCATGTTTCCTTGAACTCAGCTCTCGTTTGTTTTCTCTACATCACTCTCTTTCGGCCCTCCCCATTTCCTTATTCTGTCTTCAGCAATTGATGCCTGCATTTCACACCAATTTAGTCAATCCTTCCATTCTTAACACGGGCAATTTGTTGAGCATTTTTTGTATAATGTAACTATTTAATATGGGCAGTGTTAATTACACAAATCATTTTACACACGTCTATTCATGAAGATTTCAGTTCAAATTCACTTGTGTATAGATGAATGCGCAAAATGGCATGTGTAATAGATTTTACTGATTTAAGATTATCATTCCAGTTAGAAAGATTGAAGACAACTGTCTTTCGTTTTTCGTTTTTTGTTTTGTTTTCGTTTTTTTTTTTTTTTTTTTTTTTTTGAGTAAAATGAATTTCATTAGAAGCCACATATACATAAGATAAATGTGAAAAAAGTATACCTCTTTGTTCCAGTTGGTCCTATAAACTATAAAGAAAAGGACACAAGTTTGTACAATTGTTCCTGCTATCATACCGTACCAAATCCCCTGCAAAATTGAGAATGACACAAAGTTCATGTTTCACATTAAAAAAAGGGACAAGAAGTTCATTTACATGGTGATGCATGGCTTATCTGATGCAATAAGATCCTATTGAGTATTGCACGTTTGTGATTGTTTTCACTTTTCATAATTTTATCTCATAATTATTAAAGATTACTAGTAGGCTTGCTTGCTACTTCCATCATTTTCACTTGGAAATAGAAATGAAATAAACAAAAAATAGGAGAGGAAGACTTACCGTGACACCCCAATCAAGCTTGTAACCGAGAATGAGACCCAAAGGGATCCCAAAAACGTAGTAACATGCAATGTTCACATAAGCAACAATACCTTGCCATCCTGCTCCAATAGCCACCCCTGTGAAAAAAACATTATTCACCCAATTAATTAAAATCTATTTCCATTTCCCTCAAGAATCTGAATTTTTATTTAAATGAAGAAGATAATATGATATAAAGACTAAAGAGGACGTATTATAAAACAAAAGATCGAAAAAATTTTAACTAGAAAATTCTAAGTTTCTAACCAGAGAGAACAGGTTGAACATTGTCAATGACGATGCAAAGAGCCAATATTGGTGTAAGCTGTTTAACGAGAGTTTCAACACTTGCATCACTTGAAAACAAGGATGGGTACAGGTTTCGTGTCAGGATTAGAATGATAGAGATGATAACACCGATCAAGAATGAGGTTATCACGGCCACTACTAATGAAAATTTAGCTGTTCTTGGATGAGCTGCTCCCAATTCATTTGACACTCTCACACTGCAAAAAATATATTTTGGTTTTAATTTTTCAGACATTTTGCAATCGAGTACAGAAATATATATATATATATATATAGCTTTATTGAGGTGTGTTTATCTGTCACTAACCTTATAGCTGCATTCATTCCAACAGATTCCATAATTGTCCAGACCAATATGTTCATGCTACGACAAACATTGGCATTGCAGGAAATCGTTAATCAAAAATAAATTATATTCAATGCACAATAATGATAGAATAGCTTTAGGCCCATGTATTGCACTGGCTTCATATATTCAAAGCACAATAATATTATAACGATTATATAACTTTTTCTGCTCGCAAAAATTGTTATTCCAAATACAAATAAAATTTTCTTAGACTTTACTAAAAAGATCCCATTAAGAAAACATAACTAATATTTTTCTTACACTTCATACAAATGATATTGCAAGGACTAATAAAGTTGATACAAAACAATTAGAACAAGATCTAATTAAGAAAACATAAATAACAATTGGTTTAAATAAACGAAATCAAACAATCTATGACATTCTACTCATTGAATGCACATATTTGAAAACGCCAAGAGCAAGAATTAAAGATTGAAATTTTGTCACCAATTGATAAAAAATATATATTAGCACAAATTGATAAAAAAAAAAAAGACATGCATGATTAGCACAAACTATAAGACATAGACAGATCCAACTGCATAACACGTGGATGTGGTAATCATTTCATAAAAAAAAAAAAAAAAAAAAAAAAAAAAAAAAAAAAAAAAAAAAAAAAAAACATGTGGTAGTCATCTTTTTGCGTATAGAGAGAGTATTCAAATTACTAAAGGGTGCTTTTGTTTTGGCTTCAAACCACTTCCGGAAATGTTTTTCCGTAAAAGTGGGTGTTTGGTTGTTATTGAAAATTGGGTTAAACTGAAAATGTTTTTAGTCTTGACCGCAAAATAAGAGCAATGGGGCATAAAATATCTTCCATTGTTATTTTTACTTCAAATCATTTCCGGAGACGTGCAAAGAGAGAAAGAGGGAGAGAAAGAAGGAATATAGACGCGCAAACACAAAGAAAGAGAGAGAGATTGTGCCGTCAAACCCACGATTGTGCCGGTTAGATCGCTGTCCTCGTCCCCTCCACGCGACGATGAGTGCTTTGTTCATCCAAGCACCACCAAGATCGCACACCAGCACCCCAGCACCGGCGAGATTGATCCACATCCAAGAGCTCCGATCCCTCCTCCATGAGCTTTGATCCACATCCATGAGCTCCGATCCCTCCTCCATGAGCTTCGATCCACATCTATGAGCTCCGATCCCTCCTCCATGAGCTCTGATCCACATGACCCACCCATGCCCGACCTCTCCCTTTCCCTCACTTGTCGATCACTCTCTCTTCCTCCTTCTCTCCGTTTGACCAAGATTTTGGTGTTAACAAATGTTTTGTTCTGATTTTTGTTTGGTTTTGTTTTGATTTTTGTTTGTTTTAAGTTTATATATTGAAATTTTCAATTATGAAATTTGTTTGGAAGTTGAGAAAATAGTTGAGAAAATATGAAAAATTAGTAGAAAAATAGCATTTTTAGAACACAACCAAACACTAAAAAATATTTTCCAAAATATTTTTTGGAATGCAACCAAACACTTGAAAATATTTTCCTTTCTCGAAAATATTTTCACCTGAAAATATTTTACACTCGAAAAATATTTTACATTCAACCAAACACAGCCTAATTTAGAAAGTTTTGCTTAGAAAAAGATTGAATGCAGTGAGACAAGAGTCGTCCTATTCTAATTAATGTCACTGCATATGTCACAGGCGATTTGACCGTTGACATATTAGAATTTGACGCTCATTGTGGGTGCTTGGGGTATATATAGGAATGTATGATATATTGGATGCATTGAAAAATTTAATATGATTAATTAGGGGGGGAGAGAGAGAGAGTTACCATATGGACAAGGCATCTACTGAAACTTCCGCATTTTGTAGATATCCAGCGAAAAGAATTAGTGCCATGAAGTACCACACTTCCAAGCTGCACA